>NC_086449.1:91376000-91712200 GCF_028390025.1 Pseudophryne corroboree
TTTGCAGCCCCACATCAAGGCCTCAATCTGCTTCCCTACCCAGGAGTCTCAGTGGCATGTCGTCAGGGTAGATTTCTATGAGCTGGCTGGCATGCCCAATGTGCTTAGAGCCATAGATTGCACACAAATTCAGCTGAGACCATCTAGGGGCAGGCAGCACATATATACAAACCGCCATTTCGAACACTCCACAAATGTGCAGGTGGTTTGTGATGCAAATCTCAAAATAATGAGTGTTGTTGCTGGTTACCCTGGGGGCTGTCATGACTCCTTCATCCTCAGTCAGTCATCCCTCTTTGATAAGTTTGAGGATGGACAAATGCCAGATGGATGGCTGCTGGGTATGTAATTTGATACGTGTAGGCCTGCGTATACTTTGTCCAAATACAGGTGCAGATGTATTAACCTGTAGAAGACATAAGGAAGTGAGAAACCCAGTGATCTGAACAAGGTGATAAAGGCACCAGCCAATCAGCTCCAATATGTAAATGAACATTTAGGAACAGATTGTCTGCTGCCTTTATTACCTTGCATATATCACTGGTTTTTCACTTCCTTATGCCTTCTAGAAGTTAATACATCTGCCCCACAGTGTGTTACTTATGTGTTGCTGTATCTTAACATGAATCTCGTTACTATATCTGTCTTTTGGGTGATGGAGGATATGGCTGTTTCTCTTGGCTTCTAACTCCATTGCCCCGACCTGATACCCCTGCTGAACACAATTACAATCATGCACATAAGTTCACGCGGAATGTGATAGAAAGATGTTTTGGTGTGCTGAAATCTAGGTTTCGGTGTCTGGATAAGTCTGGTGGCCTTTTTTTGTATAGTCCCTCTAAGGTGACTCAAATTGTGTTCTGCTGCTGCTTTCTTCATAACATGTGTTTGCAACAACATCTGCCACATGTTGAGGAGGAGGAGGAGGAGGAAGAAAGCAGCCAGCAAGCAGAGGAATTAGAGACATCTGGTGATACTTGGAGTACTGATGTAGGGAGGCAGGTTAGGCAACAGATCATCAATCGCTATTTCTAAGGTAAGCTTGTTTTGCTTATTTCATTTGTTGTGTAATCATAAATAGATTTTTGGCTTTTTAACCAAAAACCATTACTCAGAATGTGTCTGTCTCCTTGACACATACATACAAACATACACTCACTATATGAAAAACAAATGTCGCATGTGTATTGTGTGTATTTTTAATCTCAAAACAACAGATTATGAGTGGCATGCATTAAGTCTGGATAAGTGATCGTAAACTTGCAGTGCTAATTTCTTACAAGCCCACATCATCCATTTAGTATTTCACTTTATCATTGTGTGTAACGTCCTAATGCACAGGTTCACAAACTTGGCCCTCAGGACCACACACAGTGCATGTTTTTCACGTAACCCAGTAGAAGCACAGGTGTATGAATTACTCACAGACATATGTTAAAAGGTTCACAGGTGGAGCTAATTATGTCACTTGTGATTCTGTGAGGAGACCTGCAAAACATGCACTGTGTGGGTTCCTGAGGGCCGAGTTTGAGAACCTGTGTTCCCAAAAAACACTCCTCAACATATAATATGTTAGCCTTGAGGAATATATGTGTCCCTATGTGTGATGCACCATCATATTTAAGACTCACAAACTTACTGTAATCAGGAATAATTTATTTCCTAATGTTTGATGCTGTAAACTTGATGATGTGTAAGTACACAGTTTGCCAGACATATACATTATTATACACAGTTTGTGTTTTTTGTTGTAAAATTACATATTTGTTTGTTTCAGCATCACGTGTAAAAACATTCTTATTAATTTTTAACACACATAAACATGTCCCAACAATACTGACATTCATATGGACAATGTTTTTCAAACAAAACAAAGGCAACATATTACAAGCTTTTTGTCACGATCCGGGTATCTGGACGCCATTACTTACCCTTCAGATGCCTTCTAAGGCTGGCTCAGCGTTCCAGGACCGGATCCCATCTGTCATACTGATGTCCACATTCCTGCCTCCTCTCCTGTCACTCTGAGACGCGGTCACCGCAACGCCTGTAACATCCGGAATGGCGTCTCCCGCGGCCTCCGCCGCTGTTCCTGAGTTTCTGAATGCAGAGTGTCAGAGTGGTGATTACGTCAGCCGCGGCCTCCGCTGTGCCCGCGTGGTTTAATGTGCACTTATCAGTCTGGCGTCTCCTGTCTCCTGTGGCCGGCGCCGCCATTACTGTTTTAATTCCCACATGGATTACAAACCAAACTTCCCTCCAAGTGTCTGCATGGGCGCAGCCATCTTGGATTCTGTCATCTGTTCATTTCCACCAATCTACTGTTTGCAATGTTACTCTGCATAATTGCCTAGCCAATCCCTTCCTTGCTGCAGGTATAAGTATTCTGTGCCTGAGCAAGGAAGGCGTCAGTGCTTTGGTTGTCAAACCTAGTTCCAGTTTGTCTCTCTCCTGTGTTTGTTTTCCAGGTTCCAGCTCCTATCTCCACACTTCCACTAAAGAGACCCGCACCAGCATTTCCACCTGCGGTGTAGCCTGACTCTCCTATCCATTTGGATTCATCTGCTTCCAGCTACAGATCCACCTGCTTACAGCAATCAGCTTCCAGCAGAGATCAGCTCTTCTTAAAGTGCCGGTACCCTTTTCTGCAGATTACCATTTATCACCGGTATTATTATTTCACCGCTCTCAAGCTCCATATATCATTTCATATTTCATCGCTCTCAAGCTACATTTATTATTTAACTGGTTCCAGCCAGTATCCACTCCGTGCCAACATCAGTCTGGTTCCAGCCAGTATCCACAGCAGCCGTTTTATCCACAGCAGCCCAGCTTTTCCTGGAACACCAGCTGGTACGATCCTGGGCTATTTCCATTGCTACAGTCGGGCCTGGTAAGGACTTTCCAACTAGAAGATTATAAGAACTATCTCACACTACCAGAGCCCTGTGGCCCTTGCCACCCTGTAGTACCCAGGAACTGTATTTATCCTCTGCTGATTTTATGTTTTCTTTTACTGCTGCTGTGTTACGGAGTATGTCATAATAAACATCATTGACTTTTACTTTGGTTGTCGTGGTCACGCCTTCGGGCAATTCTTCTGCATGTAACTTACATGTCTAGGGGTCTGATACAACCTCCCAGGTTCCTTTACACCTCAGCCCCTACAACTGAGGCTGCCTCCCGTCAGCTCAGGCCCTCAGTTGTGACACTTTTTACGCAACTCAATTGTGTTCTTCTTGTCATGTTGTATAGATAAGATAGCTAAGATATGTATCACTAACATTGTAATTTGGATTGTCTGCAGGCAAAGAGAATGATTGGAATCTAGAAAGAGTAATGATTAGAAAAAAATCAAGTGGTCAGTTTACTTCCTGCTAACATGTATGTGTGGCTCCATCAACATTTCCCTCCTCCAATACCCCAAAATATTGGTAATGAATAAATGTGTAAACTAAATTTATGTTTTTTGTTGGCCCACTTATAATTAATGATGTTGAAAAAAGGGTCAAGGAGCTAAGTGTTATATTATTTTAGCAACAAAAACACTTGCTAACTATTTTGAGTTACTTATCACAAATGTCTAACTTGTTATTTTTCACTTTTTTTGGGTGGCTGCTTGTCCTGCCCTTTGCCTTTAGCACTGTCATGTTGTCGCTCTGGTGGACCGTCTTGGTGGTGATGAGACTGGCATGATATTTGGAGTAGTCATACCAGAACTGCTGCTTGTTTGCTGTTGGTGAATGCATCTGAGTGTTTCATTCAGGTTAGTGAGGGTGGCATTGAGTTCACGTGTAGCAGCATTTTGATTGTCTACTATTCGGAATAAACTTTCATTAATCTTTTGATTGTTTTGAAAAATGCTCATATAACTTTGCTGTTGTCTGTGCTGTTCTTCCATTATGCGCTGTAAGTTGCCCATGACCTGTGTAATGTCTGTACGCATGAGTTCCATGGTATTGCCTATTCTGGTTGTTTGTTAATTTTGTCTACTCAGATTTCTTGATATTCTTCAGAGGTGAGATGGTAGGCTTGCAAACATTTGTGTCTGCTTACGCAGGCAATCTCCATTAGTGGCCTGCTGTCTAGCCCAAATAGTCCAAAACACCTGATCAGGGCCTTGTGTTCCTGGTGTTGTTGGGCTGTGTTGTGGTAGTGGTGTGCTTTGCTGTGGTGGTGTACTCACAGGTGCTGGGGGACTCATTCCTTGCATTAATGGCTGCATTTCTAAGATGTTTGTCTCCTCCATGTCACTGTGTTGGTGTTGTTGCGGAGGGATGCTGTTCCCAGGACTCGAAGCTGAAATGTTAAACAAATCTCCGTTAGCTATTCATATGTTTGTGAACTGTTTAAAAAACACTACACATGGAGCACATTTCATTCACTGTTGCTTTCAACTATTCTGGCTAGCAACATCATCACTCATAGCTTAAATACATACATATGCCTGTTTGAGGCAAATGTGTCTGGTTACATAATTGGGAAAACAAACACTTTATTTTTATTGTAGCTCACACATACTCCAACATAAAAACACATTGGAATACATAATGTGTTACCTTATAGCTTTGTACAAACAAACAAACATAGTAATGTTTTTATATGTATTTTGCAATGTTACCTCAAGCACACATGTTAAATATGGAAAAAAAACCTTACTTTTTGCAAACAAACCAACATGCTTTTTTGTTGCAGCATCTTACACCCAATGTCATACTGTATGGCTCAAGTGGACATACATATCTTTACTGGATGTGGACAAGGCCATTTAGCTTGGATTCAATTTCAGCTTTTACTTACTGCAGTAAGTATTTTAGTTTTTGATGTGTTTTGACTTAATGCGGTTATGACTGATTTGGATTATGTTCTGACATTTAACACATTTTTTTCAGTTTGATATTCACAATCAAGATGAGGGGAGCGTGTATGACGTCTTGGTGGTGTGTCCAAAATTTGGAGTGGGGCTACAGAACATATGGACGATAATCTTCGTGGCGGGGTAGCCTGCTGTGTTTGTGTCGGGACATACGACCTTGCTTTCTTTTCAGCCACAGGTTTTTTGTGGTGATGTTTTACAGAAGTGCCACTTCTGCTGCTCCATACTTCTTTTGATGGACCTTTTAATGAAAGTTCAATTTTGTTATGCCCATTCCTTTACAAGCATACCCTATACTACAATGGACACTTTACCTGCTTCCGCAGCGTCATCATCATCAGATGTGATAGGAGTTACTGGCCGACGAGTAGTACTGCTTTTTTCAGACACTGTATATAAAAAAAAAAATTCATGCTTCATGCTATTGTGTATACATCCACCCATTATGCTTATAAAGATTTATTCTTTTAGAAATGCTTGGTTATTATTTAAAACAAACATAAGGACCAGAAAAAAAAAAAAAAATTACCAAAACACATATGCACTATGGCAACATCAACACAGGAAAACATGTACAGGACACTGACATAGGCCACAAGTTCAAGAAAAGTTAAAAAAAAAAAAAAACACACAACTTCATTTTGTATTGGTTGGAAAAATATTACAGATGCAATATATAATTTGCTCTGTGATGTGGCAATCCTAAGACACATTACCACTATATGAGCAAAAAGAAAATATTTTTCCAACAAATACAAAATGAAGTTCTGTGTGTGTGTTTTTTTTGTAAATCTTTTTTAAATTGCGCAATTTTCTTTTTATTACAGATGCAATTTATAATTTGCTCTGTGATGTGGCAATCCAAAGACACATTATCACTATATGAGCAAAAAGAAAATTGCGCAATTTATTTAAAAATTACACTGCAGTGTGGTGTCACGGTACAAATACAAGCAAAAATAAAATTAAAAAAAATGTTTTCAAAAATAAATAATTAACATTATCTAAAGATGACATTACACATGTAAGTGGTTTCCAAACAACTTTCCAGTACTCCAGCCTCTAACATGACAACCACTGTTTTTTAAAAATTGCACATGGATCACTTAAATATAAAACATAGTCACAATTTATTAAAAAAAAATGCCAAAAAGGAAAAAAATATTGCAGGACAATTCAGAGACACACCAAGTTCAAACTACACATGCAAAATATCTGTCAGAAAAACACATGACATACACTAAAGTAAGATGTTATATTGGCTTTTGTATAAAACATTAACCAAAACAATGTATTGGCTGACACACACTTGAAGATGGGAGTAATATGCAACGTCACATGACACACATTTAAAAGAAAAAAAAAAAAAAAAGCATAGAATGTAAATGCAAATACACATGCTCACCATTCTTCCTGGGCCTATCTGAATCCCGGACATGGGTTGCAGAGACAACTTCTGGACGGATTACACTCCGCATGGGCTCCTCATACTCCAGATATCTTGCAATATAGGGCTGCCCACCACCGGTTTTCCGAGCCGACTTGGCCTCCTTGGCCATTTTGGACTTGACACGTCGCTTTATGTCATAGTACCGTTTGCGGCACGTGTCCTCCGTCCGCTTGAGCACCCCCTCACTATTGACAGCAGCAACAACTTTCGCCCACAAGACAGTCTTCCTCCGTGTTGGCACTTTGGCGGACTCAGGGCCAAATAGCTGCCTCTGATACTTCATCAGCTCACGCACCAATGCCACATTTTCAGCAAAACTAAACTTTACATTTCGCCCAATCTTAGTAGTGGTGCGTGGCTGCGGAGCACTCTGACTGTCACTATCACTTGAGGCTGCTGCAGCAACCTCACCCACCTCCTCCACCTCACTAACCTCACTAACACTCACCTCCTCCACCTGACCGACCTCCTCCCCCTCACTCACACCCTCCACCTCTGAGTCACACATAATTGTGTGTCTAAACAGTTAACACAGGGAAAAAAAAGACAAACAACACACTCCTCCACTACCACTACACAACTCACACACACACCCACCCACCTACACAAACACTGACAAGGGACTATAAAGAAAAATAACTTGGACTAAAAATTAGACAAAACCACAAAATACAAGACAACAAGAATGACAAGACGACTTTCAAACACAATACCACACTCAGAAATCGCTACCAACACTCCTCACCAAATCACCAATTCACCTACCTCCACAGCACAACCTCCCTCCTCCTCACCACTAACTAAACCCACGAGGTGCGGACGGTTTGGGGCGTATTTATATGGTTGCGCACAGACACTCCTACAATCTGAAACACAACCAATCACGAACGGGGATGAAAATCGAAACTGAAAGTAAAAATGCGGCCGCGGGAAAAAAAAACCCTGCCGCGTTTAACTTAGGAAAAAAAAATGTGCCAAAAAAAACAGACCGGCATCGACATCGGAAAACACAAAAACCATAAAGTCAACTGCTTCGTAACTTTGCGTATATGGATTCAAAAAGTTGCATGAAAATGCACCCAATACAAAACGAGTTTAAACACTACACAAACCGACTCAAACACGAATATTAGTAAATATTGGCAAATGTCTAAAAAATGACAGGAGCTGGTTGGTTGGTACTTTTTATCTCCATCCATCTAGTACATAGACCCCTGTGTCTGTGCATGCTATTGACTATCTCAGATTTTGACTTTGCGATTTCCTCTGAACTCCTCTAAAGGTGTGTACACACGGTGAGATAAATCCTTTCCATTTTGGCTATATAGTCAAAATCGCAAGGAAAGTTAGTGGAAATCGGAAGGGGTTAGGCAGCTTGCGATCCCGATGCGCACTCCCACAGGGTCGGTATCGCAAGGCTAGATAGTCCAGATTGACTTGCCTGCACAGTCTATCTAGTGTACTATCTAGTACAAAGTATAGTCAAAACTGGCACTTAGTCAAAATCGTACACAGTCAAAATCTCAAGCACAGATAGTTAAAAATAGGATTTTAATTACCTACCACCGGTAAATCCTTTTCTCATAGTCCATAAGGGTCCTCATTCCGAGTTGATCGCTCGCTCAGGATTTTCGCAGCGCAGCGATTATGGACGAACGGGGCTAATCTACGCATGCGTATGCACCGCAATGCACACGCGCGTCGTACAAGTACAAAGAGCTTTGTGGTTTTGCACAGGCTCTAGCGACGCTTTCAGTCGCACTGGCGGACGCAAGGAGATTGACAGGAAGTGGGAGTTTCTGGGTGGCAACTGACCGTTTTCTGAGAGTGTTTACAAAAACGCAGCCGTGGCCGGGCGTTTTCTGGGCGGGTATCTGACGTCAATACCGTGTCCTTCGTCGCAGAAATCATCGCACAGAATAAGTAACTACAGGGCTGGACTTGTTCTGCACAAAATGTGCTTGCTGCCGCTCTGCTGCACAGACGTTCGCACTCCTGCAAAGCGAAAATACACTCCCCCGTGGGTGGCGACTATGCGTTTGCACGGCTATTAAAAGTAGCTAGCGAGCGAACAACTCGGAATGAAGGCCTTAGTACGATGGGTATAGACAGGGTCCAAAGGAGCCAGTGCACTTTAAATTTTCTTCACTGGGTGTGCTGGCTCCTCCCCTCTATGCTCCCTCCCACAGGCAGTTATAGGTAAAAACATGCCTGAAGGAGAAAGGACATATATGAGAGAAGGAACATAACAGAAAGGGTGGTGAGATTTACACACCAGCACACCACTAACATACAACAACCAGCAATGACTGGTAACAACAGCAGCAACAGCTGAACAGGTAACTATAGAACAAGAACCTGCACAAAAGTCTATGCACTGAGGCGGGCGCCCAATATCCCTTATGGACTACGAGAATAGGATTTACCGGTAGGTAATTAAAATCCTATTTTCTCTAGCATCCATAAGGGATATTGGGGGAGACTTAGTATGATGGGGAAGCCCCAAAGCTTCCAGAACGGGTAGCAACGGGTGGAGACTGCTGCAGCACCGCCTGCCCAAACTGGGAATCCTCTTTGGCCAGGATATCAAACTTGTAGAACTTGACAAAAGTGTTCTGCCCCCGACCAGGTAGCAGCTTGGCATAGTTGCAAAGCCGAGGCTCCACGGGCAGCCGCCCAGGAAGACTGCACCGATCTTGTAGAGTGGGCCTTCAGAGACTTAGGAACAGGTAAGGCTGCCGACACATAGGCCTGTTGGATAGTAAGCCTAATCCAACAAGCAATGGACTGCTTCGAAGCAGGATAACCTTTTTTCTGTGCATCATAGAGCATGAACAAGGAATCAGTCTTTCTGATCCGAGCTGTTCGCTTGACATAGATTTTCAAGGCATGCACAGCATCCAATGCCTCCGGAGCAGCAGAAGAATCAGAACCCGACGAAACCACAATAGGTTGAGTCAGATGAAACGCAGAGACAACCTTCGGCAGGAACTGCTGTCTAGTCCGGAGCTGCTTTGTCCCTGTATAAGACCAAGTATTGACCTTTACATGATAAGGACCCCAATTCTAACACACCTCGATGCGATCCGGAGCATTTGCTCAGGAGATTCAGCTGAAAAGTTCCGGCATGAAACCTTCCATATTGGATCACCTCGTACGAGGCGACCATCTTCCCCAACAATCTTATGCAAAGATAGATGTACACTCAAGCAGGTCGGAGTGTATTCGGACCATCTCCTGAAGCATTCTCGCCTTGTCCTCTGGCAGGAACACCTTCTGGGCCAAAGTATCCAGCAACATCCCCAGAAACAGGAGTCGCTGATTCGGCTCCAGGTGGGACTTCTGCAAGTTGAGGATCCACCCATGGTGTGATAGAAGTTGGATAGTGCGGTCGATCTGGAGCAACAAGAGCTCCGTGGATCTTGCCTTGATCAGAAGGTCGTCCAGGTAAGGAACAATATTGACTCCCTGGACCCGGAACATCATCTCCGCCATAACCTTTGTGAACACCCTCAGAGCTGTGGACAGGCTGAAGGGCAGCACCTGGAATTGGTAATGATTGTCCAGCAGAGCAAACCGCAGGTACGCCTGATGAGGTGGCCAAATCGGAATATGGAGGTAGGCATCCTTGGTATCCAAGGAGACCATGAAATCCTGTTCTTCCAGGCCTGCAATCACTGCTCGCAATGATTCCATTTTGAACTTTAACACCTTGAAGTAAGGATTCAAGGATTTTAGATTCAGAATGGGTCTTACTGAACCGTCCGGTTTCGGTGCCACAAACAGGTTGGAGTAATAACCCTGGGCGCATTGCAGTATTGGAACCGGAACAACGACATGATACTGGATCAACTTTAGGATGGCCTGTTGCAACGTAACTTGTATATCCTCCAAAGCTGGTAAGCTTGATTTGAAAAATCATTGGGGAGGAGTGCTGTCAAACTCCAGCTTATAGCCCTGAGAAACGAGATCTCTGACCCAGGTATCCTGGCAGGAAGCCTCCCAGATGCGGCTGAAGTGACGCAGTTGAGTTCCCACCTCGAGATCCCCTTGGGGTAGGTGGGCACCGTCATGCTGAGGCCTTAGCGGAAGCAGAACTGGTGGTCTGTTCCTAAGAGATGGTGCTTGCAGGCTTTCTGGACTTTCCCCTGGTGCCTCTAGTCGCATTGGATGCACCTCTGGCCTTAGATAAAATCTGTGAGACCAAAAGGACTGGACAGATGGCCCGGGTAGGAGTGTCTCACCGGAGGGAATCTGGTGTGGCATACACTGCACATTTTGTGTTTAACCATGTTTCACAGTAAGCACAACCACATACACATACACCCAGTTAGTTATATTTCAAGCCTACCATACTGTATGTAAGAGGACACAGATAGAGAGGACACCAGCACACCCTTAGCTGTAAAGCCCCAGTGAGGCTGTCAGCTAACTATATAACAGTAAACATTAACAAATTCTGTCCTGTAAAGGACCCAGATAGTGTACAGTAGCGGCTCTCCGCCTTTGCTACACCCTGTACCAGATATCCAGCGTGGCTGAGGAGTCAGGAAGTGCTGTATGTGCTGTAGATGGCTGAGG
Source organism: Pseudophryne corroboree (assembly GCF_028390025.1). Classification (NCBI taxonomy): domain Eukaryota; kingdom Metazoa; phylum Chordata; class Amphibia; order Anura; family Myobatrachidae; genus Pseudophryne; species Pseudophryne corroboree. The sequence goes on from NC_086449.1 coordinate 91,386,908, forward strand.
TAAGCAGAGGAAGGCGCCAAAATGCCTCTGGTCCCGCTCTGAGGTAGCTTCGCCCCCTGCAATGGCACCTAAGCTATAGTGAAGCTACAGCTGAAAGTCTCCTTTCAGCTTAAAACCATTACAACCAGTGCTAGTCTAAGCGGTTTTGTGACAGTCTACACGGGGAATCTTAGCGGGACCCCCCCGGAAGGGTCGCATACCACCCAGATTTGTACTCACCACGATGTCACCTTCAGGCAGAGTTAGGGGTGTATGGGCGTGCTGCGGCTGTGACAGCAAAGGCGCAGTGCCCCGCTGAACAACAACCCCTCAGGACAGTGGTCCTGCATCGGGAAAGCGGCTCTGCACCTCGTATGGCCGGTGACCACCCCCCTAATTCCCACGGTGCAGGTATGCTGTTGCCCAAACAGCATACCGAAAAAAAAGAAATTGAAGAAAACTCTCTGGAGCTCATTGAGGGGAGGAGCCAGCACACCCAGTGAAGAAAATTTAAAGTGCACCGGCTCCTTTGAACCCCGTCTATATCCATCGTACTAAGTCTCCCCCAATATCCCTTATGGATGCTAGAGAAAATCGGTGCTTCTGGGCTCTGGGGGAGTTCAAGGGAAATTGCATAGTCAAAATGGGCATAGCAAGTATCTCACCGTGTGTATGCACCTTAAGCCCTAAACCACCGATATTGACTATCTTTACTTGAGACTTGAGATTTTGACTATGTGAGATTTTGACTATACTATGTACTAGATTGTACACAATATAGTCAAAATTTACTTGCCTGCAGTCTATCTTTTCTTGCGATACCGACCCCACAGGACTGCGCATCGGTATCGCAAGCTGTGTACACACATTGCCATTTGCACTAACTTTCCTTACAATATTAGACTATATAGTAAATCGTAAGGTTACATCGCACCGTGTGAATGCACCTTAAGGAATGAGTGTAGTGATGCTAATAGCACATCTTACGCTAGCGGAATATCACTGTTTTACAGTCTGGAATCCGCATGGCGCGATAGCCCTCCTGCATAAATAGAAGTGATGCAGCACTTGTTAGTCATTCATATCGGGACTCCGAAAAGAGCTAGTCGTCATTTGTTCTCTCTCTAAGGCCTATGCACCCTAGCCAATGGCACCATTGATATGGGTAAACCTCCCCCCCACCCTCACCCGTGCGCCGGGATGCTGAGTGCATCCTCAGCATATGGGTACCGCTTACCTGTGTGCAGCATCATAAGTCAAGAGATAGGCAGGAAAGGCAAGGGCATGGCTCTGGGCTGGAATGAGGGAACTCTAGGGACTTAGGCGTATAAAGCAGCATGACATCACTGGAGAAGGGGGGGCTGTGAGGGTGGCATACTAACAGGCACAGCTAAGGGAGTTCTGAGGCTGGCATGTAAAGGGGCAGAACTGAGGGGTTTATAAAAAAAATAAATAAGAATTTACTTACCGATAATTCTATTTCTCGTAGTCCGTAGTGGATGCTGGGAACTCCGTAAGGACCATGGGGAATAGCGGCTCCGCAGGAGACTGGGCACAAAAGTAAAGCTATAGGACTACCTGGTGTGCACTGGCTCCTCCCCCTATGACCCTCCTCCAAGCCTCAGTTAGGATACTGTGCCCGGACGAGCGTACACAATAAGGAAGGATTCATGAATCCCGGGTAAGACTCATACCAGCCACACCAATCACACCGTACAACTTGTGATCTGAACCCAGTTAACAGCATGATAACAGAGGAGCCTCTGGAAAGATGGCTCACAACAACAATAACCCGATTTAGTTAACAATAACTATGTACAAGTATTGCAGACAATCCGCACTTGGGATGGGCGCCCAGCATCCACTACGGACTACGAGAAATAGAATTATCGGTAAGTAAATTCTTATTTTCTCTGACGTCCTAGTGGATGCTGGGAACTCCGTAAGGACCATGGGGATTATACCAAAGCTCCCAAACGGGCGGGAGAGTGCGGATGACTCTGCAGCACCGAATGAGAGAACTCCAGGTCCTCCTCAGCCAGGGTATCAAATTTGTAGAATTTTGCAAACGTGTTTGCCCCTGACCAAGTAGCTGCTCGGCAAAGTTGTAAAGCCGAGACCCCTCGGGCAGCCGCCCAAGATGAGCCCACCTTCCTTGTGGAATGGGCTTTTATAGATTTTGGCTGTGGCAGGCCTGCCACAGAATGTGCAAGCTGAATTGTACTACAAATCCAACGAGCAATAGTCTGCTTAGAAGCAGGAGCACCCAGCTTGTTGGGTGCATACAGGATAAACAGCGAGTCAGAATTTCTGACTCCAGCCGTCCTGGAAACATATATTTTCAGGGCCCTGACTACGTCCAGCAACTTGCAGTCCTCCAAGTCCCTAGTAGCCGCAGGTACCACAATAGGCTGGTTCAGGTGAAACGCTGAAACCACCTTAGGGAGAAATTGAGGACGAGTCCTCAATTCTGCCCTGTCCGTATGAAAAATCAGGTAAAGGCTTTTATAGGATAAAGCCGCCAATTCTGACACACGCCTGGCCGAAGCCAGGGCCAACAGCATTACCACTTTCCATGTGAGATATTTTAAGTCCACAGTGGTGAGTGGTTCAAACCAATGTGATTTTAGGAACCCCAAAACTACATTGAGATCCCAAGGTGCCACTGGAGGCACAAAAGGAGGCTGTATATGCAGCACCCCCTTGACAAACGTCTGAACTTCAGGAACTGAAGCCAGTTCTTTCTGGAAGAAAATCGACAGGGCCGAAATTTGAACCTTAATGGACCCCAATTTTAGGCCCATAGACACTCCTGTTTGCAGGAAATGCAGGAATCGACCCAGTTGAAATTCCTCTGTAGGGGCCTTCCTGGCCTCGCACCACGCAACATATTTCCGCCAAATGCGGTGATAATGCTTTGCGGTTACATCCTTCCTGGCTTTGATCAGGGTAGGGATGACTTTTTCCTTCAGGATCCGGCGTTCAACCGCCATGCCGTCAAACGCAGCCGCGGTAAGTCTTGGAACAGACAGGGTCCCTGCTGGAGCAGGCCCCTTCTTAGAGGTAGAGGCCACGGGTCCTCTGTGAGCATCTCTTGAAGTTCCGGGTACCAAGTCCTTCTTGGCCAATCCGGAGCCACGAGTATAGTTCTTACTCCTCTCCGTCTTATAATTCTCAGTACCTTGGGTATGAGAGGCAGAGGAGGGAACACATACACTGACTGGTACACCCACGGTGTTACCAGAGCGTCCACAGCTATTGCCTGAGGGTCCCTTGACCTGGCGCAATACCTGTCCAATTTTTTGTTGAGGCGGGACGCCATCATGTCCACCTTTGGTTTTTCCCAACGGATTACAATCATGTGGAAGACTTCTGGGTGAAGTCCCCACTCTCCCGGGTGGAGGTCGTGCCTGCTGAGGAAGTCTGCTTCCCAGTTGTCCACTCCCGGAATGAACACTGCTGACAGTGCTATCACATGATTTTCCGCCCAGCGAAGAATCCTTGCAGCTTCTGCCATTGCCCTCCTGCTTCTTGTGCCGCCCTGTCTGTTTACGTGGGCGACTGCCGTGATGTTGTCTGACTGGATCAGCACCGGCTGACCGTGAAGCAGAGGTCTTGCTAAGCTTAGGGCATTGTAAATGGCCCTTAGCTCCAGGATATTTATGTGAAGTGATGTCTCCAGGCTTGACCACAAGCCCTGGAAATTTCTTCCCTGTGTGACTGCTCCCCAGCCTCGCAGGCTGGCATCCGTGGTCACCAGGACCCAGTCCTGAATGCCGAATCTGCGGCCCTCTAGAAGATGAGCACTCTGCAACCACCACAGGAGAGACACCCTTGTCTTTGGTGACAGGGTTATCCGCTGATGCATCTGAAGATGCGATCCGGACCATTTGTCCAGCAGGTCCCACTGGAAAGTTCTTGCGTGGAATCTGCCGAATGGAATTGCTTCGTAGGAAGCCACCATTTTTCCCAGGACCTTTGTGCATTGATGCACTGACACTTGGCCTGGTTTTATGAGGTTTCTGACTAGCTCGGATAACTCCCTGGCTTTCTCCTCCGGGAGAAACACCTTTTTCTGGACTGTGTCCAGGATCATCCCTAGGAATAGAAGACGTGTCGTCGGGATCAGCTGCGATTTTGGAATATTGAGAATCCAACCGTGCTGCCGCAACACTACTTGAGATAGTGCTACCCCGACAACCAACTGTTCCCTGGATCTTGCCCTTATCAGGAGATCGTCCAAGTAAGGGATAATTAAAACTCCCTTCCTTCGAAGGAGTATCATCATTTCGGCCATTACTTTGGTAAAGACCCGGGGTGCCGTGGACAACCCAAACGGCAGCGTCTGAAACTGATAGTGACAGTTCTGTACCACAAACCTGAGGTACCCTTGGTGAGAAGGGTAAATGGGGACATGGAGGTACGCATCCTTGATGTCCAGAGACACCATATAATCCCCTTCTTCCAGCTTCGCAATCACCGCTCTGAGTGACTCCATCTTGAATTTGAACCTCTGTATGTAAGTGTTCAAGGATTTCAGATTTAAAATAGGTCTCACCGAGCCGTCCGGCTTCGGTACCACAAACAGCGTGGAATAATACCCCTTTCCCTGTTGCAGGAGGGGTACCTTGATTATCACCTGCTGGGAATACAGCTTGTGAATGGCTTCCAATACCGCCTCCCTGTCGGAGGGAGACGTCGGTAAAGCAGACTTTAGGAAACGGCGAGGGGGAGACGTCTCGAATTCCAATTTGTACCCCTGAGATACCACCTGAAGGATCCAGGGGTCCACTTGTGAGTGAGCCCACTGCGCGCTGAAATTCTTGAGACGGGCCCCCACCGTGCCTGAGTCCGCTTGTAAAGCCCCAGCCTGCAGCCTTTTCCCTCTCCCTCTGCCACGGGGCAGAAATGAGGAGCCTTTTGCCCGCTTGCCCTTATGGGGCTGAAAGGACTGCGCCTGATAATACGGCGTCTTCTTATGTTGAGAGGCTACCTGGGGTAAAAATGTGGATTTCACAGCAGTTGCCGTGGCCACCAGGTCTGATAGACTTACCCCAAATAACTCCTCCCCTTTATAAGGCAATACTTCCATATGCCTTTTGGAATCCGCATCACCTGACCACTGCCGCGTCCATAACCCTCTTCTGGCAGAAATGGACAGCGCACTTACTGTTGATGCCAGTCGGCAGATATCCCTCTGTGCATCACGCATATATAAAAATGCATCTTTTAAATGCTCTATAGTCCGTAATATACTGTCCCTATCTAGGGTATCAATATTGTCCGTCAGCGAATCCGACCAAGCCACCCCAGCACTGCAAATCCAGGCTGAGGCGATTGCTGGTCGCAGTATAACTCCCGTGTGAGTGTATATACATTTTAGGATATTCTCCTGCTTTCTGTCAGCAGGTTCCTTAAGGGCGGCCGTATCAGGAGACGGTAGTGCCACCTGTTTAGACAAGCGTGTGAGCGCTTTATCCACCCTAGGGGGTGTTTCCCAACGTGCCCTATCCTCTGGCGGGAAAGGGTATGTTGCCAATAACCTTTTAGGAATTATCAGTTTTTTATCGGGGGAAACCCACGCTTCATCACACACTTCATTTAATTCCTCAGATGCAGGAAAAACTACAGGCAGTTTTTTCTCACCAAACATAATACCCTTTTTAGTGGTACTTGTATTATCAGAAATATGTAAAACATTTTTCATTGCCTCAATCATGTAACGTGTGGCCCTACTGGAAGTCACATTCGTCTCTTCATCGTCGACACTGGAGTCAGTATCCGTGTCGGCGTCTGTATCTGCCATCTGAGGTAACGGGCGTTTTAGAGCCCCTGATGGCCTTTGAGACGCCTGGACAGGCACAAGCTGAGTAGCCGGCTGTCTCATGTCATCAACCGTCTTTTGTAAAGAGCTGACACTGTCACGTAATTCCTTCCATAAGCCCATCCACTCAGGTGTCGACTCCCTAGGGGGTGACATCTCCATTACAGGCAATTGCTCCGCCTCCACATCATTTTCCTCCTCATACATGTCGACACAATCGTACCGACACACAGCACACACACAGGGAATGCTCTGATAGAGGACAGGACCCCACTAGCCCTTTGGGGAGACAGAGGGAGAGTATGCCAGCACACACCAGAGCGCTATATATATACTGGGATAACACTATAAAGAGTGTTTTTCCATTATAGCTGCTGTTTATATTATTACTGCGCCAAATTAGTGCCCCCCCCCTCTTGTTTTACCCTTTTCTGTAGTGCAGGACTGCAGGGGAGAGTCAGGGAGACGTCCTTCCAGCGGAGCTGTGAGGGAAAATGGCGCCAGTGTGCTGAGGAGATAGGCTCCGCCCCCTTCTCGGCGGACTTTTCTCCCGCTTTTTGCTGTATTCTGGCAGGGGTTAATATACATCCATATAGCCCTGGGGGTTATATGTGATGTATTTTCGCCAGCCAAGGTGTTTTTATTGCTGCTCAGGGCGCCCCCCCCTAGCCCCCTGCACCCTCAGTGACCGGAGTGTGAAGTGTGCCTGAGGAGCAATGGCGCACAGCTGCAGTGCTGTGCGCTACCTTGTTGAAGACTGATGTCTTCTGCTGCCGATTTTCCGGACCTCTTCTTGCTTCTGGCTCTGTAAGGGGGCCGGCGGCGCGGCTCTGGGACCGGACTCCGAGGCTGGGCCTGTGTTCGGTCCCTCTGGAGCTAATGGTGTCCAGTAGCCTAAGAAGCCCAAGCTGGCTACAAGCAGGCAGGTTCGCTTCTTCTCCCCTTAGTCCCTCGATGCAGTGAGCCTGTTGCCAGCAGGTCTCACTGAAAATAAGAAACCTAAAACTAACTTTTTCTAAGAAGCTCAGGAGAGCCCCCTAGATTGCACCCTGCTCGGTCGGGCACAAAAATCTAACTGAGGCTTGGAGGAGGGTCATAGGGGGAGGAGCCAGTGCACACCAGGTAGTCCTAAAGCTTTACTTTTGTGCCCAGTCTCCTGCGGAGCCGCTATTCCCCATGGTCCTTACGGAGTTCCCAGCATCCACTAGGACGTCAGAGAAAAAAAAAAAAAAAAAAAAAATATATATATATATATATATATATATATATATATATATATTATCTTTCCTAACATCCAAGTTTACATGACAGTCATCCACGTGTCATGGAGGATGGAAAGGTCAGACGGGGCAGCCTAGCTCAGATGGTGACAAGCGCCGCTGTGGTGAGAAGGAGGATATTATGCAATGGGACAATGCCCAGAAAAAAGAATCAGCTGATCACTAAGTCACAATACACAGATCACAGCTAGAATATTAATAGCCTTTGGGGCAAGGTGGGAAGAGATGCTGGGATATAACGAAGGACAAATCCCTATTTCTATGCAGAAAAATGATCACCTTGCACTATAGCCAGACTAATGAGGATATTTATCAAAGCTTGGAGAGATGTACAGTACCAACCAATCAGCTCCTGTCATATTTCAAACACAGGGGTCTAGTGGAGAAGTTGCCTATGGCAACCAATCAGCTGCTCCGTACAACTGTACAGTATGCAAATTATAAATGTTACTTCAATGCCGATTGGTTGCCATGGGCACCTTCTCCACCAGCTCACTTGTCCACACAAATACGACCTTTTCCTAGGAACCAGTGTTACACGATTGTTTTACATTTTTTCTACGTTTTATAACTGGATTATTTCACGTGCACCACAGGAAAGTAAGGCGATGCGCTGACACATGCTCACATTATCCATATACTGGTGATGCATATTGATTTATGGAATCATATTTATGAATATTAATATTTAATATATCATATATGGTATTTAATATATGGATATATTTCAATTAATATGCATTTATCATATATATCTGCAAATATATTATGTCAGGCTTACAAACTAATTGGCTGATACATATATGCAGTCCTTATACATATGACTTATGAAGTTATTAAGTTAAGATTCCTTAAAGAGAGTTCAAGCTTGAATATTACCGCTCTTTTTATATGATTCTTTATTTACAGGCAGATCAAATCGTACAGAATAAGATATACACAGTAGTGATATATATACTAATTATAATTATATATGCTTCCTTCGTTACATAACATAAAACAACATGACATAAGTTTCACAAACAGTTTCAATTGCTAACATAAAATGTATACTTGCAAGTTAAAGATTGCCATCCCAAGAATCATTCCTTCTGCATGTTCTCCATGACTTCTCCTCCTGACTGACTTCCTTCCTTCTCCTTCTTCTTCTCCCTCTCCCTTCCTTCTAACTCCTAACTACAAGTCTGGTCCTTTTATCTCATATTTTACCAATTCAAACTATCATATTCTCATAGTTTCCAATGGAATAGGTAATTATAGGTTTGTCAGATTCCAAGGTGTAATAAAACAAACATTGAACTGGGCTGTCGTGTCCTGTTCACGGAGGCATGGTGTCATAAAAGTGTGGTGTCCACACTGCCTTAAGCAAGTATAGTATTGTAAAATCTGGAATGTCTTTTCATCCAAAGTTCTGTTGTATTGACAAGTTTTCCTGGGGTCGGTTACACAATGTTTTATCAATGGATGTGATCTCTTTTCATAGTAGTTAATTTATACTCCCTAGCTTTTAACCTTCACTGGACAATAGACAAACCAGTAGATTCTGATCTACTGTAAGCACACCTGTGAATTCCAATGACCAACAGAGCTCTGTCACATACCTATTATCATTTATGGCCTAATACCTTTTCTCTACAATGACTCTTGATCTTACTGTAACCTCTCTGGCCTTATTTATGACTAGAGCAGAATAAACCTGTTCCCTACACTATTTTTTTACCATCTTGCTGTAAAACACAAATATACAGTATATCTATATAAACACATACACAAACCTAATTTCTTAAATCAGCTAAACATTACCTCATACATTCAAACTTATTTCATATCTATTCCTTACTATATATATCCAGTATACTGTCCACTATGGTAACATCGCCTATTTATAATGAATTATATTTTGATTCAGACAATATCCATTGCCCTAATATTATACTAAGTGCAGACAATTACCTATAAGGCAACAGTCGCCCCCTTGTGGCCATGAGAAATTCTTTTGATTGGCCACACATTAAACTAGCGTAATTGCTTCCAAATACATTTCAAAATATTCCTTCAAACATAACTTTCGTTGTAACCATAATATATACCATAAGTGTAATAATAATAACCATTATGATTTTAAAAATCTCTAAAAATTCTTAGCTTACCTAACCTTATTCTACTTTTTAACTAAAGCAGACAAAACTGAGGTTTTTATTCAGTATTCATGAGGAAAACTAATTTCTACAGACATTTGGAATACCATAGCCCAATTGTAGACCTTTTTTCTGTATCTGGATCAGTACGTTTGGACATTTTTGCTGTTCTTGTATGTAGCAATTTACTGGGATAAGACTGTCATCTGCGTGGTTTGCTTGCAATTGGAGATGCCTTGCGTTTGCATTATGGCCTTGCGTTTGCAACATTTGCACCATTACTAGAAGTAGAATTCTTCGTAGCAGCTGCTCCTTTGCTTGCCATTTCGCTGTTTGAGGCAGAGGGCTGTGTACGTCGAGTGCTGTGTCTTGAACATTCAGTACTTGTGACGACCCTCAGTAATAGTAATAGTCTTTATACAGTCTTTAGCAGTTCTGTTTCCTTTGCGTTTATCCAATGCCGCAGTTGTGACCAGTGTCCATATTGCTTTTGCACAAACAGGTTGTGATTTTGAATAGAACAGGCATATATGAAACAGTCTTTTTTTTTTTTTTCTTTCTTTCTTTCTTTCCTTGCTTGTTAATAGTAGGTCTTAATTGTCTTCGGGCAATAGTACCACAAATGGCTGTGAGTAGTACACCTACTCTGTTCTGTATTTCCTCACTGAATAAATTACCATGCAGTCTTAAATCTCCTTATTCTACCTTGTACCTATTTATACATCTCAATCTTACATAAACTTATACCAGTTTAACCCATATAAAGGCGTTTTCTATCCTACCTATATTTTGACTAATAATTATTTAAAATGCTTTTGATGTGTATATAGTAACATCCTATCAATACAATAAATGAATATAATTTTGCTTCAAACAGATATTAAATATCATTTAGGAATGGCTTTAAATATATCTAATTCCATCCAATATTATTTTATATGCAGCCATGTGCATATACAGTGACCCTGTTATGCTACAAATAATTATCTTAGACTTGTGACAGTCTTTATTAAGAGAATTATTCATCCCACTTAATAATCTCGGCCCAATTTGTTATAACGCGGTATACCATCCTGTATTAGATATTTAATTACTTTTGAAGCTTTTACGAAGGAAGCATAGGTAGTATCTATTGTGTAATATATAAAAAAAACATAAAATATTTACAAGGTATATATGCAATGATATAAAATATATCTCAGACAAATGTTTACATATATGTGATTAAGGTATATGAAGGGATGAGACAGTTCTGTATAATCACAGTGATGAGATGTGCTGTACACTGTTGTGGGAGTGTACATGTAGTTTGAAAGACAAGTAATGATTACTTGTGATGAAAGGGTTAATGAAAACCTTCCCCTTTCTTGTGAAACTGGAAAACTCCTTGAGGATTTGTCCATATATCAGTCTTTAGGGATGCTATGTAGATTTTGCTGGATAGCAGCGATGAAAGGGTTAATGAAGACCTTTTCCCTTGTAAATTGGAGTCTTTTTGGAGTCTTGCACCATTCTGTATACAGGTTGCCAGGATTACTATGAATCAAACAAAAATACATACAATGACTATCACAGATATTTATACAGTGATTTAACATAGCTTGCTATGCATTCTGTCCTATCTGCTGCATGTTATCAGGTACAGAATTTACAAATGTGTCTTTTAACGATTGAATAACAAACAAACAATTGTTTCTGGCCTGTGCCAATCTTTCCTGTCACATTGTGTGTCAATGACAGCACAATTGTCGCTGCAGATATGATGCAGGTTTAATTTGGAAACTGTGGCTGTTTGAACATCAAAGCAAACAATGGCTTCATTGGATCTAACAAGTAAAGGAATGATACTACCGTATTCACTTGTGACCATACTCCCTTGTGATGCAGCCTGGTCCCAGACTGTCTTTAACCATAGCGTTTGCTGCTTGGTGTGGCTCCTTAGTTTGGAAGAATCTTGGAGCTTCTGAAAAAACCTACTTTTGTGGGGAGAGAAACTTGTTAAACTTTGCCAAATATGTATTGCAGGTCCCAGGGCTTTCTGTCTTTCCACACCTGTAATAAAATGGTTATGGCACCAGGGCATAAAAACATTTTCATCCTGGTGATCCTTTTTGTCATTGTTAATTGGTGTGTGGTTTGCAGAATGACACTCTGCATGTGGTCTCTCTGAGAGCATGCAAACATTTGCACCATCACTAGAAGTCTCTGAGTGCTCTGTGGGGGTTACATAAGTTTGGGAACTTTGTTTGTAAACATGCATTCCTGAATTAATTTCATGGATTTTCCCTTTAAACATGTTTCCAGGTGAATACATTTCAAGGTTTGCAACTCTGGTTGCCATGGGAGTTTTCACCATGGGGAACTTCTTCACCCCTGTGTGCACTGTACTGCAGCTATCAGTGTTTAAATCTGCTGACAATTCACCTTTGCCTAAGGGCATAACAAATTCTTCATTTACATTGGGAACTCTGAGAGTGTATTCAGCAGAATACTCATAATCTGAGTTACAATGATCTTCCCCCTTACTAGAAACAGTATAGGGGACATCTCCTATTGCTGCTACCTCCTTTACATTAATGTGCTGTCTGATGATAGACACATCCGGCACATTGCTACTTTCTTCCTTTACCACAGAGGCTGTTCTGCTGGTGGTCTGTGTGACCATAGCAGACTCCATGCGCTGCACATTGATGCAGTCCTGCAACATGTAACTTTCCTTAATTTTAGGATCTTGACTGATTAAGTCATTTCTGACTCCTGTAGACTCTGTGTACAGAGTTTCACATACCTCAACACTATTCCTGTTTGGTGTTTCTATCTCAGCTTGCTTGCTGGATGTTATCTCTTCATCAGAGATCTTGACAATTTGATTACAAACTGTCAGGCTTTTCGCTTCTGCCCCAAACTTTTTCTGTTTATTTTTCTGTTTAAGGGACTTAAATAACGAATGCATTTTTGCATTAATGGTCAGGCACGCCTTACGAAGACGTGAACCTGATTCTTCTTTACATTTCTGTTTGGCTTCTAGAGCCGCAGTTCTGCGCATTTTTCTAAATGCTACAGAAAACTTTTGCATTTTTAACATTTCAATGCTAAATTTATATATTCTTTGTTTTTAGTACTGAAGGTATCCTCTCCTTAAGATTGACCGGTGTCTTAAGGTTAAACTCTAATACCTGGTACATTTATACATTTATTTGGAAATACTCTTTTCCACTGTGCACATTTTCTATTCTAGGCCTTTAAATTCTTTATTCTCATTTGTAACCTATTCCACTGTGATCTTGTATTTTGCCAGCAGGCTTATAGCCTTTGGTGCTGCTTCCTAATAGATATTATGTTAGTTAAAATAATGTATACTGCACTAACACATTTATCCTAGGTTATACAGAATACAAAATTGACATTACACAATGGTAATAAATTTTCATAGATACATCCCCACCGTGATTCTGCAGATTTGGTAGCCAGCTTATAGCATTTGCTACTCCTAATAAATATTATAAATCAGATAATCAGATTCAGTAATAACAAGTCCAAATCGTGGTCGCCAATATTGCTTTTGGAATCTTATTTATGAATATTAATATTTAATATATCATATATGGTATTTAATATATGGATATATTTCAATTAATATGCATTTATCATATATATCTGCAAATATATTATGTCAGGCTTACAAACTAATTGGCTGATACATATATGCAGTCCTTATACATATGACTTATGAAGTTATTAAGTTAAGATTCCTTAAAGAGAGTTCAAGCTTGAATATTACCGCTCTTTTTATATGATTCTTTATTTACAGGCAGATCAAATCGTACAGAATAAGATATACACAGTAGTGATATATATACTAATTATAATTATATATGCTTCCTTCGTTACATAACATAAAACAACATGACATAAGTTTCACAAACAGTTTCAATTGCTAACATAAAATGTATACTTGCAAGTTAAAGATTGCCATCCCAAGAATCATTCCTTCTGCATGTTCTCCATGACTTCTCCTCCTGACTGACTTCCTTCCTTCTCCTTCTTCTTCTCCCTCTCCCTTCCTTCTAACTCCTAACTACAAGTCTGGTCCTTTTATCTCATATTTTACCAATTCAAACTATCATATTCTCATAGTTTCCAATGGAATAGGTAATTATAGGTTTGTCAGATTCCAAGGTGTAATAAAACAAACATTGAACTGGGCTGTCGTGTCCTGTTCACGGAGGCATGGTGTCATAAAAGTGTGGTGTCCACACTGCCTTAAGCAAGTATAGTATTGTAAAATCTGGAATGTCTTTTCATCCAAAGTTCTGTTGTATTGACAAGTTTTCCTGGGGTCGGTTACACAATGTTTTATCAATGGATGTGATCTCTTTTCATAGTAGTTAATTTATACTCCCTAGCTTTTAACCTTCACTGGACAATAGACAAACCAGTAGATTCTGATCTACTGTAAGCACACCTGTGAATTCCAATGACCAACAGAGCTCTGTCACATACCTATTATCATTTATGGCCTAATACCTTTTCTCTACAATGACTCTTGATCTTACTGTAACCTCTCTGGCCTTATTTATGACTAGAGCAGAATAAACCTGTTCCCTACACTATTTTTTTACCATCTTGCTGTAAAACACAAATATACAGTATATCTATATAAACACATACACAAACCTAATTTCTTAAATCAGCTAAACATTACCTCATACATTCAAACTTATTTCATATCTATTCCTTACTATATATATCCAGTATACTGTCCACTATGGTAACATCGCCTATTTATAATGAATTATATTTTGATTCAGACAATATCCATTGCCCTAATATTATACTAAGTGCAGACAATTACCTATAAGGCAACATGCAGCAATCACACCAGTATATCCATGTACGTAGCATCACAGAATGAGGAATAACTTACTCACCAGTTATAAGTGCAATAATAAAAGCAGCTCTTCCCTGCCTCTTCTTGCTGTACAGAAAGTAATACCCCTTTTACACTCGCACTCCCGGGATGCATTCCCGGGACTGACCCCTTTCACACTGCACTAAGACCTGGGATCGACCCGGGACAGCCCCATTTACACTGATCCCGGGATATCCCTGCAAATGCACATGTATGTCATTAGAAATGGCCTTTTTCTGGCTCACATAGATGAGGTCACAGTAGTCAGCAAAGGGAGGGGTGGTGCCTGCTCACACCATTGCTGCAGTCATGGCCTACGGACTACCAGTGTGTATGCCTGAGCTCATGATTCTTTCTGCTTTGCAGATGTTTCATACAGCCAGTGACAGCATGATGCAGCTTGTCACACTGTGCAGTATACTGCACATATATTTTATGAGGAGGAGGAGGAGGGCACAATTTATGGTGGATAGGGCTGCTAGTCGCCGCCAATATTTGCGCAGGAGGAGAGCCCTCATATCATCCAGGAGGAGTACCATCCTGAGCGTGAGTATGGGGCCTCACCGGTCATTTTGGTCCAGAGATCGCCAGCACGGAGAAGCCTTTATGAGGACCGTGGAAGCTTACCAGGATGAGGAGTGGATGGCTAACTTCTGTGTGTCTCGTGCAACCTTTAACTACATCCTGGAATTACTTACCCCAGCACTTGACATGCAGACCACCAGGCTTAGGAGACCCATCGAGGCACGCAGGAGGCTAGCTATTGCATTGTGGTGGTATGCTACCCCAGGAGAGTACAGCTCAGTCTCATGCTTGTTCGGTGTTGCTATCTCCACCTGCTGTGTCATAGTTCACCAGGTGACTAAAGCAATTGTATCTACCTTATACAAGCGCTTCATATCTCTACCACAAGGACAGCGCTTACAGGATACCAGCAAAGGATTTGTGAAGCGAGGCTATCCGCAGTGTGGAGGAGCGATTGATGGGACACACATCCCCATTATTGCCCCACGTGACAACCATGCTGACTATTTTAATAGGAAGGGCTGGCACTCCATCATATTACAGGCTGTTGTGGACCACAAATATTGGTAAGTGTTTATTTTTGGGGTGGTGGGATGAGTTGCATGTGTGAGTTTTACATTCTAACTTTAAAAATTTTTACTGTTTTTTAGTTTCCTAGATGTGTTTATTGGCTGGCCAGGCCGATCTCATGACTCCCGAGTTCTTGCCAATTCTGACCTGTACAACTTCGTAGAGGAGAAGCAGGGAGGCTGGCTGTACCCCAAAGAGTGTGCAAAGATTGTGAATGGGGTGGAGATCCCTGTCCACATCATCGGGGATGCTGCATACCCTTTACGCCCCTACATTATGAAAGGCTACACCCAACAGGTCCAGTTAACCCCAGAGCAACAAACCTATACTCACACCCTGAGTTCAGCAAGGATGGTGGTTAAGAACGCCTTTGGCAGGTTAAAAGGAAGATGGCGTATTTTGATGAAGCGCAATGATGTGGACCTAAAGAATATGCCTAATGTAGTAGCTGCGTGCTGTATACTGCACAACATCTGTGAACTGAAAAATGAGGTATTCCTTCCTGAGTGGACTGTGCTGGACCCTGAGGTAATGAACCCACATGTGGAAGGTGCTTTGTTTGGGACTGCCTCAAACTCCGCTGCAGAACAAATACGCCACACTATTACGTCCAACCTTGCAGCACTGGTACAATAATGTTTAAGAATCAACACAACATGTATGGTGAATTACATTTTTTTTATTTTGTATTCCACCTTTGATTTCAATATTTATGATTTTCCAAAAAAAACACATTGCCAGCAACTGTGTATATATGGAGAAACAATGTAGAAAACACTGAAAACATGGTCTACTGTTACGCACAAGTGGGAATGTTATGCATAGATTTGCAATCAAGTTTTGATTGGCATAAAAAAAAAAAAAAAAAAAAAAAAAACACTGGTAGGCCTGTAGATACAACACCATAAACCACAGTGTCCCTGCAGTATATTATTACTGTGTAAAGAAATAAATAAAAAGTGGTTTAATGTAGACACTATACAAAACAGAACATAGAAAAAAAATTCAAGAATGCACAAACAGTTGTGCAAAAACACTGACCACACTGTGGTTATTTAACAACAAATAACAACAATAAGAAATTCACTGTGTTTCACGGCAAATTGCGCAATACAGTAAATTCTGTGCTTTGCGCGCTAGATGGTGCAGTATTTGGGGCATAGTATGGGCCAGGATTAAATGATGAAAAACCCTGCTCAGGGTATTGTGAGTTGTGGTGTTGGATTGGTGCTCTTGAGGTATTGCTCATACGCTCATAGAACGCCATGTTCATTTGGTGCAATTCCCTGTGCCGGTCATACTGCTCTCTACTCATGCGTTCCTGCATTGTCATGACTTGGGAAAGAAATGCATCATGCATTTGGCATTCTGCCTCTAGAAACCTGTCGAGCCTTGCATCCTCCTGTGCAGACAATGTAGCGTCCATCTCTCGGGAGTTGGTCGACAAGGACACTTGACATGGCCTTAGCCACTTGCTCCGCTCTGCTCAGTTTCTTCCTTCTAGGCGGTACGGTGTAAACTGTGAAGAGAAGAAATACAAAATGAGCGTATACAAAAATAGCAGCGTTAGCAAACATGTGTTTGTGGCATTAATCCACCTACACACTAGCTACTCTGCAACATTGAACTATTTATAAAACTGCAAAGCCCCCCTGCGTGGGGGCAGAAATTGCAAAGCGTGCCACCGTGCCAGCAGCGTGATGAGCGCAGTGATCCTGCAAGGGGCTCATTTGCGCTCGCCACGCTGCCGCCACACTGGCCACTCACACTACACACATAACCGGATGATTAACAATTGTGGATTTGTGCTATGAGTGTTAATTTGTAAACATGTACTTACTGTTTTTCTGTAAAGTTGGGGTGACGGCACTTTGTACAGTCCCACTGTCACTGGTCTGAGCTTCCACGACGTCTTCAATGGTTGCAGTTATGCTGTCGTCGTTTCTGGATGTGTTTATGGATGGCTTGGAGGATGTGTCGCTGTCCTCAGGTGTGTCGTCAATTAACAACGGTGATGACGCACAGACGTCACTGCTTGTCTGTGTCTCTTCTGGAGTGCCTTCTGTAGCTGTGAACTGGAAGACAGACTCACCGGACTGCATATAGCTGTGTTTCCAAAGATATTGGCGCAGATGTCATAGTACTGCCAGTCGATACGACCAACACCATTCTTTTTCCTGTTGTTGTCATGCACCTTCAGGAACTGCTTTTTTAGAGTTTTCATTTTGTTTAACACTTGCTGCTGTGTGCGGATGATTCCTCTGGCTTCCAGCATCTTGGAGATGTTTTTATAAATCACTGCATCTTTAACTGTGCCTGTGATCTGCCTCATTATTTCCTCCTCTCCCCTAATGCTCAGCAACTCTCTAACCTCCTGGTCTGTCCAGGTCGCCATGCTGCCTTCCTCACACGCATCAAGGACGCTCCCCAGGGCTCTGAAAGATGACATCATCTTTTCTGAGCCCATGAAAGCTCCAATCGGAGGCCTTTTAACAGTCCCGGGTAGTGAATCCCGGGACGGGCCCTTTCACACTACCCAGCTTCCCGGGACGGTCCCGGATTCAACCCTGGTCGAGACCTGGGTTGAAATCCCGGGATGCTCGACCCGGGAAATTGTCCCTGTACCCTTTCACACTTACAAAAATCCCGGGATGATGCGCGTTCACGTGCAATATCCCGGGATTTTCATGCGAGTGTAAAAGGGGTATTGTGGACTGTACAAGCAGGATCACAGAGGAACCTGCACATCCAGTATAGGAAGGGCTGGTAGCACCATTGACATCAGCTGTGGAAACCAGAGACCTCACTAGAACTCCTCTCATGAGGCCTAAATTGCGCATCAAGCTATAGTTACTGATCCGTAACCTCTCACACATCATATATACAGTATCAGCCTCTTGGTGTAGCTACTGAAAGCTGGCCACACACCAGAACGTAGGGAACAATGTCTAATAGGGCTAGAGATGTACGTGATCTCCCAAATGCATTGGTTAACAAGCCCAATAATTATCAGATGAAATATCATAGGATGGGCGTGGAAAACACTATTCTCACTACAGTCCCGTGTAATGATTGCTGTATATAAACAATAAAATTCAAAGGTAGGCAGTGATGCAGTCTCATTCATGTACATATTTTGCTGCAGCACCTCTATCTTTATTATCTAGGCTTCAATGGCTGGCCACGTGTACTGTGCGGTTACACTATAGTAAGCTGTGCTGTATATGGTTAGTCAGGTGAGCAAAAGACATCTCCAAGTGAGACTACTGCGCAAGGCTCTTCTAGGGACACAGTGGCTCAGCAAATTAATTACTGATAAAACCATATTGCTGCAAAAAGACTGCAAAACAGACACTTAATAAAAATGTCAAAACATTTAAACCTTGTTCCTCTCAAAATCAGTGTAAACATTTACACGTGTTATGTATGAAGTAGAGTTCTGACAAAAACTGATCTGATCATGGGATAATGATGACTAAAATTACACTGTCGCATATTTAACTCTTAAGATAAAGGGTAAGCATAAATTTAGAAGTTTTGACAAAGCCACCACAGAGGACCCCACCCCATCCCTAGCTGCCTAAAAAAAATAAGAATTTACTCACCGGTAATTCTATTTCTCGTAGTCCGTAGTGGATGCTGGGGACTCCGTAAGGACCATGGGGAATAGACGGGCTCCGCAGGAGACTGGGCATTCTAAAAGAAAGATTAGGTACTATCTGGTGTGCACTGGCTCCTCCCTCTATGCCCCTCCTCCAGACCTCAGTTAGGGAAACTGTGCCCGGAAGAGCTGACATTACAAGGAAAGGATTTTGGAATCCAGGGTAAGACTCACACCAGCCACACCAATCACACCGTACAATTTGTGATAACCTTACCCAGTTAACAGTATGAACAACAACTGAGCCTCACTCAACGGATGGCTCATAACAATAACCCTTATTAAGCAATAACTATATACACATATTTCAGAAAGTCCGCACTAGGGACGGGCGCCCAGCATCCACTACGGACTACGAGAAATATAATTACCGGTGAGTAAATTCTTATTTTCTCTAACGTCCTAGTGGATGCTGGGGACTCCGTAAGGACCATGGGGATTATACCAAAGCTCCCAAACGGGCGGGAGAGTGCGGATGACTCTGCAGCACCGAATGGGCAAACACAAGGTCCTCCTCAGCCAGGGTATCAAACTTGTAGAATTTTGCAAAAGTGTTTGAACCCGACCAAGTAGCAGCTCGGCAAAGTTGTAATGCCGAGACCCCTTGGGCAGCTGCCCAAGAAGAGCCCACCTTCCTCGTGGAATGGGCTTTCACAGATTTTGGATGAGCCTGCTGAATCGTGTTACAGATCCAGCGAGCAATAGTTTGCTTTGAAGCAGGAGCACCCAGCTTGTTGGATGCATACAGGATAAACAGCGAGTCCGTCTTCCTGACTCCAGCTGTTCTGGTGACATAAATCTTCAAAGCCTGGACTACGTCCAGCAACTTGGAGTCCTCCAAGTCACGAGTAGCCGCAGGCACCACAATAGGTTGGTTTAAATGAAAAGATGACACCACCTTTGGGAGAAATTGGGGGCGAGTCCTCAATTCTGCCCTGTCCATATGGAAAATCAGATAGGGGCTTTTACATGACAAAGCCGCCAACTCTGACACACGCCTAGCCGATGCTAAGGCCAACAGCATGACCACTTTCCACGTGAGATACTTTAGTTCCACGGTCTTAAGTGGCTCAAACCAGTGGGATTTCAGGAAATCCAACACAACGTTAAGATCCCAAGGTGCCACTGGTGGCACAAAAGGGGGCTGAATATGCAGCACTCCCTTTACAAATGTCTGAACCTCAGGCAGTGAAGCCAGTTCTTTTTGAAAGAAAATAGATAGGGCCGAAATCTGGACCTTTATGGACCCTAGTTTTAGGCCCATAGTTACACCTGACTGTAGGAAGTGCAGAAATCGACCCAGTTGGAACTCCTCTGTAGGGGCCTTCCTGGCCTCACACCAAGCAACATATTTCCGCCATATACGGTGTAATGCTTTGCTGTTACATCCTTCCTAGCTCCTATCAGCGTAGGAATCACTTCATCCGGAATGCCCTTTTCCTTTAGTATCCGGCGTTCAACCGCCATGCCATCAAACGCAGCCGCGGTAAGTCTTGGAACAGACAGGGCCCCTGTTGCAACAGGTCCTGTCTGAGAGGCAGAGGCCATGGGTCCTCTGTGATCATCTCTTGTAGTTTTGGGTATCAAGTCCTTCTTGGCCAATCCGGAACGATGAGTATTGTTCTCACTCCTCTTTTCCTTACTATTCTCAGTACCTTGGGTATGAGAGGAAGAGAAGGGGACATATAAACCGACTGGAACACCTACGGTGTTACCAGTGCGTCCACAGCTATCGCCTGAGGGTCCCTTGACCTGGCGCAATATCTTTTTAGCTTTTTGTTGAGGCGGGATGCCATCATGTCCACCTGTGGCCGTTCCCAACGATTTGTTATCGGTGTGAAGAAATCTTGATGAAATCCCCACTCTCCCGGGTGGAGGTCGTGTCTGCTGAGGAAGTCTGCTTCCCAGTTGTCCACTCCCAGAATGAACACTGCTGACAGTGCTTGCACGTGATTCTCCGTCCAACTAAGAATCTTTGTGGCTTCCGCCATTGCCACCCTGCTTATTGTGCCGCCCTAGTGGTTTACATGGGCGACTGCCGTGATGTTGTCTGACTGAATCAGCACTGATTGGTCTCGAAGCAGGGGCTCCGCTTGACTCAGGGCGTTGTATATGGCCCTTAGTTCCAGTATGTTTATGTGCAGACAAGTCTCCTGCGACCACAGCCCTTGGAAGTTTCTTCCCTGAGTGACTGACCCCCACCCTCGGAGGCTTGCATCCGTGGTCACCAGGACCCAGTCCTGTATGCCGAACCTGCGGCCCTCGAGTAGGTGAGCACTCTGCAGCCACCACAGAAGAGACACTATGGCCCTCGTGGAAAGGGTGATCAGCCGATGCATCTGAAGATGCGATCCGGACCACTTGTCCAACAGATCCCACTGAAAGATCCTTGCATGGAACCTGCCGAAGGGAATGGCTTCGTATGAGGCTACCATCTTTCCCAGGACTCGCGTGCAGTGATGCACCGACACCTGTTTTGGTTTGAGGAGGTCTCTGACCAGAGTCACGAGCAACTGAGCCTTCTCCTCCGGGAGAAACACCCTCTTCTGGTCTGTGTCCAGAATCATGCCCAGGAAGGGCAGACGCGCGAGAGACTGTCCCCAAACAATTCCTCACCCTTATAAGGCAACACCTCCATGTGTCTTTTAGAGTCGGCATCCCCTGTCCATTGCCGAGTCCATAAGACCCTCCTGGCAGAAACGGACATTGCATTAATTCTAGAACCTAGCATGCAAATGTCCCTCTGGGCATCCCGCATATATAAGACAACGTCTTTTATATGGCCCAGGGTTAGTAAGACAGTATCCCTGTCGAGGGAATCTATGTCGTCTGACAGAGTATCTGTCCATGCCGCTACAGCGCTACACATCCAGGCTGAAGCAATAGCTGGTCTCAGTAAAGTACCAGAGTGAGTATAAACAGACTTCAGGATAGCTTCCTGCTTCCTATCCGCAGGCTCCTTTAGGGCGGCCGTATCCTGAGACGGCAGGGCCACCTTTTTAGATAAGCGTGTCAGGGCCTTGTCTACCCTAGGGGGGGATTCCCAACGTAACTTATCCGTTGGCGGGAAAGGGTACGCCAGCAGTAATCTTTTGGGAATCACTATTTTCTTATCAGGAGAGCTCCACGCTTCTTCACATAACTCATTTAATTCATGTGACGGGGGAAAAGTCACTGCCTGCTTTTTCTCCCCAAACATATGTACCCTCTTTTCAGGGACAGGGTTAACCTCTGAAATGTGTAAAACATCTTTCATTGCAATAATCATATAGCGGATGGCCTTGGTCATTTTAGGGTGCAATTGTGCCTCATCATCATCGATACTGGAGTCGGACTCCGTGTCGGCATCCGTGTCAACCATCTGAAACAGTGGGCGTTTATGAGACCCTGACGGCCTCTGAGCTGCCTGGGCAGGCCCGGGTTGAGAGCCCGGCTGTCCCCCGGCTGCAACATCATCAAACCTTTTATGTAATGAGTTTACATTATCATTTAAGGCCTTTTATCTGCACTTGCTCCGCCTCCACGTAACTCTCCTCATCAAACATGTCGACACAGCCGTACCGACACACCGCACACACACAGGGAATGCTCTGACTGAGGACAGGACCCCACAAAGGCTTTTGGGGAGACAGAGAGAGAGTATGCCAGCACACACCACAGCGCTATATAACCCAGGGATACACACTATAAAAGGTGATTACCCAATAGCTGCTTTATATGACTTTTGCGCCTAAATTTATGTGCCCCCCCTCTCTTTTTACCCTTCTTGTATCAGGATACTGCAGGGGAGAGCTTGGGGAGCGTCCTTCCAGCGGAGCTATGAAGAAAAAATGGCTCTGGTGTGCTGAGGAAGAAGGCCCCGACCCCTTAGCGGCGGGCTTCTGTCCTGCTTTCTGTGAGAAAATATGGTGGGGGAATTTACATATATAGAGTGCCCGACTGTATATTTGTAGTTTATGCCAAAAGGTACTTCAATTGCTGCCCAGGGCGCGTGCCCCCCCCCCAGCGCCCTGCACCCTACAGTGACCGGAGTGTGTGATGTGCTGTGGGAGCAATGGCGCACAGTTGCAGTGCTGTGCGCTACCTTAAATGAAGACAGGAGTCTTCAGCCGCCGATTTCGTGTCTTCATGCTCCTGCTCTTCTGGCTCTGCAAGGGGGATGGCGGCGCGGTTCCGGGAACGGACGATCGAGGACAGGCGCGCGTGTTCAAACCCTCTTGAGCTAATGGTGTCTAGTAGCCTAAGAAGCGCAACCTAGCTGTGAACAGGTACGTTTGCTTCTCTCCCCTCGGTCCCACGTAGCAGTGAGTCTGTTGCCAGCAGAAGCTCACTGAAAATAAAAAACCTAATAAATACTTTCTTTAACTAGTAAGCTCAGGAGAGCCCACTAGGAGCACCCAGCTCTGGCCGGGCACAGATTCTAACTGAGGTCTGGAGGAGCCAGTGCACACCAGATAGTACCTAATCTTTCTTTTAGAATGCCCAGTCTCCTGCGGAGCCCGTCTATTCCCCATGGTCCTTACGGAGTCCCCAGCATCCACTAGGACAGGGGTGGCCAGACTTTTGGAGTCGGTGATCTACTGTGAAAGCTAAAAAGCTTTTGTGATCTACCTAGGAGGAATAATAGCGCGCGCCGCAGGCGCGCGCGCAAAAAAAGGGGCGTGGCATAACAAAAAGTGGGCGTGCTATAACTAAAAATGGGCGTGGTATAACAAAAAAAAAGGGACGTAGCCTTGCTGCGCAGAGTGTAATGACTACCTCACGCAAAATAACACATTGGCCCCCACAGGTAAAAACCTCAAACACATATGCCCCCAGTGCCAGATACACATGCCCCCACAGTGCCAGATATGCCCCCACAGTGCCAGATACACATGCCCCCACAGTGCCATGTGCCCACAGTGCCAGATATGCCCCCACAGTGCCATGTGCCCGCAGAGCCAGATATGCCCAGTGCCACATATGACCCCACAGTGCCAGATATGCCCCCACACTGCCAGATACAGATATGCCCCCACAGTGCCATGTGCCCACAGAGCCAGATATGCCCAGTGCCACATATGACCCCACAGTGCCAGATACAGATATGCCCCCACAGCGCCAGATTACAGATATGCCCCCACAGTGCCAGATATGCCCCCACAGTGCCATGTGCCCGCAGTGCCAGATATTCCCCCAGTGCCACACATGACCCCACAGTGCCAGACATGCCCCCACAGTGTCATGTGCCCGCAGAGACAGATATGCCCCCAGTGCCACACACGACCCCAAAGTGCCAGACATGCCCCCACAGTGCCAGATATGCCCCCAGTGCCAGATATGCCCCCACAGTGCCATGTGCCCGCAGAGCCAGATATTCCCCCAGTGCCACACATGACCCCACAGTGCCAGACATGCCCCCACAGTACCAGATATGCCCCCACAGTGCCATGTGCCCGCAGAGCCAGATATGCCCCCAGTGCCACACATGACCCCACAGTGCCAGACATGCCCCACAGTGCCAGATATGCCCCCAGTGCCAGATATGCCCCCACAGTGCCATGTGCCCGCAGAGCCAGATATTCCCCCAGTGCCACACATGACCCCACAGTGCCAGACATGCCCCCACAGTGCCATGTGCCCGCAGAGCCAGATATGCCCCCAGTGCCACACATGACCCCACAGTGCCAGACATGCCCCACAGTGCCAGATATGCCCCCAGTGCCAGATATGCCCCCACAGTGCCATGTGCCCGCAGAGCCAGATATTCCCCCAGTGCCACACATGACCCCACAGTGCCAGACATGCCCCCACAGTGCCATGTGCCCGCAGAGCCAGATATGCCCCCAGTGCCACACATGACCCCACAGTGCCAGACATGCCCCACAGTGCCAGATATGCCCCCAGTGCCATATATGCCCCCACAGTGCCATGTGCCCGCAGAGCCAGATATTCCCCCAGTGCCACACATGACCCCACAGTGCCACACATGCCCCCACAGTGCCATGTGCCCGCAGAGCCGGATATGCCCCCAGTGCCAAACATGACCCCACAGTGCCAGACATGCCCCACAGTGCCAGATATGCCCCACAGTGCCAGATATGCCCCCACAGTGCCATGTGCCCGCAGAGACAGATATTCCCCCAGTGCCACACATGACCCCACAGTGCCAGACATGCCCCCACAGTGCCATGTGCCCACAGAGCCAGATATGCCCCCAGTGCCACACATGACCCCGCAGTGCCAGACATGCCCCAGTGCCAGATATGCCCCCAGTGCCAGATATGCCCCCACAGTGCTATGTGCCCGCAGAGCCAGATATTCCCCCAGTGCCACACATGACCCCACAGTGCCAGACATGCCCCACAGTGCCAGATATGCCCCCAGTGCCAGATATGCCCCCACAGTGCCATGTGCCCGCAGAGCCAGATATGCCCCCAGTGCCACACATGACCCCACAGTGCCAGACATGCCCCACAGTGCCAGATATGCCCCAACAGTACCAGATATGCCCCCACAGTGCCATGTGTCTGCAGAGCCAGATATTCCCCCAGTGCCAGACATGTATAGATTATAGAACAGCTCACCGTTGGTGTGTGGTGAGCGCAGCGCGCGCCTCTCCTGCCTGCTGCTCCCGTTCTGCCTCCTCAGTCTGACGGCAGCGTGTATGGCTCAAATCAGGTGCCGGTCCGCGAGCTCTCATTGGCTAACGAACCGGCACCTGATTTGAGCTATACACTCGGCCGTCAGACTGTGAGGAGACAGAGCGGGAGCGGAGGGCAGGAGAGGCGCGGCTTCGGGTGGCTGGGCGGCGGATCGCGATCGACTGGTCGCATGTCCGCGATCGACCAGTCGATCGCGATCGACTGTTTGGCCACCACTGCACTAGGACGTTAGAGAAATAGGATTTTGGTACTTACCAGGTAAATCCTTTTCTTTAAATCCATAGGGGGCACTGGAGTACTCTCGGGATATGGACGGCTTCCGCAGGAAACAGGGCACTGAATATTTAAATTTAGAACTCTCCACCCCTCCACATCCCCGAGTACCTCAGTGTTTTTTACTGAGCCGAACAGGAACTATAGAGAGGTTGACAATGGAGAATTACATATAACATAACGGACAACAACAAAGTTGACACATAACGTTACTGACAACTAAGCAGTTGACACCATAACCGATAGAACCTTATAATTTGAACCAGTCGGTGAAAATGTGTTACCATAAGATCCCCTGAGCTTAATACAAACCAGGTAAAACTGCTCTGGGTGGGCATCCAGTGCCCCCTATGGATTCAAAGAAAAGGATTTACCTCGTAAGTACCAAAATCCTATTTTCTTTTTCATCCACTAGGGGTCACTGGAATACTCTTGGGACGTACCAAAGCTTCCCCCGTGGGCGGGAGAGCTGTTTGACACCTGTAACACTAGGCGGCCAAAGCTAGATGCTGATGCCGCAAACGTATCAAACTTGTAAAAGCGCACAAACGTGTGCACTGAAGACCATGTAGCCGAACGGCAAAGCTGCGTCATAGAAGCTCCACAACCAGCTGCCCCTGAAGTTCCCACAGAACGTGTGGAATGAGCTGTTACTGATGTAGGCGGCTGTAACCTAGCATTAAGGTAAGCCTGACGTATACTCAGTTTTATCCATCTGGATAAGGTCTGCTTAGAAGCTGGCCAACCCATCTTGGCAGCATCATAGAGAACAAACAACGTATCCGTCTTACGAACTGTAGACATTCGGGATACATAAACGCGTAATGCGCGTACCACATCCAGAGTTCCAGAATGTGCTGTTAACACAGGAACTACTATTGGTTGATTGATGTGAAAAGATGACACTACCTCTGGTAAGAAAGCTGGATTTGTCCGAAGTTCCGCTCTGTCATCATGAACCACCAAATACGGTGGCTTGCATGACAAGGCACACAAATCTGAAACACACCTTGCCGAAGCTAAAGGCTATAAGAAAAATTGTTTTCCAAGTGAGAAACTTTATATCCACTTGCTGTAAGGGTTCAAAATATGAAGACTGTAAGAAATCTAAAACCAGATACAAGTCCCATGGCGCTGTAGGTGTAATGAATGGAGGCTGTACTCTGAGGACACCTTGTAGAAAAGTGTACCGACGGCAATAGAGCCAATCGTCTTTTAAATAAATTGACAACGCAGATACCTGCACCTTTATTGTAGATAAACGCAGTCCTCCATCTAACCCCGTCTGTAGAAATAACAAAAGACGGGTTAACTTGAAAGATGATGTCGGAAACATCAACCTATATAGGCACGCCAAATTCTGTAATAATGAGCTGCCGTAACCGGCTTCCTAGCTCATAACATGGTTGGTATAACCGATACTGGAATGCCCTCTCTTCTTAAAAGGGCGGTCTCAACAGCCACCCCGTCAAACGCAGCGGCGCTAAATCGGGGTTAAGGAACGGACCCTGTTGTATCAGTTCTGGACGTAGTAGGAGCGGCCAAGGATCGTCTGCGAGTAGTCCGCGGAGATCCGAGAACCAAGCTCTCCGAGACCAATGAGGCACCACTAGTATGACTGTGACGGACTCTCTTTTGATTCGTTTTAGCAACCGAGAGAGCAGTGGAAACGGTGGAAACAGATACACGAGGCTGTACGGCCACGCGACTGTGAGAGCATCCACCGCCACTGCCTTTGGATCTCTCGTTCTGGACACATACCGGGGCGTTTGGTAATTGTGGCGAGATGCCATCAGGTCCACCTGAGGGTAACCCCACCTGTGGACCAACATGTGAAACACCTCTGGATTTAATGCCCATTCTCCTGGATGAAAATCCTGACGGCTGAGATAATCCGCCTCCCAGTTGTCCACTCCCGGAATGAACCCTGCCGACAATATCACCTGGTGGTATTTTGGCCAATTGAGGATTCGAACTACTTCCCGCATTGCCATGCGGCTTCTCGTTCCTCCTTGGTGATGTATGCGACTGCCGTCGCGTTGTCTGACTGCACTTGGACAGTCTGAGAGCGAAGCATGTGTACTGCTTGTCGTAGTGCATTGTAAGTTGCGTGGAATTCCAGGACATTTATAGACAGCAATCTGTCGTGATCTGCCCAGAGACCCTGTCGCTGACAATTTTGAACTACAGCTCCCCAACCTCTGAGACTCTCGCCCAGAGTAGAGACACCCTCGCCCTTAGCGACAACCTCACCCTGTGGGGAATCTGCAGATGCGAGGCCGACCACTGTGCGAGCACATGCTGTTGAAATGGACGCGAGTGAAATTCTCCGAACTGAAGCGCTTCGAAAGCCACCACCATTGTACCTAATAGGCGAATACACAAATGTACCGATAGTGTGCGTGGCTTGAGCACTAATTGTACCAGATGGCGAATAATCTGCACTTTCTGGTGTAGTAAGTAAATTCTTTGATTTACCGTATCTCGAATCATACCTAGGAATTGAAGTCGTTGAGACGGAATTAGATGCGATTTCTTGAAGTTGACACTGCAACCGTGGTGTACGTTAGCAGCGCAAGTTGGAGGAGCATGTGTTGAGACGGAGCTCTTATGAGCAGATCGTCTAAGTACAGAACGATTGTCTCTGCCAGGGATCTGAGATGAGCTATCATCACAAACATCACTTTGGTGAATACCCGAGGCGCTGACGAGAGGCCAAACGGTAGAGTTAATGGTTGTGGCGTATTGCAAAACGCAAGAACCTCTGATGAGGTGACCAAATCGGAATGTGTAAGTACGCATCCTGGAGATCAAGCGCAATCATGCAATCTTGTGGCTCCAAATCTGCAATTACTGACCGCAGAAATTGCATCTTCAATGTGTAGTAAGTGACTTACTGATTGAGGCTGTGACGGAGCCCTCCGGCTTCGGTACCACAAACAGACGGGAATAATAACCCTGACCTTGTTGGTGTACCAGGCCTGGAATTAAAAACTGCTGAATCCAGCAGAGACTGAATGGCAATCTGCCAAAACGCCTTCTTGTCGTCCGACAGAAGCAGTCCTGTCTTGAAAAAGCGCAGTGGCGGGAGACAGCTTTCTTTTAACACTAAATTGCGGATACATCCATCAGTGGATGTCTGGAATCCCGGCAAATGTAACATCTAAAGGCGCGCTCCCCCAATTGGAAATCCGAGATGGCCTGGGAGCCCATCAAGCCACTGGCTTGTTGGTGACTTTAGCGCCCTGGCATTACAAGGCGTGACTGTTTCTGTACCACAGGCTTGAAAGGACTGAAGTCCAAAGGATTTAAACGCCGGACCAGAGTATTTCCGTCTCGGTACCGGTGGAGGCAATGGCAGGAAAACTAGACAGACCCCCCCCCTCCCCTCCCCCCGCCTTGGCCTGAGAAATGCATTTGTCAAATTTAGGACCAACAACTTCTGGCCACCGTTTCTTTTGACCTCTGACTCCGACTGCCAAGAACGCAGCCAGAGTACTTGTCGTGCTGTAACTAGCGACGAAGAAAGGCGAGAAGCGAGCTAACAGCCGGCAGCAGAAGCTGTACAGAGATACTCAGCTGCTTCTCAGATTTGATTAACGATAAGTATAACGTGATCGTCATTGTTTCCATACATAGAGCGTCTTAGTGACCCAAATCTATCTTGGGTCTTTATAAGGTTTGACACAGACGAATTCACCAATGGCGGATTCTCCAGTGTAGATGTCACTGTGTGGAAACGGGTAAATAGACTTAAATCTGTGAGGTATAGAACCGGTTATTCGGTTATTTTGTGTTTCTACTAACATCTTATTAAGATATCCTAAATAAGAAGCCCATTGGAGATCTCTGTCGTTTAGAATTGTCAGACTGCAACATAGCAGAAATGGTTAAATTATAAGCTTAACATAGGATCTGGGAATGAAACCGGCTTCCGGAGTGGAAACCTACAAACCATACTGAACATGTGGTAGATTTATGTACAGACATTGCAGTAAAACTTATTTTTTAGTCTTTGCTGGTGCCTTACTCATTATGCAGACAGACAACACAATAGACAAAGACAGACACTTGCACGACTAGTAAAATTATTACTTAAGGTGTGTAATATATATATATATATTTATATATATATGGCCGAAGTGCAGTTCACATGGCCAGCCTATATGAAACGTGAACCAAAAATTCCCACTAACAACCCTGCGCCTCCGGTGGAGTAGAGATGTAGGACAGGAACGTTCTGGAATTAGAAACAGGAAGCATGGTTAAAATGGCCCGCATGCCATGCTTACACTGATAATCACAGGTCAGGTTACAATACAAGCCTCCTGACTGCAGTTTAATATAGGCTCAATATCTATTAATACAACCTATGGTGCATATGGCAGCCTGTCATACAGGCTATTCTTCCCATATAAGATTTTCTCCCTTGGAGCAGCGCTGTAAGCAGACTTGTCCCCCCCCCCCCCCCTTCCCCCTGTGCTCCCTGTAGCGCTGTGTCTCAGCGGGGAGCGTTGAGCTGACCTTGTCATTGCAGGGAGACGGGGGACGCTTATCCGAGGGAACATTATGCAGACAACGGAGTTCGGCTGGCCGGCGCGTAGCGGGTTCCGGCGGCGCTAGCCGAGCTGCGGCGGTTCTCCCCCTGTTAGCGCTGGTACTTTCATGGACGTACAGCGCTGACAGGACGGAGCGGCTGGGCCAGGCGGAAGGAGCGGCCGGACGGAGTGGCTGGGGCGGGCGGACTGTATGAGCGGCGGGTGCGGGCGGCATTATAACACGGACCCCACACAGCAGGGCGGCAGCCTGAGCTGACCGCCCCGTTCTTCCCCAGCATACCTTGTCTCCTGTAGGGAGGGCTGCAACGGGGCTTCTTTCTGTAAGCTCCGTCCAGCTCTTGCAGCAGTCAGTGGGCTGCGTGTGGCTGTGAGGGTGCGCTTTGTGAGGACCGACACGCCATGCGCTGCTCCGTGCAGCGGCACTATCCCGGACCCATGTTTTTAGTAGAAACTGGGAAGGGATGTGCTGGAGTAGTAGAAAAAAGTAAAAATTTAAAATTAAAATCAATATTCAAAGATAAGTGTGAGAACCCACACAAGCCTCTGTTAGTGCATGAGCACAGAAAAAACACTGAGGTACTCGGGGATATGGAGGGGTGGAGAGTTCTAAATTTAAATATTCAGTGCCCTGTTTCCTGCGGAAGCCGTCCATATCCCAAGCGTACTCCAGTGACCCCTAGTGGATGAAAAAGAAATGTAGATTTCATTGTATCTGTACAGTATTCAAAAAGAAAATCTCAACCACAGCAGCTTCTTAGAGAAAGATGGAAGGGAAGAGGAGCCCACATCAGCGGAGGGCGGAAAAATAAGAATTTACTCACCGGTAATTCTATTTCTCGTAGTCCGTAGTGGATGCTGGGGACTCCGTAAGGACCATGGGGAATAGACGGGCTCCGCAGGAGACTGGGCACTCTAAGAAAGATTTAGGACTACCTGGTGTGCACTGGCTCCTCCCCCTATGACCCTCCTCCAAGCCTCAGTTAGGACACTGTGCCCGGAAGAGCTGACACAATAAGGAAGGATTTTGAATCCCGGGTAAGACTCATACCAGCCACACCAATCACACCATATAACTCGTGATAGGAACCCCGGTTAACAGTATGATAACAAAATGGAGCCTCTGAAGAGATGGCTCACAACAAAACCCGATTTTTGTAACAATAATTATGTACAGGTATTGCAGACAATCCGCACTTGGGATGGGCGCCCAGCATCCACTACGGACTACGAGAAATAGAATTACCGGTGAGTAAATTCTTATTTTCTCTAACGTCCTAGTGGATGCTGGGGACTCCGTAAGGACCATGGGGATTATACCAAAGCTCCCAAACGGGCGGGAGAGTGCGGATGACTCTGCAGCACCAAATGAGAGAACTCCAGGTCCTCCTCAGCCAGGGTATCAAATTTATAGAATTTTGCAAATGTATTTGCCCCTGACCAAGTAGCAGCTCGGCAAAGTTGTAAAGCTGAGACCCCTCGGGCAGCCGCCCAAGATGAGCCCACCTTCCTCGTGGAATGGGCTTTTACTGATTTAGGCTGCGGTAATCCTACCGCAGAATGCACCAGCTGAATAGTGCTACAAATCCAGCGCGCGATAGTCTGCTTAGAAGCAGGAGCACCCAGCTTGTTGGGTGCATACAGGATAAACAGCGAGTCAGTCTTCCTGACTCCAGTCGTCCTGGAAACATATATTTTCAGGGCCCTGACCACGTCCAGCAACTTGGAATCCTCCAAGTCCCTAGTAGCCGCAGGCACCACAATAGGTTGGTTCAAGTGAAAAGCTGATACCACCTTTGGGAGAAAATGAGGACGTGTCCTCAATTCTGCCCTATCCATATGGAAAATCAGATAGGGGCTTTTACAGGACAAAGCCGCCAATTCTGAGACACGTCTGGCCGAAGCCAGAGCCAACAACATCACCACTTTCCACGTGAGATATTTTAAATCCACAGTCTTAAGTGGCTCAAACCAATGTGATTTTAGAAACTCCAAGACCACATTGAGATCCCAAGGTGCCACTGGGGGGCACAAAAGGAGGCTGAACATGCAGAACTCCCTTAACAAAGGTCTGAACTTCAGGCAGTGAAGCCAGTTCTTTCTGGAAGAGAATTGACAGGGCCGAGATCTGGACTTTAATGGACCCCAATTTGAGGCCCAAAGTCACACCTGCTTGCAGGAAATGTAGGAATCGACCCAGTTGAAATTCCTCCGTTGGGGCCTTCTTGGCCTCACACCAAGCAACATACTTCTGCCAAATGCGGTGATAATGCTTTACGGTAACATCCTTCCTGGCCTTGATCAGGGTAGGGATGACTTCCTCCAGAATGCCTTTTTCCTTTAGGATCCGGCGTTCAACCGCCATGCCGTCAAACGCAGCCGCGGTAAGTCTTGGAACAGACAGGGTCCCTGCTGCAGCAGGTCTTGTCTGAGCGGCAGAGGCCAAGGGTCCTCTGCAAGCATTTCTTGAAGTTCCGGGTACCAAGCTCTTCTTGGCCAATCCGGAGCCACGAGAATAGTTCTCACTCCTCGCCTTCTTATTATTCTCAATACCTTGGGTATGAGAGGTAGAGGAGGAAAAACATAAACCGGCTGGTATACCCACGGTGTCACTAGAGCGTCCACAGCGATCGCCTGAGGGTCCCTTGACCTGGCGCAATACCTTTTTAGCTTTTTGTTGAGGCGGGACGCCATCATGTCCACCTGTGGTTTTTCCCAACGGTTTACCAGCATCTGGAAGACTTCTGGATGAAGTCCCCATTCTCCCGGGTGGAGGTCGTGCCTGCTGATGAAGTCTGCTTCCCAGTTGTCCACTCCCGGAATGAACACTGCTGTCAGTGCTAGCACATGATTCTCTGCCCATCGGAGAATTCTTGTGGCTTCTGCCATTGCCCTCCTGCTTCTTGTGCCGCCCTGTCTGTTTACATGGGCGACCGCCGTGATGTTGTCTGACTGGATCAGCGCCGGCCGGTTCTGAAGCAGGGGTCTTGCTTGACTTAAGGCATTGTAAATGGCCCTTAGCTCCAGAATATTTATGTGCAGCGATATCTCCTGAGCTGACCACAGTCCCTGGAAATTTCTGCCCTGTGTGACTGCCCCCCAGCCCCGAAGGCTGGCATCCGTGGTCACCAGGACCCAGTCCTGTATTCCGAATCTGCGGCCCTCTAGTAGATGAGCCCTCTGCAGCCACCACAGCAGCGACACCCTGGTCCTTGCCGACAGGGTTATCCGCTGTTGCATCTGGAGATGGGACCCGGACCATTTGTCCAACAGGTCCCACTGGAACGTCCTTGCGTGGAACCTGTTGGACAAATGGTATGAAGCTACCATTTTTCCCAGGACTCGTGTGCATTGATGTACCGACACTTTTCCTGGTTTTAGGAGGTCTCTGACCAGAGATGACAATTCCTCTGCTTTTTCCACTGGAAGAAACACTCTTTTCTGGTCTGTGTCCAGAAACATTCCCAGGAACAGAAGACGTGTCGTTTGGAATATTGAGAATCCAGCCGTGCTGTTGTAGCACTTCCTGAGAAAGTGCTACCCCCACTACCAACTGTTCCTTGGAACTCGCCTTTATCAGGAGATCGTCCAAGTACGGGATAATTGAAACACCTTTCTTGCGAAGCAGTATCATCATTTCGGCCATTACCTTGGTAAAGACCCTCGGCGCCGTGGATAACCCAAACGGCAGCGTCTGGAACTGATAGTGACAGTCCTGTACCACAAATCTGAGGTACTCCTGGTGAGGAGGATAAATGGGGACATGAAGATACGCATCTTTGATGTCAAGGGAAACCATGTAGTCCCCCTCCTCCAGGCTCGCAATAACCGCTCTGAGCGATTCCATCTTGAACTTGAACCTTTTGATATAAGTGTTCAAGGATTTTAGATTTAAGATGGGTCTCACCGAACCGTCCGGTTTCGGTACCACAAACAGTGTGGAATAGTAACCCTTCGCCTTGTTGAAGGAGGGGTACCTTGACAATCACGTGCTGTGAATACAGTTTCTGAATAGCCACCAACACTGCCTCCCTGGCAGAGGGAGTTGCCGGTAAGGCAGACTTTATGAAACGGCGGGGGGGAGACGTCTCGAATTCCAGCCTGTACCCCTGAAGTACAACTTGAAGGACCCAGGGATCCACCTGTGAGAGAGCCCACTGTGCACTGAAATTTCTGAGACGGGCCCCCACCGTGCCCGGGTCCACCTGAGCAGCCCCAGCGTCATGCTGTGGACTTAACGGACGCAGGGGAGGACTTCTGCTCCTGGGAACTAGCTGTGTGTTGCAGCTTTTTTCCTCTACCTCTGCCTCTCGGCAGAAAGGAGGAGCCTCTAGCCCTCTTGCTTTTCTGGGGCCGAAAGGACTGTACCTGATAATACGGTGCTTTCTTTTGCTGTGGTGCAGTCTGTGGCAAAAAGGTCGATTTCCCAGCCGTAGCTGTGGACACGAGGTCCGAAAGACCATCCCCAAACAGTTCCACCCCTTTATAGGGTAAAACTTCCATGTGCCGCTTAGAGTCGGCATCACCGGACCATTGCCTAGTCCATAACCCCCGTCTGGCGGCAATGGACATAGCGCTTACTCGTGATGCCAGCCGGCAAATATCCCTCTGTGCATCACGCATGTATAAGACTGCGTCTTTTATATGGTCAAGCGTCAGCAAAATATTGTCCCTATCCATGGTATCAATATTATCCAAAAGGGAATCTGACCACGCAGCAGCAGCACTGCACATCCAAGCTGATGCAATCGCTGGTCGCAATATAATGCCTGAGTGTGTGTAAATAGCCTTTAGGGTATTTTCCTGCTTTCTATCAGCAGGTTCCTTCAGGGTGGCCGTATCCGGAGACGGTAGTGCCACCTTCTTTGACAAGCGTGTCAGTGCCTTGTCTACCCTAGGGGGTGTTTCCCAACGTGACCTATCCTCTAGCAGGAAAGGGTACGCTGCCAATAATCGTTTTGAAATTATCAATTTCTTATCAGGGGAAGTCCACGCTTCCTCACACACCTCATTTAATTCTTCAGATGCAGGAAAAACTACAGGTAGTTTTTTCTCACCGAACATAATACCCTTTTTTGTGGTACCTGGGGTATTATCAGAAAATAAGAATTTACTTACCGATAATTCTATTTCTCATAGTCCGTAGTGGATGCTGGGACTCCGTAAGGCCCATGGGGAATAGCGGCTCCGCAGGAGACTGGGCACAAAGTAAAAGCTTTAGGACTAGCTGGTGTGCACTGGCTCCTCCCCCTATGACACTCCTCCAAGCCTCAGTTAGGATACTGTGCCCGGACGAGCGTACACAATAAGGAAGGATTTTGAATCCCGGGTAAGACTCATACCAGCCACACCAATCACACCGTACAACCTGTGATCTGAACCCAGTTAACAGCATGATAACAGAGGAGCCTCTGACAAGATGGCTCACAACAAAAATAACCCGATTTTGTAACAATAACTATGTACAAGTATTGCAGACAATCCGCACTTGGGATGGGCGCCCAGCATCCACTACGGACTATGAGAAATAGAATTATCGGTAAGTAAATTCTTATTTTCTCTAACATCCTAAGTGGATGCTGGGACTCCGTAAGGACCATGGGGATTATACCAAAGCTCCCAAACGGGCGGGAGAGTGCGGATGACTCTGCAACACCGAATGAGAGAACTCCAGGTCCTCCTCAGCCAGGGTATCAAATTTGTAGAATTTAGCAAACGTGTTTGCCCCTGACCAAGTAGCTGCTCGGCCAAGTTGTAAAGCCGAGACCCCTCGGGCAGCCGCCCAAGAAGAGCCCACTTTCCTTGTGGAATGGGCTTTTACAGATTTTGGCTGTGGCAGGCCTGCCACAGAATGTGCAAACTGAATTGTACTACAAATCCAACGAGCAATAGTCTGCTTAGAAGCAGGAGCACCCAGCTTGTTGGGTGCATACAGGATAAACAGCGAGTCAGATTTTCTGACTCCATCCGTCCTGGAAACATATATTTTCAGGGCCCTGACTACGTCCAGCAACTTGGAGTCTTCCAAGTCCCTAGTAGCCGCAGGCACCACAATAGGCTGGTTCAAGTGAAATGCTGAAACCACCTTAGGGAGAAATTGAGGACGAGTTCTCAATTCTGCCCTGTCCGTATGGAAAATTAGGTAAGGGCTTTTATAAGATAAAGCCGCCAATTCACGCCAGGGCTAACAGCATTACCACTTTCCATGTGAGGTATTTTAAGTCCACAGTGGTGAGTGGTTCAAACCAATGTGATTTTAGGAATCCCAAAACTACATTGAGATCCCAAGGTGCCACTGGAGGCACAAAAGGAGGCTGTATATGCAGTACCCCTTTGACAAACGTCTGAACTTCAGGAACTGAAGCTAGTTCTTTTTGGAAGAAAATTGACAGGGCCGAAATTTGAACCTTAATGGACCCTAATTTTAGGCCCATAGACAGTCCTGTTTGCAGGAAATGTAGGAAACGACCCAGTTGAAATTCCTCTGTAGGGGCCTTCCTGGCCTCACACCACGCAACATATTTACGCCAGATACGGTGATAATGTTGCACAGTTACATCCTTCCTGGCTTTGATCAGGGTAGGGATGACTTCATCCGGAATGCCTTTTTCCTTCAGGATCCGGCGTTCAACCGCCATGCCGTCAAACGCAGCCGCGGTAAGTCTTGGAACAGACATGGTCCCTGCTGGAGCAGGTCCTTTCTTAGAGGTAGAGGCCACGGGTCTTCCGTGAGCATCTCTTGAAGTTCCGGGTACCAAGTCCTTCTTGGCCAATCCGGAGCCACGAGTATAGTCCTTACTCCTCTCCTTCTTATGATTCTCAGTACCTTGGGTATGAGAGGCAGAGGAGGGAACACATACACTGACTGGTACACTCACGGTGTTACCAGAGCGTCCACAGCTATTGCCTGAGGGTCCCTTGACCTGGCGCAATATCTGTCCAGTTTTTTGTTGAGGCGGGACGCCATCATGTCCACCTTTGGTTTTTCCCAACGGTTCACAATCATGTGGAAGACTTCTGGGTGAAGTCCCCACTCCCCCGGGTGGAGATCGTGTCTGCTGAGGAAGTCTGCTTCCCAGTTGTCCACTCCCGGAATGAACACTGCTGACAGTGCTATCACATGATTTTCTGCCCAGCGAAGAATCCTTGCAACTTCCGTCATTGCCCTCCTGCTTCTTGTGCCGCCCTGTCTGTTTACGTGGGCGACTGCCGTGATGTTGTCCGACTGGATCAGCACCGGCTGACCCTGAAGCAGAGGCCTTGCCTGACTTAGGGCATTGTAAATGGCCCTTAGTTCCAGGATATTTATGTGAAGTGACGTTTCCATGCTTGACCACAAGCCCTGGAAATTTTTTCCCTGTGTGACTGCTCCCCAGCCTCTCAGGCTGGCATCCGTGGTCACCAGGACCCAGTCCTAAATGCCGAATCTGCGGCACTCTAGAAGATGAGCACTCTGCAACCACCACAGGAGAGACACCCTTGTCCTTGGAGACAGGGTTATCCGCTGATGCATTTGAAGATGCGATCCGGACCATTTGTCCAGCAGATCCCACTGAAAAGTTCTTGCGTGGAATCTGCCGAATGGAATCGCTTCGTAAGAAGCCACCATTTTTCCCAGGACCCTTGTGCATTGATGCACTGACACTTGGCCTGGTTTTAGGAGGTTCCTGACTAGGTCGGAAAACTCCCTGGCTTTCTCCTCCGGGAGAAACACCTTTTTCTGTACTGTGTCCAGAATCATCCCTAGGAACAGCAGACGTGTCGTCGGAATCAGCTGCGATTTTGGAATATTTAGAATCCATCCGTGCTGTCGTAGTACTACTTGAGATAGTGCTACTCTGACCTCTAACTGTTCTCTGGACCTTGCCCTTATCAGGAGATCGTCCAAGTAAGGGATAATTAAGACGCCTTTTCTTCGAAGAAGAATCATCATTTCGGCCATTACCTTGGTAAAGACCCGGGGTGCCGTGGACAATCCAAACGGCAGCGTCTGAAACTGATAGTGACAGTTCTGTACCACAAACCTGAGGTACCCTTGGTGAGAAGGGTAAATTGGGACATGGAGGTAAGCATCCTTGATGTCCAGAGACACCATATAGTCCCCTTCTTCCAGGTTCGCTATCACTGCTCTGAGTGATTCCATCTTGAATTTGAACCTTTGTATGTAAGTGTTCAAGGATTTCAGATTTAAAATAGGTCTCACCGAGCCGTCCGGCTTCGGTACCACAAACAGCGTGGAATAATACCCCTTTCCTTGTTGTAGGAGGGGTACCTTGATTATCACCTGCTGGGAATACAGCTTGTGAATGGCTTCCAATACCGCCTCCCTGTCGGGGAGAGACGTTGGTAAAGCAGACTTCAGGAACCGGCGAGGGGGAGACGTCTCGAATTCCAATTTGTACCCCTGAGATACTACCTGCAGGATCCAGCGGTCCACTTGCGAGTGAGCCCACTGCGCGCTGAAATACTTGAGACGGGCCCCCACCGTGCCTGAGTCCGCTTGTAAGGCCCCAGCGTCATGCTGAGGACTTGGCAGAAGCGGGGGAGGGCTTCTGTTCCTGGGTAGAGGCTGCCTGCTGCAGTCTTTTTCCCCTTCCTCTGCCCCGGGGCAGATATGAGTGGCCTTTTGCCCGCTTGCCCTTATGGGGACGAAAGGACTGAGCCTGAAAAGACGGTGTCTTTTTCTGCTGAGAGGTGACCTGGGGTAAAAAGGTGGATTTCCCAGCCGTTGCCGTGGCCACCAGGTCCGATAGACCGACCCCAAATAACTCCTCCCCTTTATACGGCAATACTTCCATATGCCGTTTGGAATCCGCATCACCTGACCACTGTCGCGTCCATAACCCTCTTCTGGCAGAAATGGACAGCGCACTTACTCTTGATGCCAGGGTGCAAATATCCCTCTGTGCATCTCTCATATATAGAAATGCATCCTTTAAATGCTCTATAGTCAATAATATATTGTCCCTGTCCAGGGTATCAATATTTTCAGTCAGGGAATCCGACCAAGCCACCCCAGCACTGCACATCCAGGCTGAGGCGATTGCTGGTCGCAGTATAATACCAGTATGTGTGTATATACTTTTTAGGATATTTTCCAGCTTCCTATCAGCTGGTTCCTTGAGGGCGGCCGTATCAGGAGACGGTAACGCCACTTGTTTTGATAAGCGTGTGAGCGCCTTATCTACCCTAGGGGGTGTTTCCCAACGCGCCCTAACCTCTGGCGGGAAAGGGTATAATGCCAATAATTTTTTAGAAATTAGCAGTTTCTTATCGGGGGAAACCAACGCTTCATCACACACCTCATTTAATTCATCTGATTCAGGAAAAACTACGGGTAGTTTTTTCACACCCCACATAATACCCTTTTTTGTGGTACTTGTAGTATCAGAAATGTTCAAAACCTCCTTCATTGCCGTGATCATGTAACGTGTGGCCCTACTGGAAAATACGTTTGTTTCCTCACCGTCGACACTGGAGTCAGTGTCCGTGTCTGGGTCTGTGTCGACCACCTGAGGTAACGGGCGCTTTAGAGCCCCTGACGGTGTTTGAGACGCCTGTACAGGTATTAACTGATTTGCCGGCTGTCTCATGTCGTCAGTCTTTTGTAAAGTGCTGACACTATCACGTAATTCCTTCCATAAGACCATCCAGTCAGGTGTCGACTCCGTAGGGGGTGACATCACTAATACAGGCAATTGCTCCGCCTCCATACCATTTTCCTCCTCATACATGTCGACACAAACGTACCGACACACAGCACACACACAGGGAATGCTCTGATAGAGGACAGGACCCCACTAGCCCTTAGGGGAGACAGAGGGAGAGTTTGCCAGCACACACCAGAGCGCTATATATATATACAGGGATAACCTTATATAAGTGTTTTTCCCTATATAGCTGCTGTATATTATTTATCTGCCAATTTAGTGCCCCCCCTCTCTTGTTTTACCCTGTTTCTGTAGTGCAGGACTGCAGGGGAGAGTCAGGGAGACGTCCTTCCAGCGGAGCTGTGAGGGAAAATGGCGCTTGTGTGCTGAGGAGATAGGCTCCGCCCCCTTCTCGGCGGCCGTTCTCCCGCTTTTTTATGGAAAAACAGGCATGAGTTAAATGCATCCATATAGCCCAGGAGCTATATGTGATGCATTTTTTGCCCCCTAAGGTGTTTATATTGCGTCTCAGGGCGCCCCCACCCAGCGCCCTGCACCCTCAGTGACCGGAGTGTGAAGTGTGCTGAGAGCAATGGCGCACAGCTGCGGTGCTGTGCGCTACCTTATTGAAGACTAGGACGTCTTCTGCCGCCGATTTTTCCGGACCTCTTCTGCTCTTCTGGCTCTGTAAGGGGGACGGCGGCGCGGCTCTGGGACCCATCCATGGCTGGGCCTGTGATCGTCCCTCTGGAGCTAATGTCCAGTAGCCTAAGAAGCCCAATCCACTCTGCACGCAGGTGAGTTCGCTTCTTCTCCCCTTAGTCCCTCGATGCAGTGAGCCGGTTGCCAGCAGGACTCACTGAAAATAAAAAAACCTATTTAAACTTTTACTCTAAGCAGCTCAGGAGAGCCACCTAGATTGCACCCGTCTCGTTCGGGCACAAAATCTTAACTGAGGCTTGGAGGAGGGTCATAGGGGGAGGAGCCAGTGCACACCAGCTAGTCCTAAAGCTTTTACTTTGTGCCCAGTCTCTTGCGGAGCCGCTATTCCCCATGGGCCTTACGGAGTCCCAGCATCCACTTAGGACGTTAGAGAAATGTGTAAAACATTTTTCATTGCCTCAATCATGTAACGGGTGGACCTATTGGAGGGTACACTAGTCTCATCACCGTCGACACTGGAGTCAGTATCTGTGTCGACGTCTGTATCTGTCACCTGAGGTAGCGGCCGTTTTAAGGCCCCTGATGACATTTGAGACGCTGGAACAGGCACAAGCTGTGTAGCCGGCTGTCCTATGTCGTCAAACCTTGTGTGTAAGGAGTTGACACTTTCACGCAATTCCTTCCATAAGTCCAAGCACACCGGTGTCGACCCCTCAGGGGGTGACAGCACATTCACAGGCATTTGCTCCGCCTCCACATACATGTCGATACAGCAATACCGACACACAGCAGACACACAGGGAATGCTCTTACAGAGGACAGGACCCCACAAAGCCCTTTGGGGAGACAGAGGGAGAGTATGCCAGCACACACCAGAGCGCTATATACCACAGGGATATCACCTATAAAAGTGTGTTTTCCCCTTATAGCTACATATATACTTATACTGCGCCTAATTTGTGCCCCCCTCTCTTTTTTACCCTTTTCTGTAGTGCAGGACTGCAGGGGAGAGCCAGGGAGCTTCCTTCCAGCGGAGCTGTGAGGGAAAAATGGCGCCAGTGTGCTGAGGGAGAAGGCCCCGCCCCTTTTTCGGCTGGCTTTCTCCCGCTATTTTAATGTATCTGGCAGGGGTTAATATAACCTATATAGCCCCTGGGGCTATATATGGTGTTAATTTGCCAGCCAAGGTGTAAAATAGCGCCCTGCACCCTGCACCCATCAGTGACCGCAGTGTGTGGTGTGCATGAGGAGCAAGCTACCTTGGAGAAGACAGAAGTCTTCAGCCGCCGAGTTTCTGGACCTTCTTGCTTCTGGCTCTGTAAGGGGGACGGCGGCGCGGCTCCGGGAACGGACGACGAGATCGGTGCCTGTGTTCGAACTCTCTGGAGCTAATGGTGTTCAGTAGCCTAAGAAGCCCAAGCTACCACCACTTAGGTAGGTTCGCTTCTTCTCCCCTTAGTCCCTCGATGCAGTGAGCCTGTTGCCAGCAGGTCTCACTGAAAATAAAAAACCTAAACTATACTTTCTTCTAGAAGCTCAGGAGAGCCCCTAGTGTGCATCCAGCTCAGCCGGGCACAGAAATCTAACTGAGGCTTGGAGGAGGGTCATAGGGGGAGGAGCCAGTGCACACCAGGTAGTCCTAAATCTTTCTTCGAGTGCCCAGTCTCCTGCGGAGCCCGTCTATTCCCCATGGTCCTTACGGAGTCCCCAGCATCCACTAGGACGTTAGAGAAATGTAATTACTCACGTCATACTACTTGTGTCAGGAGAAATCGGACCAAACACATACCTTATGTCAAAATATCTAACCCTAAACCCTAACTTTCCCAGCTTGGCACCTGTAAAACCGCAAACAGAAAGAGGGTTTGTAGGCGCTGAGCAGTCGTGTAAATATAACACTGATATTGGCAGCCACCTGGTAAAGAGGTAGCCGGCCTCCTTAAAAATGAACTAAAACAAAACCACCAGGTCGGCGCACAAAAGCAATTATGTTGATAAAAATAAGATTTTACTTACCGATAAATCTATTTCTCATAGTCCGTAGTGGATGCTGGGACTCCGTAAGGACCATGGGGAATAGCGGCTCCGCAGGAGACAGGGCACAAAATAAAAGCTTGAGATATCAGGTGGTGTGCACTGGCTCCTCCCCCTATGACCCTCCTCCAAGCCAGTTAGGATACTGTGCCCGGACGAGCGTACATAATAAGGAAGGATATTGAATCCCGGGTAAGACTCATACCAGCCACACCAATCACACCGTACAACTCGTGATCTGAACCCAGTTAACAGTATGATAAATTTAAAGGAGCCTCTGAAAGGATGGCTCAACAATAATAACCCGAATTTTTTGTAACAATAACTATATACAAGTATTGCAGACAATCCGCACTAGGGATGGGCGCCCAGCATCCACTACGGACTATGAGAAATAGATTTATCGGTAAGTAAAATCTTATTTTCTCTAACGTCCTAAGTGGATGCTGGGACTCCGTAAGGACCATGGGGATTATACCAAAGCTCCCAAACGGGCGGGAGAGTGCGGATGACTCTGCAGCACCGAATGAGAGAACTCCAGGTCCTCCTCAGCCAGGGTATCAAATTTGTAGAATTTAGCAAACGTGTTTGCCCCTGACCAAGTAGCTGCTCGGCAAAGTTGTAAAGCCGAGACCCCTCGGGCAGCCGCCCAAGATGAGCCCACTTTCCTTGTGGAATGGGCTTTTACTGATTTTGGCTGTGGCAATCCTGCCACGGAATGTGCAAGCTGAATTGTACTACAAATCCAACGAGCAATCGTCTGCTTTGAAGCAGGAGCACCCAGCTTGTTGGGTGCATACAGGATAAACAGCGAGTCAGTTTTCCTGACTCCAGCCGTCCTGGAAACATATATTTTCAAGGCCCTGACAACGTCCAGCAACTTA
This sequence comes from Pseudophryne corroboree, assembly GCF_028390025.1. NCBI lineage: Eukaryota > Metazoa > Chordata > Amphibia > Anura > Myobatrachidae > Pseudophryne > Pseudophryne corroboree. Next base: position 91,430,501 of record NC_086449.1, read on the forward strand.
AGAGTCCTCTAAGTCCCTAGTAGCCGCAGGTACCACAATAGGTTGGTTCATGTGAAATGCAGAAACCACCTTAGGTAGAAATTGAGGACGAGTCCTCAATTCCGCCCTGTCAGAATGAAAATTTAGGTAAGGGCTTTTACATGATAAAGCCGCCAATTCTGACACACGCCTAGCTGAAGCCAAGGCCAACAGCATCGACACCATCCACGTGAGATATTTTAAATCTACCGTAGACAATGGTTCAAACCAGTGTGATTTTAGAAATCTCAACACAACATTGAGATCCCAAGGTGCCACTGGAGGCACAAAAGGAGGCTGTATGTGCAGCACCCCTTTCACAAATGTCTGAACTTCAGGTACTGAAGCCAGTTCTTTCTGGAAGAATATCGACAGGGCCGAAATTTGAACCTTAATGGACCCTAATTTTAGGCCCATAGACAGTCCTGTTTGCAGGAAATGCAAGAAACGACCCAGTTGAAATTCCTGTGTAGGGGCCTTCTTGGCCTCACACCACGCAACATATTTACGCCAAATGCGGTGATAATGTTTTGCGGTTACTTCCTTTCTGGCTTTTACGAGAGTAGGGATGACTTCTTCTGGAATGCCCTTGTCCTTCAGGATCCGGCGTTCAACCGCCATGCCGTCAAACGCAGCCGCGGTAAGTCTTGGAACAGACAAGGCCCCTGCAGTAGCAGGTCCTGTCTTAGAGGTAGAGGCCACGGTTCGTCCGTGAGCATCTCTTGAAGTTCCGGGTACCAAGACCTTCTTGGCCAATCCGGAACCACGAGTATAGTTCTTACTCCTCTCCTTCTTATGATTCTCAATACTTTCGGTATGAGGGGCAGAGGAGGGAATACATACACTGACTGGTACACCCACGGCGTTACCAGAGCGTCCACTGCTATTGCCTGAGGGTCCCTTGACCTGGCGCAATATCTGTCCAGTTTTTTGTTTAGACGTGACGCCATCATGTCCACCTTTGGTCTTTCCCAACGGTTTACAATTTGGTGGAAGACTTCTGGGTGAAGTCCCCACTCTCCCGGGTGAAGGTCGTGTCTGCTGAGGAAGTCTGCTTCCCAGTTGTCCACTCCCGGAATGAACACTGCTGACAGTGCTATCACATGATTTTCCGCCCAGCGAAGAATCCTTGCAGTTTCTGCCATTGCCCTCCTGCTTCTCGTGCCGCCCTGTCTGTTTATGTGGGCGACTGACGTGATGTTGTCCGACTGGATCAACACCGCCTGACCCTGAAGCAGAGGTTTTGCTTGAATTAAGGCATTGTAAATGGCCCTTAGTTCTAGAATGTTTATATGAAGAGATGTTTCCATGCTTGACCACAAGCCCTGGAAATTCCTTCCCTGTGTGACTGCTCCCCAGCCTCTCAGGCTGGCATCCGTGGTTACCAGGATCCAATCCTGAATGCCAAATCTGCGGCCCTCTAGTAGATGAGCCCTCTGAAGCCACCACAGGAGAGACACCCTTGTCCTTGGCGACAGGGTTATCCGTTGATGCATCTGAAGATGCGATCCGGACCATTTTCCCAGTAGATCCCACTGAAAAGTTCTTGCATGGAATCTTCCGAATGGAATCGCTTCGTAAGAAGCCACCATTTTTCCCAGGACCCTTGTGCACTGATGCACTGAGACCTGTCCTGGTTTTAGGAGGTTCCTGACTAGCTCGGATAACTCCCTGGCCTTCTCCTCCGGGAGAAACACCTTCTTCTGGACTGTGTCCAGAATCATTCCTAAGAACAGTAGACGTGTCGTTGGAATCAGCTGCGATTTTGGAATATTTAGAATCCATCCGTGCTGACTTAGCACTACCTGAGATAGTGCCACTCCGACTTCTAACTGTTCCTTGGTTCTTGCCCTTATCAGGAGATCGTCCAAGTAAGGGATAATTAAGATGCCTTTTCTTCGTAGAAGAATCATCATTTCGGCCATTACCTTGGTAAAGACCCGAGGCGCCGTGGACAATCCAAACGGCAGCGTCTGAAACTGATAATGACAGTTTTGTACTACATACCTGAGGTACCCTTGGTGAGAAGGATATATTGGGACGTGGAGATAAGCATCCTTGATGTCCAGCGACACCATATAGTCCCCCTCTTCCAGGTTCGCTATCACCGCTCTGAGTGACTCCATCCTGAATTTGAACCTTTTTATGTAAGTGTTCAAAGATTTTAGATTTAATATTGGTCTCACCGAGCCGTCCGGCTTCGGTACCACAAATAGTGTGGAATAATACCCCTTCCCCTGTTGTAAGAGGGGTACCTTGATTATCACCTGCTGGGAGTACAGCTTGTGAATGGCTTCCAGAACTGCCTCCCTGTCGGAGGGAGACTTTGGTAAAGCAGACTTCAGGAACCGATGAGGAGGAAACGCCTCGAATTCCAGTTTGTACCCCTGTGATACTACCTGTAGAATCCAGGGATCCACTTGCGAGTGAGCCCACTGCGCGTTGAAATACTTGAGACAGGCCCCCACCGTGTCTGAGTCTGCTTGTAAAGCCCCAGCGTCATGCTGAAGACTTGGCAGAAGCAGGGGAGGGCTTCTGCTCCTGGGAAGCGGCTGCATGGTGCTGCCTTTTTCCTCTTCCTCTGCCCTTGGGCAGAAAAGAGTGACCTTTTGCTCGCTTGTACTTATGGGAACGAAAGGACTGAGTTTGAAAAGACTGTCTTTTTCTGTTGATGTGAAGTAACCTGGGGTAAAAAGGTGGATTTTCCAGCCGTTGCCGTGGCCACCAGGTCTGTTAGACCAGCCCCAAATAACTCCTCCCCCTTATACGGCAATACTTCCATGTGCCGTTTGGAATCTGCGTCCCCTGACCACTGTCTGGTCCATAATGCTCTTCTGGCAGAGATGGACATTGCGCTTACTCTTGATGCCAGGGTACAAATATCCCTCCGCGCATCACGCATATATAGCAATGCATCCTTTAAATGTTCTATAGTTAACAGAATATTGTCCCTATCCAGGGTATCAATATTCTCAGTCAGGGAATCCGCCCATGCGACTCCAGCACTGCACATCCAGGCTGATGCGATTGCTGGTCGCAGTATAACACCAGTATGTGTGTATATACTTTTCAGGATATTTTCCAGCCTCCTATCAGCTGGTTCTTTGAGGGTGGCCGTATCAGGGGACGGTAACGCTACTTGTTTAGATAAACGTGTGAGCGCCTTATCTACCCTAGGGGGTGTTTCCCACCGTGCCCTAACCTCTGGCGGGAAAGGGTATAGTGCTAATAACTTATTAGAAATTAGCTGTTTTTTATCGGGGGAAACCCACGCTTTATCACACACCTCATTTATTTCCTCAGACTCAGGAAAAACTATTGGCAGTTTTTTCACACCCCACATAATACCCGCCTTTGAGGTATTTGTAGTGTCAGAAAGGTTTAATGCCTCTTTCATTGCCGTGATCATGTAACGTGTGGCCCTACTGGACATTACGTTTGTCTCGTCACCGTCGACACTAGATGCAGTATCTGTATCTGGATCCGTGTCGACCCACTGAGGTAGCGGCCGTTTTAGGGCCCCTGAGGGTGTCTGAGACGCCTGAACAGGCACTAATTGATTTGCCGGCTTTCTCATGTCGTCAACAGTTTTTTGTAAATTGCTGACATTATCACTTAATTGCTTAAACACAATCATCCAGTCAGGTGTCGACTCCCTAGGGGGTGACATCACTAACACAGGCAACTGCTCCGCCTCCACCTCATTTTCCTCCTCATACATGTCGACACACGCGTACCGACACACAGCACACACACCGGGAATGCTCTGATAGAGGACAGGACCCCACTTAGCCCTTTGGAGAGACAGAGGGAGAGTCTGCCAGCACACACCCAGCGCTATATATATACAGGGATAACCTTATATAAGTGTTAATCCCTTATAGCTGCTGTTAATCTAGTTATTTGCTGCCAAAATGCCCCCCCTTCTCTTTTTTACCCTGAATCAGATGCAGTACTGCAGGGGAGAATCAGGGAGCCGTCCTTCCAGCGGAGCTGTGAGGGAATAATGGCGCCAGTGTGCTGAGGAGATAGGCCCCGCCCCTTCACGACGTCCTTAACTCCCGCTTTTTTGTGTAAAATGGCAGGGGAAAAAATACATCCATATAGCCCTGGAGCTATATGTGATGTATTCCTTTTGCCAGCTAAGGTATGTGTGTGTTATATTGCGTCTCAGGGCGCTCCCCCCCAGCGCCCTGCACCCTCAGTGACCGGAGTGTGAAGTGTGCTGAGAGCAATGGCGCACAGCTGCGGTGCTGTGCGCTACCTTAGTCTTGAAGACAGGATGTCTTCTGCCGCCGCTTTCACCGGACCTTCGTCTCTTCTGGCTCTGTAAGGGGGACGGCGGCGCGGCTCCGGTGACCCATCCAGGCTGAACCTGTGATCGTCCCTCTGGAGCTAACGTCCAGTAGCCTAAGAAGCCCAATCCACTCTGCACTCAGGTGAGTTCGCTTCTTCTCCCCTTAGTCCCACGATGCAGTGAGCCTGTTGCCAGCAGGACTCACTGAAAATAAAAAAACCTAACTAAACTTTTATTCTAAGCAGCTCTGGAGAGCTACCTAGTTTGCACCCTTCTCGGCCGGGCACAAAAATCTAACTGGCTTGGAGGAGGGTCATAGGGGGAGGAGCCAGTGCACACCACCTGATATCTCAAGCTTTTATTTTCTGCCCTGTCTCCTGCGGAGCCGCTATTCCCCATGGTCCTTACGGAGTCCCAGCATCCACTTAGGACGTTAGAGAAAAGCAATTTATTAACATAAAAACAATAACAGACTTACTAAAAGACCACAACAATTCTCAAAGCATATGACTGAGGTATTATAAGCCTCTTAGATTACATAGATGCATACGTATAATGTATTAATGTGTGAAAGGGACGCTGAAATATAGGAGAGAGCCACTCTCTGTTAGATAGAATTAGTCTCTCAAGGTTATTCCATATCTCACAGTTCAATTGGGAATAAATCCTCCAAATGATATAATTAACGTCTATGACCATATAGAAGTGTCCAAATTTAGATAGCTGTTTCCATGGAGCAAATAGGAATAATAAAACCAAGCGGTTGTTGTTACTCACTGAGACGTTGTAATCCCTTACTGCACGGCATAAGAAGTTGAAAGCCGCTTGTTATCACCCTGTGCATGGGTAAGACATCCGTCAGCGGTACGTTCAGGTAAGAACCGTTCCCTTTAGTGCGGCACAGTGTGGGTGCGCCGGACTGCCGTGCAGATCCCCCAGCTCAAGTGAGCAGTGCCCAGCCAGGCAGAGTGTTGCTATGATCCAAGTGCAGGGGGAGGTTTAAGTGAGATAATTTGATTGCAGGCTGAACAGTTAACCGGCTACTTGTAACAAGCAGACGATAAAAGTGTGTGTTTCGCTCCTTGGGACACTTAATGGTCAAAAGCGGCCCTTTCTTCTGTACCCTCAACGTGTTTCTCCGCACCCCAGGCGGCTTCTTCAAGAGGTCTTTTAGTAAGTCTGTTATTGTTTTTATGTTAATAAATTGCTTTTTATCAACATCATTGCTATTGTGCGCCGACCTGGTGGTTTGTTTTACCTGTAAAACCGCCCCTGCCTCCTCCGTTATATGGTGAAAACAAGAATATCCTTCGTACAAGTGCTCCTGTGGGTGATGACAAAGGGGGTCATCCTGACCCGTTCGCTCGCTGCTTTTTGTCGCAGCCGAGCGAACGGGTCCCTACTGTGCATGCACCGTAGTGCGCCGCCGCATGCCAGACGGCCGAAGGCCATAGCAGGGCTGCGATCGCCTCTGCCTGATTGACAGGTAGAGGCGGTCGCTGGGCGAGAGGGCGGCGTTTGGCCGCCGTTTCGCGGGAGCGGTCCGGCAAATGCAGGCGTGGCCTGGCCAAACGGAGGGCGGGCTGCAGCGGCTGCGTGACGTCACACGCAGCCGCTGCGGGCCAGGGAGCGACGAGTAGCTCCCAGCCTGCACGCTAAAGCTGCGCTGGCCGGGAGCTACTCGAAGTGCAAAGGCATCGTTGCTGTGCGATGCCTTTGCACTTCTGCGGGGGAACCGGCACTGACATGCGGGGCGGACTAGCCCTGTGCTGGGCGTCCCCCCGCATGTCAGTGTGTATGATCGTAGGCGTGCTAAATTTAGCACAGCAACGATCAACTCGGAATGACCCCCAAAGCCACTAACCGCCTCCCCTTTGTGTGAAGATGCCCAACAGACACACACCTCACTGGCCGACGTGCTTACTTATTCTGTACATATAAAGTAAGGGTTTTGCAACAACTTACTTACAGCCGACCCATTATACAAAGCACTTCACTGCACATACAGACGCCACAATGGCGGATACCACAGAGCAGATACAAGTCAACTTCATTTATCGCTTTAAAGCAGCTTTCTCTTCCCACTTTATCGTGTTCCGTGTACTTAGCCGTGCTTTTATTGCAGCAACCACAGAGTCTGTTATAATAAAGGGGAAACCATTTTAATTTTCCGGAGCAGACATGAAATAAAGTAGTTTTAAACTTAGATGTTAATTACACTTATTTACAGAAAACATGTATAGTGTCCATTTACATCTTTTTCCTCTGTTTGAAAGCTTTACCTTTCGGCCCGCCCATTTTATTCCCGCCACTAAACTTCGGGTTTTTCCCCGTCTTCGGGCGTTTAGAGCCAAATGATCCTGGTTTCTTGGACCCTGTGCTCTTTTTCTTGCCTGAAGCGGCGGGGTGTTTATATGGTGGCTGGCGCCCCATATGTTTATGGGCGTTTTGTCCTTTTTTACCAGGTCTGGGTGATTGTCCCTTAGGGCTTTTAGGTCCTTTTTGGAAAGACGATTTAGGTTTATGCTGTCTGGCGCGGCCACCCGGCGGGTGGGAATCCTGTCTTTGTTTAAAGGGTCCTTTAGATTCTTTGAATTTCTTTCTAGGGGGACCAAATTTCTGCCGGGAAAACTTCCTTTTACTCCCATGAAGGAAGAGCTCTATATAGTGGGTGAAGAAAATGAGAGTCAGATAAAAAAAAAAAAAAGATACGTGGAATTCCCGGAAACACACAAACAGATAGCGGACCCAGGAAAGACACAGATGAATACATAGCGGCCCCCGGAAAGACACAGAGGAACAGAGAAAAGTTCTCAGAAACAGACATGACCACACGTGAAACATCAAGGCTTGATAACCAAGAGGGAGAGAGTTCAGGATAGATGGACTGTGCATAGAAAGTTACAGGAATAAAACAGAATTGGGGACAGCAAGCCAGAAAGGTAAAATTCCTTCGGAGCAGGCAAGTACAGTAAACAGTCTTCTGCTCCCAATATCTATACAGGGCTAGAGAAAAATGGTACCTTTGTCCGGCTCCTCTCCAACTTCTTGTCTGTAATACTCAGCATCATCGTCCTCAGACACGTCGGCAGGATCGACAGAAGTTCCAGGGTCCTCCACTTCACTGTCGTCGTCTCCGCCTTCCCCTCGCTTCCGCTTCATGCCAGCCACGCTGCGCTTTCTGTGTGTGGGGTCAGAGAGTGCCTTAGTACAGGGTTTCTATGATTCCTGTGCTAGGTAATGGGAAGCTGCTTCTTCTGTTAAGGTCACTTCTAAAGGGGGTTCATTTTACAAAGTAAACAATCCAAGAACGTCATTTTACATCACTATTTCCTTAATAGGTAAACCTGTCACTTATGCCTCTTAGGGTCCATGCAGAAATCAAATACCCCATTATACATGCTGCAACACAGTGATACGGCTACATTCCTTCTCATGTATCTATCCAGACTTGTGCTGGCTTTTGCAGCAGCTGCCTGGCACTGAGCCCTCACTGATTCTAGCTGCACACAGAGTAACTCAGACTCACTTATTCTCCTCCTTCTGCTGCTGCTTCTGCAACACGTTCTTCTCTTGCTGCTTCTTCCGTTCTTTTTTCTGTTTCAGCTTCTTCTCTTTGCGCTCTAACATTGCTATGATCTCCTCCTCTGTCTTTTGGACTGATCATAAGAGGAGAAAAAGTCAGCTGAAGTACAACGTTACCAGTCCCTTTACTATTACTCATGCTGCTAGCGACAGACCGAGGGACGGTGGTCACACACCCAATGGGGTATATTAAATTGCAGTCGAAAGCTGCTGTCTCTCGGAAAGACGGCAGTTTTCAACTTTTTTAGCTCAGAATGGGTTCCGACCTATTCAATATACCCCAAAATTATCCGACAAGTCTGGAATTCTGACTTTTCGGAAAGCAGGCGATCGGCAGAATAGCCGCCGATCCGCGTGCTTCTGTCGGAAACGGGGCCAAATCCAACAGGTTGGATTGAGATGAGGGAGCTGAGAGGAGAGGGGGGAGACCAGCAGTGAGATGGATGAGAGCCGCGCTACAGCAGCGTAGCAGGAGGATGTGGCACAGCCGCCGCTCACGGCAGCGTCCAACCGGCTCCAGCAAGTGAGGTCTCGCTTGCTAGAGCCGGGTGGATGCTGCCGTGAGGTCTGGCGGCGGTGCCCCATCCTCCGGCTACGCTGCTGAAGCGCTGCTCTCCCCCGCCCCCAGCTCCCTCATTTCAAGTCAACTTTTTTGAAAGACGGACTGAGATGGTCATTGAATAGCCCTGGTCGGATCCATTCCAACAAATGCATGTTGGAGTGGATCAGACTAACTGAATATACCGCAATGTCTATATAACATTGTCAGACAGCCTGCAACATTGGTGGTGCATGGTGTGTATTAGAACCCTCAGTGACCATTTGTTTAGGGAGGCCAAAACTTTGGAATACAACGATAAAAAAAAAAAAAAAAAGATACCCCCTCCCCCCATGGAGCAGATTATTGTCCACTTATATGGCTCTAAGTCCTTTTAAACTCTGGTGCCATCACATTCTATTACTTACCGAAGCTGTGGTATAAAACTTTGCCATCATTTAAACCCTCCTCAATCTTGACCAGCTGCAGAGTCATCCGGGGACCGATCTATTAAAAAAGAAAAAGAAAAGGAAGTTGTCACATAAGACCCTATAAATGCATCAGGAACTTCAGTACAAGCGAACACTAAGAGGCACCGACCTCAGTAAGACGCACGGCGCTCTGCTGAGACTTCATGTTGCCCCGGCCGGCGTAGGCCTGAGGCAGCTCTGTGATGTTGTGTTCTCCGTCTTGCTCGGCTTCACTCTCCGAGAGGTTGGCTCCTCTGGAAAAAAAAAACATGAAGACTTTCAGCATTAGTTTCTGTTTTTACGGCTCTAACAGTTACATCATAGCGGAAGGGGTTTCCACATCTTCACTACAAAGTGTTTTCCACCAATAAACAACATTAACACACTGATCTGTAAATGCCCATCTGCAGCTTTTACTATATACATTGCTATCTTTTGTGGGGGTGGGGTTTCTGTGTTTTATTTTATCATCATCTTTATATCATTTGGGCAGAGTTGTTCATGCCTACTTACATAGAAACATAGTCCTCAGTATTTAATAAATCTCACTTTGGTGCATAGGAAACCCCTATAAATATGCACTGGCTGAGACTGTTTCCTTGAAAGTTAAGTGTCCCCATTCAGTCCTCCTATTTCCACAGTGATGGTTACCCCACGGCGCTCCACCATGCCAGGTTCCGACACTCACTTGACCAGTAGCTCACTGATATCGTCCCAGCGACTCATGTTGGGAAACTTTTCCTGAAGCAGCTTCTTCGTCCCTTTACTCATTCCTACAGGAACCACCTTCAGGCTGCTGTGGTGACAGACAAGACAATTACTAGGATTTTTTTCTCCAGACACAACAGCGCAACCTAAAGGCTGTGAGGTGATACTGCACCTCACTAATAACAATTCAGTCCTTACTGTAACCAGTGCGTGGATCCCAATATAATACTTGAAAAGCATTTATTGTCTATTTGCTGAATGCTACATATAAAAAAATACAACTCTATTACATGAAGAGGACTGAGACTAAGGGTATAAGGATATTTAGCAATTTGAAGAACCGTCCTTTATACCAGTGTTTCACAAATCGATCCTCATGTCCTCCTAAAGGCTCATGTTTGAGGGCTTTTGTCTGTGGGTACAGGTAAGTTAATCAGTGACCCAGCCAAGCAGACCAAGTCGCCTCTGCATGATTAGAGAAATCCTCAGACATGACCTGTAAGTGGTGCATGAGGACCAGATTTGGGAAACACCTGCCACAAACCTACTAAACACCCTTTGAAGAATTACCCATTGCCCTAACATCCCTCACTCATTACCTGGTGTATAAATGTTTCTCAGAAACATTTAAAGGTCCTGTAGCTCCTAGCAACTACAAGTTTTTGTAATTTATACTACAACAATGTGTGTTTCATATAACTTACAAGTGTCTGAACTCAAGCAGCTGGGAGTCGTCATTGTAGTTGATGAGAATACATCTGCGGATGGTGTTCAAGTTTACCTACAATAAAGACACAAAACGTCACACACAGAGTGAAGTTGAAGTTGATCATGAAACCTGCAAAGCCATCATGTTACAGTGCAGGACACTAAGACTAACCACCCTCTGGGTGGCACACAATTGTCTGTAGGTCTCCAGTGTTGGGGACCAGAGGCTGCCCATATTTTCTATAATAGATGCTATAGACAACATGTACAGAAAGGCTTCTACAGCAAAGGAAATTCCTGGTTTTGATGGTCCCTTCACATCTGGATAAGGAGGGCACAATGTGAGACTTAGTGGACCAAGCCCCTGGTCACAAAGCAGGTAGAACCAGAATATGATCAGGACACTGATAATGGAAGCAGCTAGGACTGGTGTCTCACCTTGTGCACATTAATGGAGGGGAACATGTTCTGGAACATTGTGGCCATCACCTTGACATGCATGCCTTGCGTGCCAAAGTTATTGAGGACCAGGAGTGGGGGATGAGTGAACTGCTGCTCGTGCATCCGGTGCTTCTTCAGGGAGGAGACCACGTCCTTCACCAGGGAGTACTGCCCACGAGAGAGAACATCCATTGTTAAGGAGACATACACTTACAATGTTGTACATGAGGAACAAAGGCTTATAACAACACACGGTAATGGGTGCACACACACACAGGAATTCATACCGAGCAATAGCTTTCATTTTGCAGTGCGGAGCAGTTTATGAAAGCAAAGTTTGGATTAATTGAGATAGGTTCAAAATAAACTGCAACGGGTATTCTCATTCTCGGACACATTCACACAAACAAAACAGAAGGGGTGGGGTATATTATGTCATTCGGATAATTTCGACAATGTGACAGCACACCAACAGAAGTTAGAAGACGTCACTGCACGCGTTTATAGACCTGCTCTTTCAACCATAAAATACACCGAAGTCCCAAAATTGCAGCACTGAAGTAAGAGACACGGAGGAGAAAGGAAAGGGAGAAGCGATAGACACAAACCAGAGAAGGAGGGAGGACAGTCAGGGGAGATAGAAAATCAGGGTCAGAGTGATAAGTAAAGGGGCTTAAAATGATTCCTTCCAATATTTTTCCCTCTCTACAATGTGGGTGCGTCTTATAGTCTGCTAAGGTTTGGGTGACTTCGGTTTTACAACAGGAAGAAAATGTAAAGTAAGTCTTACTGCATAGGACATAGTCCCACTGCATGGAATGCACAGCAGATAGGAGAGAGAGAGAAAGAGAGAGAGAAAATCACTTCGATAGGGGAGTGAGTTTATTTTCAAGAAGGAGGACTTTTTTGGAGAATTCGGGCAGTAGATGATAGACCATAAGGGCATTCAATGAGAGAAGAAGAATCAGGACAGGAACGATGGAGGAATAAAGCTGAAGTTCTTGGTAGATAATGGAAATGATACAAACCTGGGCCACCCTGAAGTGCAATGTGGGTCCTCTGGGTAAACGGACAAATTTCTGCCGAGAGAAAAAAAAAATGGAATTTATATTATGAATACTGGGAAGGTGAGGGGGATACTGGAATAGGAAGGAGGTAAGAATGTAGAGTGGGGTACTGATGTCAGTCAGAAGAGTATATATAGGTGATAACACTTGCAGGGTACATGTCTCATCCCAACACTTACAAAGTTGATGTTGGTTTGGGTCTTGGTGAAGATCAGAAAATGGGTCACTCCGAGGGGACCGGCTACTGCAACAAAGTCTTTCAGGGCATTTTTCTTGCGGATCTAGAAACAAACAACATTGTTATGATGACTTCTTTAGGAAATAGACTTAATTTGCATTACTTTGGGCAGATCTCTCTTCTCACTCATGTCTCTAGTTGTCTTTCTGCTATTTAATACTCAATGTCGCACCCTTTTTTTAACCCTGTAGACAAAGACCCTCATCCACTCACTGTTCATCTCTAGATTGGATTACTGTAATCCCCTTTTATCCAGCCTCCCCAACACCCACCTCTCTCCACTCTTTCCCCAATGCCCTGCTGCTGCCTCCCCTTTAGAACATATTTAAAACTCCCCAATCACTTACAAGTCCCTCACCGAACCCTCTCCCCACTACATCTCTGATCTCATCTCCATTCACACTTACGCCATTTTTGCTCTACAAATGAACACCGCCTCTTCTCCCAATTGATTACTTTTTCCCATTCCTGCCTCCGAGATTTTGACTGTGCTGCTCCTTACCTCTGGAACTCTCTTCCTCCCCCAATCAGACTCTCCACTTCTCTACAAAGTTTTACATTTGCTGCCAAACCCAATTTTTTATTAAAACCTTCCAGCTCTAATTCTAAACCACTGCTTCACGCTCATTGCTCACGGTCTCTTGGCTCTGTGTCACCCGTCTTCTGCCCCTTCCATTTAGATTATAAACTCTTACAAGCAGGGCCCTATTCCCTCATGTGCTTTTCCTTCTCTCATGTATATCATCTCCGCCCCACTGCCAACAATGAAACCAAACCCCTGGGTTCAGCCTCCACCGCTTTTGTGGGTATTATGACTACATGTGCAGCAGTGGTTATATAGCTTGTATTCCATGTTCTGCACTGTTTGCACTGCTTCGGTTTATGTGCTATGTAAGTCACAGCGGATCCCTTTTGGCACCATATAAAGGATAATAATAATATATAAAAGCAATATACTGTGTAGAAAAATAAAATAAAAAGAATAAAGTAATTATGAACTAGCTACACAAAGACCATTCTCCACTCCTCTGATATAGTAACAGCATGGCGTATCAAATAATTACCTGAGCAACTCTCTATACTCCATGCCCTAAATCACAGGATTACCAGCTTGTGCTCCCATGCCACAGTATCAAGCAGAAAAGAGCGGCACATTTGTGCATAAGCTGCTGCTGTATGCAGTAACATGGATCACTGGAAGTGACTACTATGACCGTGTTTAGAAACACTGCCTCCCACCCACATAGGCTACCTCACATCTGTGCCATCATGTTGTGAGGATTCGGTGCCTCATTATACCTTTGGTAGGCGACAGTGTGAGGAAAGTATGAAATGGTGCACATCATCTACAAACAGCAGAGGCCCCATGCTGTAGCCTGAACCCATATTCAGAAGGCATCAATCACCTATGGACACAAGGCATTACTGAGGCAAAACATGCTTCCATGATGTAACTGGCTCCTAGTGAACCGATTGGCTGCTTTCTCATTAATGTTGGCTCAGCCTACAAGATGGCCGCCTGTGCCATTTACTTCCTTTGTATGTGTGGCTGCTCTCAGAGTCTTATAAGTTTAGAATTGTATAGCTTGCTGCCTTCCTTCTGGATCACAGATATTGGTGTCTCATCACCTTAAGAGAGGAGGCTGTATATGGCTCCATCGCTCTCCTCACATCCAAAATCAGCTGCTGCACATTCTTCCCAATCTGCCCTCGATGGAACACAAAGGAGTGGGGGACGCTGATGTATTCTTCCTCTGCATTATGAACAGCTGCCGCGCGGAGCTTCTTCTGGTTCTTAGTCTAGGGATGAAAAAAGGGGCAGTACTAAGATGCGGGGTCACCTAATGTTCCGTACTATGGCCCAACAATAATAAACACCCCAATAGTACAAATAACAGACATAAGACATCCAAAGACTTCTGCGCTTAATTAGTGTCACAGGGAAGATGGGAAATGTTACAGATACATCAGGGTTCAAGAACGAACGGGTTCAGTATGGTATGCCGGCGGTCGGGCTCCCGGCAACCAGCATACCGGCGCTGGGAGCCCGACCACCGGCTTACCGGCAGTGTGGCGAGCGCAAATGAGCCACTTGCGGGCTCGCTGCGCTCTCCATGCTGCGGGCACGGTGGCGCGCTAGGCGCGCCATGCTATTTTATTCTCCCTTCAAGGGGGGTCGTGGACCCCCATGAGGGAGATTAAGTGTCAGTATGCCGGCTGTCGGAATCCCGTCAGTCGGCATACTGAAGACCACCCTTCAAGAACACAAATAAAGCACGTATAGTGCAACAGCATGACACATTCCTGACACAGGTAGGGATTCATACAAATACGCTTCTAAAGCAGGGAAGGGAATAAATTAAGTATTAAACATTGCGTGTCATAGGCAATTAGGGTATCCGGTCTTTAGGTCAACAACACTTAGATCGACATGGAAAAAGATCGACATGAGTTTTTCCACATTTAAAAAAAAACTTTTTCATACTTTGTGATCCACGTGGACTACGATTGGGAATAGTAACCTGCCTGAAGCATGGCGAGTGAAGTGAGCCATGCGAAGGGACATGGTGCACTAATTGGGGTTCCCGGTCACTTTACGAAGAAAACGACACCAATGTTTTTTTTTACACTCATGTCGACCTTTTTCCACGTCAACCTTGTCCATGTTGACCTAATGACTGTGTCGACCTACTTCACGTGTCGACTAAGTCACTGTCGATGAATAGTGGTCGACCTAAGTATGGTCGAACCTATGATCCACACCCGGCAAGTAGGTTAGGCTTGCAAGTCACTGACTACATTACTTTACTAAAACTCATTTTGCATGAGAGAGACTTAATGTGACACATAAAACCTAAAATAAGATTTTACTTACCGATAAATCTATTTCTCGGAGTCCGTAGTGGATGCTGGGGTTCCTGAAAGGACCATGGGGAATAGCGGCTCCGCAGGAGACAGGGCACAAAAAGTAAAGCTTTTCCAGATCAGGTGGTGTGCACTGGCTCCTCCCCCCATGACCCTCCTCCAGACTCCAGTTAGGTACTGTGCCCGGACGAGCGTACACAATAAGGGAGGATTTTGAATCCCGGGTAAGACTCATACCAGCCACACCAATCACACCGTACAACTTGTGATCTAAACCCAGTTAACAGTATGATAACAGCGGAGCCTCTGAAAGATGGCTTCCTTCAACAATAACCCGAATTAGTTAACAATAACTATGTACAATTATTGCAGATAATCCGCACTTGGGATGGGCGCCCAGCATCCACTACGGACTCCGAGAAATAGATTTATCGGTAAGTAAAATCTTATTTTCTCTATCGTCCTAGTGGATGCTGGGGTTCCTGAAAGGACCATGGGGATTATACCAAAGCTCCCAAACGGGCGGGAGAGTGCGGATGACTCTGCAGCACCGAATGAGAGAACTCCAGGTCCTCCTTAGCCAGAGTATCAAATTTGTAAAATTTTACAAACGTGTTCTCCCCTGACCACGTAGCTGCTCGGCAGAGTTGTAATGCCGAGACCCCTCGGGCAGCCGCCCAAGATGAGCCCACCTTCCTTGTGGAGTGGGCCTTTACAGATTTAGGCTGTGGCAGGCCTGCCACAGAATGTGCAAGTTGGATTGTGCTACAGATCCAACGAGCAATCGTCTGCTTAGACGCAGGAGCACCCATCTTGTTGGGTGCATACAATATAAACAACGAGTCAGATTTTCTGACTCCAGCTGTCCTTGCAATATATATTTTTAATGCTCTGACAACGTCCAGTAACTTGGAGTCCTCCAAGTCACTTGTAGCCGCAGGCACTACAATAGGCTGGTTCAGATGAAATGCTGACACCACCTTAGGGAGAAAATGCGGACGAGTCCGCAGTTCTGCCCTGTCCGAATGGAAAATCAGATATGGGCTTTTGTAAGATAAAGCTGCCAGTTCTGACACTCTCCTGGCCGAAGCCAGGGCTAGAAGCATGGTCACTTTCCATGTGAGATATTTCAAATCCACCTTTTTTAGTGGTTCAAACCAATGAGATTTTAGAAAGTCCAAAACCACATTGAGATCCCACGGTGCCACTGGAGGCACCACAGGAGGCTGTATATGCAGCACTCCCTTAACAAAGGTCTGGACTTCAGGGACTGAAGCCAATTCTTTTTGAAAGAAAATCGACAGGGCCGAAATTTGAACCTTAATAGATCCCAATTTGAGACCCATAGACAATCCTGATTGCAGGAAATGTAGGAATCGACCCAGTTGAAATTCCTCCGTCGGAGCACTCCGATCTTCGCACCACGCAACTTATTTTCGCCAAATTCGGTGATAATGTTGCATGGTTACTTCCTTCCTTGCTTTAATCAAAGTAGGAATGACTTCTTCCGGCATGCCTTTTTCCTTTAGGATCCGGCGTTCAACCGCCAAGCCGTCAAACGCAGCCGCGGTAAGTCTTGAAACAGACAGGGACCCTGCTGAAGCAAGTCCCTCCTTAGAGGTAGAGGCCACGGATCTTCCGTGATCATCTCTTGAAGTTCCGGGTACCAAGTCCTTCTTGGCCAATCCGGAACCACTAGTATCGTTCTTACGCCTCTTTGCCGTATAATTCTCAATACTTTTGGTATGAGAGGCAGAGGAGGAAACACATACACCGACTGGTACACCCAAGGCGTTACCAGCGCGTCCACAGCTATTGCCTGCGGATCTCTTGACCTGGCGCAATACCTGTCCAGTTTTTTGTTGAGGCGAGACGCCATCATGTCCACCATTGGTCTTTCCCAACGGGTTACCAGCATGTGGAAGACTTCTGGATGAAGTCCCCACTCTCCCGGGTGAAGATCGTGTCTGCTGAGGAAGTCTGCTTCCCAGTTGTCCACTCCCGGGATGAACACTGCTGACAGTGCTATCACATGATTCTCTGCCCAGCGAAGAATCCTTGCAGCTTCTGCCATTGCACTCCTGCTTCTTGTGCCGCCCTGTCTGTTCACATGGGCGACTGCCGTGATGTTGTCCGACTGGATCAACACCGGTTTTCCTTGAAGCAGAGGTTCTGCCTGGCTTAGAGCATTGTATATTGCTCTTAGTTCCAGAATGTTTATGTGAAGAGACGTTTCCAGGCTCGTCCATACTCCCTGGAAGTTTCTTCCTTGTGTGACTGCTCCCCAGCCTCTCAGGCTGGCGTCCGTGGTCACCAGGATCCAATCCTGTATGCCGAATCTGCGGCCCTCCAATAGATGAGGACTCTGCAACCACCACAGAAGAGACACCCTTGTCCTTGGAGACAGGGTTATCCGTAGGTGCATCTGAAGATGCGACCCTGACCATTTGTCCAACAGATCCCTTTGGAAAATCCTTGCGTGGAATCTGCCGAATGGAATTGCTTCGTAAGAAGCCACCATTTTTCCCAGGACTCTTGTGCATTGATGTACAGACACCTTTCCTGGTTTTAGGAGGTTCCTGACAAGCTCGGATAACTCCTTGGCTTTTTCCTCCGGGAGAAAAACCTTTTTCTGAACCGTGTCCAGAATCATCCCTAGGAACAGCAGACGAGTTGTCGGCATTAACTGGGATTTTGGAATATTCAGAATCCACCCGTGCTGTTTTAGCACTTCTTGAGACAGTGCTAATCCCATCTCTAGCTGTTCTCTGGACCTTGCCCTTATTAGGAGATCGTCCAAGTATGGGATAATTAATATGCCTTTTCTTCGAAGAAGAATCATCATCTCGGCCATTACCTTTGTAAAGACCCGAGGTGCCGTGGACAATCCGAACGGCAGCGTCTGAAACTGATAGTGACAGTTTTGTACAACGAACCTGAGGTACCCCTGGTGTGAGGGGTAAATTGGAACGTGGAGATACGCATCCTTGATGTCCAAGGATACCATAAAGTCCCCCTCTTCCAGGTTCGCTATCACTGCTCTGAGTGACTCCATCTTGAACTTGAACTTCTTTATGTACAGGTTCAAGGACTTCAGATTTAGAATAGGCCTTACCGAGCCATCCAGCTTCGGTACCACAAAAAGAGTGGAATAATACCCCTTCCCTTGTTGTAGAAGAGGTACCTTGACTATCACCTGCTGAGAGTACAGCTTGTGAATGGCTTCCAAAACCGTCTCCCTTTCGGAGGGGGACGTTGGTAAAGCAGACTTCAGGAAACGGCGAGGTGGATCTGTCTCTAATTCCAACCTGTACCCCTGAGATATTATCTGCAGGATCCAGGGATCTACTTGCGAGTGAGCCCACTGCGCGCTGTAATTTTTGAGACGACCCCCCACCATCCCCGAGTCCGCTTGAGAAGCCCCAGCGTCATGCTGAGGCTTTTGTAGAAGCCGGGGAGGGCTTCTGTTCCTGGGAAGGAGCTGCCTGTTGCTGTCTCTTCCCTCGACCTCTGCCTCGTGGCAGATATGAATAGCCCTTTGCTCTCTTATTTTTAAAGGAACGAAAGGGCTGCGGTTGAAAGGTCGGTGCCTTTTTCTGTTGGGGAGTGACTTGAGGTAGAAAGGTGGATTTCCCGGCTGTAGCCGTGGCCACCAAATCTGATAGACCGACTCCAAATAACTCCTCCCCTTTATACTGCAAAACTTCCATATGCCGTTTTGAATCCGCATCGCCTGTCCACTGTCGCGTCCATAAAGCTCTTCTGGCCGAAATGGACATAGCACTTACCCGTGATGCCAGTGTGCAGATATCCCTCTGTGCATCACGCATATAAAGAAATGCATCCTTTATTTGTTCTAACGACAGTAAAATATTGTCCCTGTCCAGGGTATCAATATTTTCAATCAGGGACTCTGACCAAACTACCCCAGCACTGCACATCCAGGCAGTCGCTATAGCTGGTCGTAGTATAACACCTGCATGTGTGTATATACTTTTTTGGATATTTTCCATCCTCCTATCTGATGGATCTTTAAGTGCGGCCGTCTCAGGAGAGGGTAACGCCACTTGTTTAGATAAGCGTGTTAGCGCCTTGTCCACCCTAGGAGGTGTTTCCCAGCGCTCCCTAACCTCTGGCGGGAAAGGGTATAATGCCAATAATTTCTTTGAAATTATCAGCTTTTTATCAGGGGCAACCCACGCTTCATTACACACGTCATTTAATTCTTCTGATTCAGGAAAAACTATAGGTAGTTTTTTCACACCCCACATAATACCCTGTTTAGTGGTACCTGTAGTATCAGCTAAATGTAACGCCTCCTTCATTGCCAAAATCATATAACGTGTGGCCCTACTGGAAAATACGGTTGATTCGTCACCGTCACCACTGGAGTCATCGCCTGTGTCTGGGTCGACCGACTGAGGCAAAGGGCGTTTCACAGCCCCTGACGGTGTTTGAGTCGCCTGGACAGGCACTAATTGATTGTCCGGCCGTCTCATGTCGTCAAACGACTGCTTTAGCGTGTTGACACTATCCCGTAGTTCCATAAATAAAGGCATCCATTCTGGTGTCGACTCCCTAGGGGGTGACATCCTCATATTTGGCAATTGCTCCGCCTCCACGCCAATATCGTCCTCATACATGTCGACACACACGTACCGACACACAGCAGACACACAGGGAATGCTCCTAACGAAGACAGGACCCACTAGCCCTTTGGGGAGACAGAGGGAGAGTTTGCCAGCACACACCAAAAGCGCTATATATATATATCAGGGATAGCCTTATAATAAGTGCTCCCTTATAGCTGCTTTGTTATATCAAAATATCGCCATAAATTTGCCCCCCCTCTCTGTTTTACCCTGTTTCTGTAGTGCAGTGCAGGGGAGAGACTTGGGAGCCGTCCTGACCAGCGGAGCTGTGAGAGGAAATGGCGCCGTGTGCTGAGGAGATAGGCCCCGCCCCTTTTCTGGCGGGCTCGTCTCCCGCTATTTAGAGAAATCAGGCAGGGGTTAAATATCTCCATATAGCCTCTGGGGGCTATATGTGAGGTATTTTTAGCCTTTATATAGGTTACATTTGCCTCCCAGGGCGCCCCCCCCCAGCGCCCTGCACCCTCAGTGACCGCGTGTGAAGTGTGCTGAGAGGAAAATGGCGCACAGCTGCAGTGCTGTGCGCTACCTTTAGAAGACTGCAGGAGTCTTCAGCCGCCGATTCTGGACCTCTTCTGACTTCAGCATCTGCAAGGGGGCCGGCGGCGCGGCTCCGGTGACCATCCAGGCTGTACCTGTGATCGTCCCTCTGGAGCTTGATGTCCAGTAGCCAAGAAGCCAATCCATCCTGCACGCAGGTGAGTTGACTCCTTCTCCCCTCAGTCCCTCGCTGCAGTGATCCTGTTGCCAGCAGGAATCACTGTAAAATAAAAAACCTAGCTAAACTTTTTCTAAGCAGCTCTTTAGGAGAGCCACCTAGATTGCACCCTTCTCGGCCGGGCACAAAAATCTAACTGGAGTCTGGAGGAGGGTCATGGGGGGAGGAGCCAGTGCACACCACCTGATCTGGAAAAGCTTTACTTTTTGTGCCCTGTCTCCTGCGGAGCCGCTATTCCCCATGGTCCTTTCAGGAACCCCAGCATCCACTAGGACGATAGAGAAAACATCTTTTTGTTGATGATCAACAAGGCTTACAAACAGCAACATGAGTTGTATCAGGATGGGGCTATTTACTAATAGTGCAAATTCAACTGCAACCAGACACTAGCTGGGATGCAGTGAATGTAAAGGCCCCCACATCCACTAGTGCGATATGGGCTCTATTTATGCGACAGAGACGGAGTGCATGAAGTGTGTCACATCGCATGTCCTTTTCGTGCAATTGCGATGCGCGTTTCCATCTGCCTCGCATTGCAGTCGCAGATCACACGAGCTGACCATAATATTTATCTCAATTGCACAGAAATAGGTTTAATAACGTTAGATCGCATGAGATAAATCACATGTAAAAAATACACTCAAGTAGCAAATCGCAATCGCAGGGCTCCCGGGAAGCTCCCAGCCAGATTGCAGGAAAAATGGATCCAACTCATTGCTGAGACAAAATTCCCTAGTGGATAGGGGCCTTTAGACAAGGTTGATTCTATATCGGAGTGGGAGAAGGGTAGATGCTAGAATCAAGTGGGCCAAGGGACCTTTTCCATAAGGGGGAGGAGTTACGACGCAAGGGGGAGGAGCTAGGCCAGCGGGATAGTTCCTCTACTATCCACGCCACCAACTATTACCTTTAGTAATTAGGTGGTGAGCGAAGCGTGGCGAGCGAAGCGAGCCCGCGAGGGTACTTTTCGGGTACCCTGTTGCCCGTAGCTCCTCCCCCTGGTGACGTAGCTCCTCCCCTATGTACGTCACAAGGTCCCTTCAGCCACTCCAATATAGAACCAACTGTGGGAGAAGGGACCTTCTGACGTACCTAGGGGAGGAGCTACGGCCGAACAAGGTACCCGAAAAGTACGCTCGCCGCGCTTCGGGCACGGTGGCTCGCCACCTAATTACTAAAGGCAATAGTTGGTGGCGTGGATACTAGAGCAACTGTCCCGCTGGCGTGGCTCCTCCCCCTGACGGAAAAGGTCCCTTAGGCCACTTGGATCTAGCCTCAACCCTTTAGACCAGGCATTCCCAACCTCGGTCCTCAAGGCACACTAACAGTCCTGGTTTTAGTGATATCCGGGCTTGAACACAGGTGACTTAATTAGTAGCTCAGGTATGTTGATTTAACCATCTGTGCTGAAGCCTGGATATCACAAAAACCTGCACTGTTGGTGTGCCTTGAGGACCGCGGTTGGGAATGCCTGCTTTAGACAATGCACGCAGATGTGGGACTGGCTGCTATGGTTTTTTTTTTTTTTTATAAAGCTATGTGTGATGCCAAATCGCATAATTCCAGAGCAATGTCCGAGCATGCACACAACAGTACAGACCCTTGTGGGGCTGCAAACTGACATGTGCAAATTAGGGGCATTCATAAAACATTATGGGCATCACCTATAAGTAGGCTGACCATATTAGGGATGTACTAAAATGATGATCACAGAAAGGGATGATTGGGATGATTACATGCAGTTCACCTCCAAGACACTAGATGTCAGAATTTTTTACTTAATTTAAAGATTAACAAAAAAAACATCATATAACATCAAATTTTATGTAAGTCAGGCCCAAAAAGTGACTTAATATATTTATAATTAGCAGTAAAAGTACATTATCCCACATTTATTATATAGTATAATATATGTACACATACACATACCATTGCATAAGGTGTTAAAGTACACCTAATTTCTGTTTTATAAACTGTATAAAAATCGATTAAAATTTACATTGGATGACCGCGTTATAATCACATTTCCGTATACCTGGGACTGTTTTCTATGCGTTTCCAGTGGGATGATGGCTATATCTTTTTTATTTATGTGGGATGATCACGTTTTTAGCGCAGATATACATACCTGGGACTGTTTTCTATGCGTTTCCAGTGGGATGATGGCTATATCTTTTTTATTTATGTGGGATGATCACGTTTTTAGCGCAGATATACATACCTGGGACTGTTTTCTATGCGTTTCCAGTGGGATGATGGCTATATCTTTTTTATTTATGTGGGATGATCACGTTTTTAGCACAGATATACATACCTGGGACTGTTTTCTATGCGTTTCCAGTGGGATGATGGCTATATCTTTTTTATTTATGTGGGATGATCACGTTTTTAGCGCAGATATACATACCTGGGACAGTTTTCTATGCGTTTCCAGTGGGATGATGGCTATATCTTTTTTATTTATGTGGGATGATCACGTTTTTAGCGCAAATTTACATACCTGGGACTGTTTTCAATGCATTTCCAGTGGGATGATGGCTATATCTTTTTTATTTATGTGGGATGATCACGTTTTTAGCGCAAATTTACATACCTGGGACTGTTTTCTATGCGTTTCCAGTGGGATGATGGCTATATCTTTTTGATTTACGTGGGATGATCACGTTTTTAGAGCAAATATACATACCTGGGACTGTTTTCTATGCGTTTCCAGTGGGATGATGGCTATATCTTTTTTATTTATGTGGGATGATCACGTTTTTAGCGCAGATATACATACCTGGGACTGTTTTCTATGCGTTTCCAGTGGGATAATGGCTATATATATATATATATTTTATTTACGTGGGATGATCACGTTATAAGTGCAGATATACATACCTGGGACTGTTTTCTATGCGTTTCCAGTGGGATAATGGCTATATATTGTCAAAGTCAGAAAAATATCACGATGCACACTGCCATATTTGCACCTCACACAGGTCTGCGCTGCGCATGCGTGCGCTCTCCCGTGCGTGCGCATACTCGCTGTTGCGGGCACCCGCGGACGCGCGGTATGTGCATTTACGGTAGAGTTCATGTGTTCGTAGCGTGCGACTCAATCGTTACATATTTTCACCATATAATGTATTTTGTAGATCATGGTCCCTTTGATAGGATCTGAAAGTTTGGTTAATGTAGAATGTTCATGAACAGAGAAATCCCCCTTTGTTTGATACGAAGGGTCAGACAGGAGTAATACAGTGGTGTTTAGTATCCATCGGAAGAGTATTTAATTAGCAATATTCCGGTGTTGGTTTGAAGCGGATCAATCGCTCGTGCGAATAGTTATGGACATAAGAAGTTTATGAACATTTACTATTTTTGCACTTACTTATCCATGCGGCGGGAAACCCAGTTTCCCTCCCACCTGAGCTGTTGGAAATAGTCACAGCCCACCTGTATGAATCAACCTATGACCTTTTGTTATAATGCGAGGAGGAATTCCTGTGTCCAATGAACAATGAGATTGTAGGGACCATTGAATTGTATTGTGTGTGGGGCATAAATAGACAAGCCGATCACATCCAGCTCACTCTTCAACGGTTATCATTGCTGAAAATCGGGAGCTGGATGTCCAGAGGCGCATGCGATCGTTTCCTTTGTGCGTAAGTTTTCTCCGTAATCATATTGTCTTTTCTTGTTAGTATGGGCCATATCTTTCTCTCTCTCTCTTCTCTTTCTCTCATTTTCTCTTAAACGTAATTGTATTGTATTTACTGTGTAGTTACCTGGTTAGTTAGTCTATGTTATATTGTAGTGTATGACTTGTATTGTATTAATTCTTTTGCAAGTATAACATTCATAATATAAATATATATTAGGCGTTGGACCCTAAGCACGGTATCTGTGTATTTCTTATAGTGTTAAGTATTCTCAGAGCGTCGGTGACGCTCAAACAGCTTTTAAGTTAATAAGGTTACACTGTGTTGCATCTACACCCTATCTCCACACTAAGGTTTTACAGCAAATTACATTGTTTGTGGTTTAGATATAAAGGTTTAACATTGTGAGCGTCTGCGCCACTCGTGATCTCCTCGTGGTCTCGAGCGTCCGCTACGCTGATAGCGTAGCATTACGGTAGTCGCTCACCTATAAGTGTGCCCGATACCAACAGCGTATTCTCGTGAGCGTCTGTATCGCTCGAGCAGCCCGCTCCCGATACAGCGTCCGTTACGCTATAGTGAACCATTACGTTAGTCGGCAGCCAATAGCGTGCCTGCCTGTGATCTCTTGGCCGTGAGCGAACGTGACGCTTGAGCGTCTCGACCACGGCTAAGCGATTGCTACGCAACGAGCGTACCCTTACGGTACTCCATACGTAAATAGCGTACAGTGTTCTTAGACCTCATAAAGGGTTTTATATAAGATAAATATTCAGCTTTATCAATTGGCGGCTCGTCCTGTCCTTCACATATCTCTGCTAGGTAATTTCAGCAGACATTATCCATCAGCAAAGGGCGGGAGATCATATTCTTCGCAGTGCTGACGGGATAAGCGTCTGCTTCGCTTAGTAAAGGGTGCTGAAGGAATCCGGGAACCGGAGGTAAGAACAACACACTAGTGTCTTTTAAAACTGTTTATTTCTGTCTTGCGTACACACGCACATATCTGCATTTCTTTTTCATTCGTGTATTTTCATATATCACTCTCCTGTTTGCCATTTTATAATTGATAAAACGTGCTAAGAGAGATTTGTCGCTATTCCATAGTTAAAGTGTAAAAGTAATGCGTTAAGGGATAAAGTGTAAAACCCACACGCAACTCTACCTAAGGTATAAGGAGAGATTGGTGTGTTGCACGGTAGACGATCGAGGATCATCTACATTGATAAAACGTGTTAGTTGTGTTACGGTGGACATTGGTTTTGTGTACACGTGTCTCTAACAAAGGACTGAGACTCGCGTACGCAAGGGCCGACGCACGCAGCGTAAATTACGCAACGGAGCGTCTGGGTACGCCCACGTAACTCAAGTCACACGATAGTGTTGATTTTTAAGTAACGCAACAGGCGATAAGTAGCGCATCAGGCGATAAGTAGCGCAAATCTATTTTAAATCCGAAATTTAAATTAACAGATCCTTCTCCAAATTTACAACACATCTGGTCTAAAGAAAAAAAATTTCTGCGCAGAAATAGAAATAGAAACAAAAGTGTGTATGTGGTGAGTGAGTGTTTGTTTTTACAATTTTGGGGATTGAACCACAGAAATCATCGAGTTCTCGTGAAGATACATACGTGTAAGTGACATACATGGTGGCTGGGGAGGCATCTCTGGTTAAACACATATAAAATTTGAGCATTAGAGTGTAGCAGACCAGGTGGTCATACTGTAACAGACCAGGAGGTCGCATAACAGACCAGGAGGTCCAGGTACAGCAGACAAGGAAGTCCGCTATAGAGACAAGGCACAACACCAAAGAAGGGTTGGTGCAACACCCATATAGGCCAATAAAGCTCAGGCTGAAGGAATTCGCAGCTGCTGAATGTCGATTCCACTGGTCGCTCCGTACATAAGATTAGTTGCTTATGTACTGAACGATTGTACCGCACGTAATTGTGTGCATTAGTTAGTAACCTGACCAGTACCATTTGTGTACAAACCCGGTCATAAACGCTATTTGTACATTCTAACGTGATTTGTGTAATTTTTTATTTTAACCAAAAAGGGAAATTCTCTGGTCACTCAGGAATTATCCGACAACCCCACCTTTACTGGAAAGGGTTAATGCTCTGCGGATCACACCCACATGTTCCAGTAAACACAGGTTAATAGGGGCCCTGGGTCGAGTACGCCAGCACCATATCGGTGTGTGGGCATATTGGTCGGAGTGAGTGAGGTGCTCGGTAAACTTCACCGTCAACCTATCTTTGAATATTTTGGTTTTTATGGGGGCCAGTTGTTCAGGAAGGGGGCGATCAACCTCGGTTCGGGTTGATTCTGTAAACCGACCAATCGGGTCGGCAAGGTACGTAATGTGTGAAAAATACGGAAGGCACACAGAAATTTTATGTGATGAATGGGAAAGAATGACAATGCATGACGGGGAGAAATTCCCAAGAATAGGTAGCTTCAGCCCAGAAGTGTTAATGAATTTAAGGAGAAGGATAGGTCTTATTAAACCAGCAAAGAGACGGATCAAACATTATGATTGTTTAAAATTATGGCAACAAGAAAGTGAAATGCAAAGAGAGTTAACTGACATATCTGACTCTTATCTTGGGAGGAGAGACATGGCAATGGAGAGAATTATGGTTGCGGAGAAAGGCACAATGTTGAACAATAAAAACGCACTTAGCAACTGTAGTATAGATGATAAGAATAAGTGTAATAAACATAACAATGATAATTGTAATGCTGTTAAATGTACAACTATTAACCCATGCAAGTTGCACCCCATGTCAAACTTCCCTCAGGAAAACGAGCAAGAAAGTGAACCCAACACGATGACGACACCTCTTCCAGCAGCCATCACACAAGACATCCAGGTGGACGCGACCAAATCGGTAAAGGCAATAATCAAACCCCCTAACGGAGGGTCAGGTGAGGTCGTGTCCACAGGTACGTACAATGTTTTATATCACGCACAAACAAATGTACCCCATATTGTAAGACCAAAACAAGGTGATGTAATTGAGTTTAGTCCTGTCAGGGTGATCACAGTCCCCAATGGGAAGACTGACTATCAGGGAATCCTTCCCGTCCAGGACAGTGCAATGCGCTGTCCCTGGTCCCGGACCGAATTGAGATCAATTATGTCTGAATTTCCTGATCCTAGGAAAAATCTAGTCGCATGTCAAAATTTCATTAAAGAACTAGGAAACTCCACAGAACCCACCAACAAAGAGTGGCGGACAGTGCTGAGGGCATGTTTGCCCTCCAGTGTTGACCCTGCGAAATGTATTGCTGATTGTAAATTAGACACGGAGGTACCTTGTACAGAGGAACACAATCAGGAATGTATTAAGCAGATCAACCGACAGTTAGAAATATATTTCCCAGCCATTGTCGAGTGGAACAAAATCTTCTCCATAAGACAAAACGAAGGGGAAAGTATTTCCAATTATTTCAATCGAGCACTGCAAGTGATGGCTAGGAACACTGGGATCACAGACATCAAAACAAGTGCACCGCACAGAGAAGTAGCAGTATCTGTGCTAATGGATGGTTTAAGGGAAGTGTTGAAAGCAAAGATACAGATCACCAATCCATACTGGAGAGATAAATCAGTAACTGCATTAAGGGACTCTGCTGTTGGGCATGAGCAAAGCATCATCAAGCACAAGGAAACAAAGAAGCCTCAGATCCCTGTGGTTAAGCCAAAGGTGACA
This sequence comes from Pseudophryne corroboree, assembly GCF_028390025.1. Classification (NCBI taxonomy): domain Eukaryota; kingdom Metazoa; phylum Chordata; class Amphibia; order Anura; family Myobatrachidae; genus Pseudophryne; species Pseudophryne corroboree. The sequence goes on from NC_086449.1 coordinate 91,458,177, forward strand.
AGGTGTTATAACTGCCAAAAGGAAGGTCATTTTGCAAGAGATTGCAGATCAGGAAGTAGACAAAATTCACATAAACCCCCTAGACAAAGATATGAGCAAAATTATAACACACACAATTATAAACAGGGATCATATAGGGAGAATTTTGGCCCACACCCATAATGTGCAGTCAGGAAAGGTGATCATTAGGACTGATGGTAAGCCTGAGGTTATAGTTAATAAATTGGGAGGTCATTCCCTGAAGACACAGGAATGACCAGGTGAAACATTGTAAATGTATCTGTGAAATGTTTCTTTTTCTCTCTCCCCATCTCTGACGATTATTGGTAAGATTCAAACATTGCATATATACTTGGTCTTTGCAGAAGTCTACCAAACCCCAGCATGACCCATCCGCACCAATGTATTCTGGCCAGATACGGACAGTGGAATATGGAAGTGCTGGGGGGAGGGACTGCGCAAGGAAACCATTGGACATGTAGATATGACAGCCTGATGATCTGACAATGTTTTAGAAAATGTTTATGTTTGAAAAAAAAAATAATGTTTTTTTTCCCCTGTTGTTGTTCTCTGTTGATTTATGTGATATATACATATATGAATTGTTCTCTCTCTCTTTTGTTTTTTTTTTGTTTTCTCTCTTCTCACTCATGTTTTCATGTTATAAAGATGGTATGTCACACATCAGTTAGACAAATGGTAATGCAAGATTTTTGCTCCTTACAGAGAGATCGCTGGTTTGGAAGGAATATTGCATCACCGGAATGTTCGTTTGGAAGACTGAGAGACAGCACCTTTGAGATGACAGCAGAACAAGAAGAACAACAAGACTAGAGAACTTAATTATCGTAACAAGTTTCTCTCCCCCTCAAACTGTTTTCCTGTACCCCCATTACAAATTTCTTCTTTTCTCCTCCTGTAAGATGGACTTGCCCCAAGAGACTGTGATATGGATTTTCCTGTTGACCATGATGTTGACCAGAGCAGTCTGTTCCGGCGAGAGTACCAGAGAGGTCGAGAAAGGATCCAGAAAGGTTCCGATGACTGAGACAGAGGTGTAAATTTCCAATAGCAACACAACCACCAAGCAAAAGGCGAGTACCGGAAACGATCTAACAGCCATGTTATTTGTAAACATTGTTAGCTGAAAAGAAAACTGTATCTGTAGGCTCTGTGACAACGTAGTTGAGGATGGGTGCATTAAGAAATGCCAATCCAGTTTGAATATCCATATGGACCGGCATCCATTGAGTGACTATCACTCCTTAGTGGGTAGTGTGTTAAATAAAACAGATTGTTGGGTATGCTCTCAAGTACCTCAAGGTCATAGCAAATCAGGGCTAGTACCATTTCCTTTAACGGTAGGGGAGGTACTTGAGCTAAAGGGTGGGAGACCGGTGGACAGGAGGTTTAATATCTCCAGTCCTCCTAGTTTGAAGCTCCACCAATATCATGTGGATAGATCCCTAATATGTTTTAACATTTCCAATCCCCGAAAGCCGGGAAATTGGGAAGTGTCATGGAGTAACCAAACCATGACCTTTTCATATAGAGCAGATAGAATGCCGACAGATACAGAGCTTATACGCCACATAGCCAGTAGAGGAAAATCTTTCCGATATAGGTATACCCTAGGAAGTAGGATTACGAGAGTTGGAGAGGTATCATCAGGATACTGTGCACATATCGTACAAGCTGATACGTGTACTAGACAGATGGGAGAATTAGGGTTAGGAGATTTCACATGGAAGATGTGTAATATGGTTATGTCCTACTCCGTCCCATATGTTCTCCCCGATGATGCATATTTCATATGCGGGAGGAAGGCGTATAAGTGGCTTGCCCCAAACTCAGAAGGATTGTGTTATATTGGAAAAGTATTGCCTGAAGTAATGACTGTATCACATGCCAAAATGAAAGATATACACCGTGTTGCCCAAGCTCCTTATACTCATACCCATTACGAGCACGTAGTTAAACGGCACCTGATAGAAAGAACAGAGCACCCGGCCTCTGACATGATCCATGAATCCACCGGGATTCAGTTTCTACTTGCGTTAGACATCACTCGCACCGCCAGAGGAGTGTTGAATTATAAATACATATCTGCGCTCGCAAATTTGTTAGATAATATCACAGAAATGTATGATGACACGTTTAGGTATACTGGAAGAGAACTTCAAGCTTATAAAACAGAACTAGTTCAGCATAGAATGATTCTCAATTATCTCACAGCAGTAACAGATGGATATTGTGTCACACTGGCAACGCAGTACGGCGTAAAATGCTGTACATATATAACGAATAGTACCGAGGACCCGGTCGAGGTCATAGACCAAAAGATGGACGATATTCTCCAATTGAAGTGGGAATTTCGAAGTAGACACAATCTCACCCTTGCTGCTGTGAGTAATGAGCTGACTAGTTGGGTGTCATGGTTGAACCCGCGAAATTGGTTCTCCGGTTTAGGAGAATGGGCTCAAGGAGTCATAATGGATGTAGGGAAGTTTCTCCTATGTATCTTAGGTGTTGTCATAACGATTGGCTTGATATTTAGATGCGGTCAGGCTTTAACGAAGTGCAAACGAAGTACCAGGGTGATGAGTTTAAGGAGTGAGGAAATTGTAATTCCAATGGATTTGATTTATGACCCAAATGTAGAAACAATGATGTGATGAAAATGCGATTTCTACGGTCCGTTTCTTTCACCTGTTTTTCCGTTTTCCTCCAAGGTAAAAAGACCCACTTGGACGAGGAATTTGATGAGCCGATATACAGACAACAGATGGATTAAAGAAGAAGTTTTGACAACCTTATACACAGAGATTTGATGAACTTTGCCATAGATCCCCAGTTTCCCTAGAGATTTTAAAATTACGCTAGCCCAACATTTTTGTAAATCTATGGACATTGACAAAGCTTTTGCTCGCACCTTATGGGCAAAAGCACAAAGAAGACTGCCTTCAACAGACACCAAACAAGACCTCAATCGACGAATGTTCATTAACCTGACATAGAATACCACTGCATTTACCGTAATTATGTCTTTTCTTCATCTCTACAACCTTCAGGTAATTACACACATAGTATAGGGAATACAGGCACAGATATCAGCAATCACATACTCCCCCATTCATGTATCATCAACTAAAATGTGCTCCCCATTTTTGTTACAACCAAAACCTAAAAAGAGCTCGGTAAAGTTTGACAGCCCATCCACAGACCCGTACCACGGGATAAGAAGGAATTCAAATGTATACTTCGCAATACCTCGAAGCTTGATTTAAAACACGTACGGCACGATGATACATGACCCCCAAACATGGATTCATACACACATGCTTCTGCTATCTCACTAGGTCATACCCTTTTCCTACCTTCTCCTCTCCTCCCCCACCCAACCATGTAAATGTATTAACCCCTGACATATATTTTTCTCCTTTTGGAATGTTTTAGGAAGTGGCAGTTATTGTTGACTGCCAAAGGGTGGACTGTCAAAGTCAGAAAAATATCACGATGCACACTGCCATATTTGCACCTCACACAGGTCTGCGCTGCGCATGCGTGCGCTCTCCCGTGCGTGCGCATACTCGCTGTTGCGGGCACCCGCGGACGCACGGTATGTGCATTTACGGTAGAGTTCATGTGTTCGTAGCGTGCGACTCAATCGTTACATATTTTCACCATATAATGGATTTTGTAGATCATGGTCCCTTTGATAGGATCTGAAAGTTTGGTTAATGTAGAATGTTCATGAACAGAGAAATCCCCCTTTGTTTGATACGAAGGGTCAGACAGGAGTAATACAGTGGTGTTTAGTATCCATCGGAAGAGTATTTAATTAGCAATATTCCGGTGTTGGTTTGAAGCGGATCAATCGCTCGTGCGAATAGTTATGGACATAAGAAGTTTATGAACATTTACTATTTTTGCACTTACTTATCCATGCGGCGGGAAACCCAGTTTCCCTCCCACCTGAGCTGTTGGAAATAGTCACAGCCCACCTGTATGAATCAACCTATGACCTTTTGTTATAATGCGAGGAGGAATTCCTGTGTTCAATGAACAATGAGATTGTAGGGACCATTGAATTGTATTGTGTGTGGGGCATAAATAGACAAGCCGATCACATCCAGCTCACTCTTCAACGGTTATCATTGCTGAAAATCGGGAGCTGGATGTCCAGAGGCGCATGCGATCGTTTCCTTTGTGCGTAAGTTTTCTCCGTAATCATATTGTCTTTTCTTGTTAGTATGGGCCATATCTTTCTCTCTCTCTTCTCTTTCTCTCATTTTCTCTTAAACGTAATTGTATTGTATTTACTGTGTAGTTACCTGGTTAGTTAGTCTATGTTATATTGTAGTGTATGACTTGTATTGTATTAATTCTTTTGCAAGTATAACATTCATAATATATATATATATTAGGCGTTGGACCCTAAGCACGGTATCTGTGTATTTCTTATAGTGTTAAGTATTCTCAGAGCGTCGGTGACGTTCAAACAGCTTTTAAGTTAATAAGGTTACACTGTGTTGCATCTACACCCTATCTCCACACTAAGGTTTTACAGCAAATTACATTGTTTGTGGTTTAGATATAAAGGTTTAACATTGTGAGCGTCTGCGCCGCTCGTGATCTCCTCGTGGTCTCGAGCGTCCGCTACGCTGATAGCGTAGCATTACGGTAGTCGCTCACCTATAAGTGTGCCCGATACCAACAGCGTATTCTCGTGAGCGTCTGTATCGCTCGAGCAGCCCGCTCCCGATACAGCGTCCGTTACGCTATAGTGAACCATTACGTTAGTCGGCAGCCAATAGCGTGCCTGCCTGTGATCTCTTGGCCGTGAGCGAACGTGACGCTTGAGCGTCTCGACCACGGCTAAGCGATTGCTACGCAACGAGCGTACCCTTACGGTACTCCATACGTAAATAGCGTACAGTGTTCTTAGACCTCATAAAGGGTTTTATATAAGATAAATATTCAGCTTTATCAATATATATATATTTTATTTACGTGGGATGATCACGTTATATGTGCAGATATACATACCTGGGACTGTTTTCTATGCGTTTCCAGTGGGATAATGGCTATATCTTTTTGATTTACGTGGGATGATCATGTTTTTAGCGCAGATATACACACCTGTCACTGTTTTCTATGCGTTTCCGGTGGGAAGATGGCTATATCTTTTTTATTTACGTGGAATGATCACGTTTTTAGCGCAGATATACTTACCTGGGACTGTTTTCTATGCGTTTCCAGTGGGATAATGGCTATATATATATATATTTTATTTACGTGGGATGATCACATTATAAGTGCAGATATACATACCTGGGACAGTTTTCTATGCGTTTCCAGTGGGATTATGGCTATATCTTTTTGATTTACGTGGGATGATCACGTTTTAAGCGCAAATATACATACCTGGGACTGTTTTTTATGCGTTTCCAGTGGAATGATGGCTATATCTTTTTTATGTACGCGGGATGATCACGTTTTAAGCGCAGATATACTTACCTGGGACTGTTTCCTATGCGTTTCCAGTGGGATAATGGCTATATCCTTTTGATTTACGTGGGATGATCACGTTTTACGTTAAAACGTGATCATCCCACGTAAATAAAAAAGATTAAAGGTATGTATATTTGCGCTAAAAACGTGATCATCCCACGTAAATAAAAAATATTAAGACATAATCCCACTGGAAACGCATAGAAAACAGTGACAGGTAAGTATATCTGCGCTAAAAACGTGATCATCCCACATAAATCAAAAAGATATAGCCATTATCCTACTGGAAACGCATAGAAAACAGTCCCAGGTATGTATATCTGTGCTAAAAACGTGATCATCCCACATAAATCAAAAAGATTAAGCCATAATACCACTGGAAACGCATAGAAAACAGTGACAGGTAAGTATATCTGCGCTAAAAACGTGATCATCCCACGTAAATCAAAAAGATATAGCCATCTTCCCACTGGAAACGCATAGAAAACAGTCCCAGGTATGTATATTTGCGCTAAAAACTTGATCATCCCACATAAATCAAAAAGATATAGCCATTATCCTACTGGAAACGCATAGGAAACAGTCCCAGGTATGTATATTTGCGCTAAAAACGTGATCATCCTACGTAAATAAAAAAGATTAAGCCATAATCCCACTGGAAACGCATAGAAAACAGTGACAGGTAAGTATATCTGCGCTAAAAACGTGATCATCCCACATAAATTAAAAAGATATAGCCATAATCCCACTGGAAACGCATAGAAAACAGTCCCAGGTATGTATATTTGCGCTAAAAACGTGATCATCCCACGTAAATAAAAAAGATTAAGCAATAATCCCACTGGAAACGCATAGAAAACAGTCCCAGGTATGTATATCTGCACTAAAAACGTGATCATCCCACGTAAATAAAAAAGATTAAGACATAATCCCACTAGAAACGCATAGAAAACAGTGACAGGTAAGTATATCTGCGCTAAAAACGTGATCATCCCACATAAATAAAAAAGATATAGCCATCATCCCACTGGAAACGCATAGAAAACAGTCCCAGGTATGTATATTTGCGCTAAAAACGTGATCATCCCACATAAATAAAAAAAGATATAGCCATAATCCCACTGGAAACGCATAGAAAACAGTCCCAGGTATGTATATCTGTGCTAAAAACGTGATCATCCCACATAAATCAAAAAGATTAAGCCATAATACCACTGGAAACGCATAGAAAACAGTCCCAGGTAAGTATATCTGCGCTAAAAACGTTATCATCCCACGTAAATCAAAAAGATATAGCCATCTTCCCACTGGAAACGCATAGAAAACAGTCCCAGGTATGTATATTTGCGCTAAAAACGTGATCATCCCACGTAAATAAAAAAAGATTAAGCCATAATCCCACTGGAAACGCATAGAAAACAGTGACAGGTAAGTATATCTGCGCTAAAAACGTGATCATCCCACATAAATAAAAAAAGACATAGCCATCATCCCACTGGAAACGCATAGAAAACAGTCCCAGGTATGTATATTTGCGCTAAAAACGTGATCATCCCACGTAAATAAAAAAGATATAGCCATCATCCCACTGGAAACGCATAGAAAACAGTCCCAGGTATGTATATCTGCGCTAAAAACGTGATCATCCCACGTAAATAAAAAAAGATTAAGGCATAATCCCACTGGAAACGCATAGAAAACAGTGACAGGTAAGTATATCTGCGCTAAAAACGTGATCATCCCACATAAATAAAAAAGATATAGCCATAATCCCACTGGAAACGCATAGAAAACAGTCCCAGGTATGTATATTTGCGCTAAAAACGTGATCATCCCACATAAATAAAAAAGATATAGCCATAATCCCACTGGAAACGCATAGAAAACAGTCCCAGGTATGAAAATGGTAGAGGGTGCCAGGACTCAATATTGATATTAGGATGCTGGTTTCCTTATTTAATTATATGGCTTTGTTGATATAAACCGATGCAGAAACAATATAAATGCTGTAACTATTTTTTTTTAACTATGAGTATATCATTTTAAAAGCTTTATGTGCCTGCTGTAGTTTGTAAATTCTCAGTTGAGGTAAAAAAATATAGTGACATCTAGAGGTGTGAATAGGAACTACAGGCAATCATCCCGATCATCCCTTTCTGTGATCATCCTTTTAGTACATCCCACCATACTATCCCTTTAAAAAGGGACACTCATGAATTACACAGGTTCTGTGGCTAATTAAAATCATGTGAAACGCAGGTTTGAAGTCAGGCAGCCACAGAACCTGTGTAATTCACGAGTGTCTCGGTTTAAAGGGATAGTATGGTATTGGTAAGCCTACCCATAATTAAATCAATAGCTCCGAGTAGTAAAGGAAAACCCATATACCATACAGTATCCCTATGCTAGCCTGGCAAGTTACACGTGTCTGTGCTAGTAATACTGGCTCGCCATAAAACAAACAACAGTAGTAATAATAATGATAATAATATGTATTGTTAAATTTATATGAGCTGACTCCTTCGCCAAGAGAACCCCTGGGACAGAAGAGCTCTGATTCAGGCGATCTGCAGCCCTACTCATGTAGAACTACAGGTCCCAGCATATCACACCCGCTGACAGGGAATCCTCCAGCAGCTGTAATGATGACGCTGTACAGTGTATCTGAGCCCACGATGGGTAAACCCGGGGCTTGTACCACCGGATACCCCCACCCACAAATTTCACCCCCTCTAGTCCGCCGCTATTACCCCCCTCTCTCACCTTATCCTTCCCCATGCTGCTTCTATCTCCTCCTGCTACAAATCCCACGTGTAGCCCAGGCACTTCCGGGTGTACTGTGCGTCACATGACTAAGCCTGGGAAACGGCCGCCCGAGCTAAGGTTCCGCTCCACATTAGTTCCGGGATGGAGGACACTCTGCCACAGGCACAGGTTTACTTTTTTTTATGGATGTGACTGTTTTATGTTGTATGTAAATCAGTCTGTGTGAACTGGTTTCAACTTGAGAACCTGAGGTGCACTGCAATAAGTAATATCATATCACTAAGACCAGCATTCCATACCTTACAACATGACCCTCTCCAGGAGGGACAAAATGCTCTACTTCTTGACTTTTTTCTTAATTTGTGATTGCCAGCACCTTTTATGAACAGTTAATGGATAAGAAAGTTGTTTCAGCACAGGTGATGGCAATCATAAATTAAGAGGGAAGTCCAGAAGCAGAGCATTGTGTCCCTCCTGGAGAGGGTCATGTTGGGAGGTATGGTGATGAACGCAAGCCATACTTGCCTACCTGACCCTCTCCATGAGGGAGAAAATGCTCTGTTCCTGGACTTTCCTGGTAATGTATGATTGCCATCACCTGTGGTGAAACACCTTTCTTATCAATTACCTAGCTCACCACAGGTGATGGCAATCATACATTACCAGGAAAGTCCAGGAACAGAGCATTTTCTCCCTCATGGAGAGGGTCAGGTAGGCAAGTATGACGCAAGCCCCCAAGGCGACCGCTCACTCCCGCAGCATGCTGCCACCCCCTAACAGAGCCAGAAGACGTTGGTGTTGAGTAGGTTGCCGGTGACCCAACAAGCGGGAAACCTGTGAGAATGGCGGCATCAGGGTAGGAGCGCAGCGCTCCGGAAGGGTCAGAGGCACTGCTGTGAGGGGCACCCTGGGCCAGCGCAATACCCTTAAAACTGGTCATCTGGGCTATCAGGGAAGGGATTCTACTGCTATCAATGTGTTTTACCTCAGGCCAGTACATACTTGCCTACCTGACCCTCTCCATGTGGGAGAAAATGCTCTGTTCCTGGACTTTCCTGGTAATGTATGATTGCCATCACCTGTGGTGAGCTAGGTAATTGATAAGAAAGGCGTTTCACTACAGGTGATGGCAATCATACATTACCAGGAAAGTCCAGGAACAGAGCATTTTCTCCCTCATGGAGAGGGTCAGGTAGGCAAGTATGGGCCAGTATAATCTTAAAGTGCGGGAAGACGCGCCATGACAGGGGGCGGAGCTTCTCAGAGCGGATCCAGCAGCTCACCAGCTCCAATTTCTGCCTGCAAATCACACACAGAGACGCTGACAGGGAGCGCTGACCCTCCACATAACTCCAGCTATCCTGTGCGGTACCAGTGGTTATAAAAGGGGGAGAGAGAGTGTAATTCACAATTTCTGCTGCGGGGTACACTGGGCTCCACAAGGAATAACATCGGGGTGTAGAGTAGGATCTGGATCCGAGGCACCAACAGGCTCAAAGCTTTGACTGTTCCCAAGATGCACAGCGCCGCCTCCTTTATAACCCCGCCTCCGTGCACAGGAGCTCGGTTTGTAAGTTGGTGCCATGCAGTAAGCAGGCAATCAACAGGGGGGCTGCTCTTGCAGCCTATATTATAGCTTAATTTCAGGAAAAAATAAAGAAATTTGAAGACTTCAAGGGCTGCAGCTTTCATGTATGTCAAATAGACATCCTCTGCTGCAGCTCCATCACTCCCCCAGTGGTGCTGTATACTCCGGCGCCCTGGTTGCCGGTCACTACAGCGGAGGCTCCGGTGTCTTTCCTGTCAGTCACACACACTCGCCGCTGCCCTCCGGGATCGCGTGGCCGCAGGTACAAGGGGAGGTAAGGGGTCTCTTTGGCCCACTTTTATCGCGATCCGGTGCGGCCGTGGGGGGCGGGCCGCGCGCGTTGGCGTGGACACTTTAAATTGCAGCCGCTCCACTAATCACCGGGACACAGGGCACAGGTGGGGGGTTTTCTCTTAATAAAACCCCGTTTTATTACAGCCCACAGTGCCCGGTGGGGAAACCAGCAGGTGGATAAGGCCTAACCTGTAGCCCCTCCCCCAGCCCCAGGGCACCATTTGGGTAAATGTTCCCGCCCTGGAGCTGCATATCTTTCCCTCACTCCCCGTCAGCCACCATCACATGGAGCTGCGCTGTTCCTGGGACTGCTGGGGCAAATCCTCCTCTAAAACCGCCTGTTCGCCAGCGCTGTGCATTTTACAGGACACTTAAGTATTCTACCTGTCAAGGGTTTAGTGTTAGTTAAGAGAGTGCATACATTCAGGGTTGTGTGGTACAAACACCCTGTGATGTACATACAGTATCTACTGTGTTTTGTTAGATCTACTGTTTACATATATAGCTATACTGAGTATTACTTTGTATTGCTAGTCCAGTGCAGTTTTATGGTGTATAATTTCTGCATGGTACGCTTGTGACTATATATGTGTGTGTGCATGTAGCGGCTGCGTGGCTGCCATCTCGGGTATTTCACTCAGCTTGCTACTCCTGTATTCTGTAACTGAGGGGGGCTAAGTGAGTCAGGTTTATAAACTGATATAGATATTTCACAAGATATACTTGCTGTGTATTTTTCTTTGTCATTTATAGCCACCATATATCTCTTGGATTCCCGGTTTGTGCTGATAGGAAGTCACACTACACTGGGAATTCTTGCTAAGGTATATCGCTGCTAAGATTATACTAGGTTGCCTGATATTGTGCTTATCATTATGTCAGCTACACGAGGCAACGGAACTGGGGCTTCTCCCACATTGCATGGTGGTGATGCTGCAGTCACTTTTGAGGATAACATGGCAGCAGAGAGTTAAGGTTCAGGGGGTTCCTTACCCCCCAGTGGGTCTGTAGCACCGGTGACAACTAATGACCCACCTTGGGCTACCTTCTCCACATTGTTGAATACACTGGTAACTAAACTTACACCCCCTGTGGGACCTCCCATGCCACTGCAGCAATTTATGGTCCCTACAGTCAATCCGCCGTAGGCGGATCAAATCTCAACACAGTTACAGCACTTGAACCGATCGCTGACTAAAAATAAGTCTCACTCTCGCCCACCTAAGACTAAGTCGTCTTCTAAACGGGACGCTACATCCTCACAATCCACCGCTGTCCCGGACACATCCTCTGAGGATGATGGTGCATATACTGTCCCCACAGACACTGACTCTGATGCTTCTGATGGGGAAGGCAAGTCACTGGTGGATGTCCCTGATTTGATTGAAACTATCAGGCTCATTCTTCAGGTCTCTGATGAACCTGAGCCTGTGGCTGTCTCTAAAAATCCGGACAGATTTAAACGTAAGAAAGTGGTTAAACAAGTTTTACCTCATTCTCAACACTTGACTGACATACGTCAGGAATCCTGGGAAAATCCAGGTACGAAATTCACACCGCATAAGAGACTGTTGGCTTGCTATCCTCTCTCTGCGGAGCTATGTAAAAATTGGGAAACTCCTCCATCTGTAGATTCTCATCTGGCTCGCATGGTAGTTTTCTCAGCTCTGCCAGTAACTACCATCACCTCTCTGAAGGAACCGACGGATAGACGTGTGGAGGGTTGTCTAAAAGCGATTTATACCCTAACGGAGGCTGTGCATAGGCCAACCATTGCAGTAACTTGGGCTGTTGAAGCATGGGCTCAGGAGCTGGAGGCGGAGCTGCCTTCCGACATTTCTGATCATGCTAGACAATGGCTCACATATATTGCCACGGCTTCTCTGTACCTTAAGGAGGCCGTTTCCGATGCCGGGGTGCTGGTGGCCAAGGCTGCCACTACGTCAATCTTGGCTCGCCATATCCTGTGGTTGAGATCCTGGTTGGTGGATATGGATTCTAACAAAACCCTGGAGGTGCTTCCTTTTAAAGGAGACATTCTTTTTGGTGAAGACTTGAATAAGATTGTGGCTGATCTGGCTACTGCTAAAACAGCTTGCCTACCTAGTACGGCTCCTTCCGCACAGAAGGCTAAAAGTACTTTCCCTCGGCCCTTTCGTCCTCCGGGTAAAGCAAAAGGTCAGGCGTACCTAAAGTAGACCCATGCTTCCAAACCTGCCAAGCCCAGAGCGCATGCTTCCAAAACTGACAAGCCTATCGCATGACGGGGCGGGCCTCCCTCTGGGGGATCCCAGGGTGGGGGGCCGGCTTCTAGGTTTTGCCCAGGAATGGTTGAAGACCACTTTGGATACCTGGGTAAGGGAAGTCGTCACTCGAGATTACGCTGTACCCTTCAAGAACCGTCCTCCTCATTGATTTTGCCTGACAATGTCCCTTTGGATCCGATGAAGGTAAACACTCTCCATTCGGTGGTACAATCCCTCCTGACCACAGGAGTGGTGGTACGGGTGACTCTGGCTCAGCGAGGCAAAGGGTTCTATTCACTGCTGTTCCTAGTCCCGAAACCGAATGGGTCCTCGTGGCCCATTTTCCATCTCAAGTCCTTGAACAAGCACGTGAGGATCTTCAAGTTTCGTATGGAAACTCTTCGCTCTATTGTTCTGGCCTTAGAGCCTGGGGACTATATGGTCTCCCTGGACATACAGGATGCCTACCTGCATATTCCTATTGCAGTGTCTCATCAGCAGTACCTGAGGTTTGCGGTGGGCAACCTTCATTACCAATTTTGGGCATTACCCTTTGGTTTGACAATGGCTCCCCGAGTTTTTCACCAAAGTAATGGCAGTCATGACGGCTACACTCCGCCGTCAAGGGGTCAGGATCCTGCCGTACCTAGACGAATTGTTAATCCTGCCAAATTCCCCAGAAATTCTCCTGTGTCATCTAGATCTGACTGTCCAGGTGGCTTGTCAACTCGAAGAAATCATCCCTGGTTCCTGCTCGGAGCATGGTACGCCTGGGAGCATTATTGGACACTAACAACCAGCGGTTGCTCTTGTCTCAGGAGAAGGTCCTGAAACTTCAGTACAGGATTCGATGCTTCCTATCTTGTCCACAAGTGTCGATTCATTCGGCAATGCAAGTGCTTGGTCTCATGGTGTCGGCTTTCGATATGGTGGAGTATGCTCAATTGCATTCTTGCCCTCTGCAGAAGTTAATTCTGACCAAGTGGTACGGCCTGCCTCACCGGATCAGATCTCACATGATCTCCTTGTCTCCGGAGGTCCGTCTGTCACTGAACTGGTGGCTTCAGGACCATCGATTGAGCAGGGGCCGTCCATTCTGGATATTCTACAGGGTCCTACTGACGATGGATGCCAGTCTGAGAGGTTGGGGCACGGTATTGGAACAACACTCCCTTCAGGGTCGGTGGATCGAGGAGGAGTCTCTACTCCCGATAAATATTCTGGAACTGCGGGCATTGTTCAATGCGTTGACAATGGCCCAGCATCTAATACAGAACAGACCTGTTCAAGTACAATCGGACAACGCCACCACGGTGGCGTACATCAATCATCAAGACGGCACTCGAAGCCGCATGGCAATGAGGGAAGTATCACAGATTCTTCAGTGGGCAGAACGCCATCTGCCGGCCATATCCGCAGTGTTCATTCCGGGGTCCTAAACTGGGAAGCGGACTTTCTCAGTCATCAGGACGTACACGCCGGAGAATGGAGCCCCCATCCAGAGGTGTTTCAACTTCTCGTGGATATGTGGGGCCTTCCAGATGTGGACCTGATGGCATCTCGACACAATCACAAGGTTCCAGTCTTCGGAGCAAGGACAAGGGATCCCCGAGCAGCGTTCATGGACGCTCTGGCAATTCCATGGAACTTTCGGCTGCTGTACGTCTTCCCTCCGGAGTCACTCCTGCTCAGAGTAAAACGAAAGTTCAAGCAAGAAGGAGGAAACCTGCTTCTGGTAGCTCCAGCGTGGCCCAGGCGGCACTAGTTCTCCGATCTACAGGGCCTCTCGTTGAATCGTCCCCTTCTACTTCCACAACGACCAGACCTCCTCGTTCAGGGCCCTTGTGTTTACCAGGACTTGACCTGTCTGGCTTTGACGGCATGGCTCTTGAAGCTACCGTCCTGATGGCCAAGGGTTTTTCTGAGGCGGTCGTTCAAACTATGTTGAAGGCCCGTAAGCCGGCTTCTGCTCGGATTTACCATAGGGTCTGGAATGCTTACTTTACTTGGTGTGCGTCCTATAATCATGACGTTTTCAAGTTTAGTACGGCCAAACTATTGGCCTTTCTACAACAAGGCCTGGACTTAGGCCTTTATCTGGCCTCCCTCAAGGTTCACATCTCTGCCTTGTCGGTTTGGTTTCAGAGAAAGATTGCTGCCCTACCTGATGTTCATACCTTCACTCAGGGCGTGTTGCGGATTCAACCTCCTTACGTTCCACCTGTGGCCCCTTGGGATCTGTTTGTGGTTCTGGAGGCCTTGCAAGAGTATCCGTTTGAACCTGTTGCATCTGTGGACCTTAAGTGGCTCTTCCTTAAGGTTTTGTTTTTGCTGGCTATCGCTTCATCTAGAAGGGTCTCGAAGGTGCCTTATCCTGTAAGTCCCCCCATCTGATTTTTCACCGTGACCAAGCGGTTCTTAGAACGCGTCCGGGTTATTTGACCATGGTGGTGTCTTCCTTCCACCTTAATCAGGAAATTGTGGTTCCAGCCTTTAATTCTCCTGAGGTGTCATCTAAAGAGCGGTCTTTGGATGTGGTACGGGCTCGCCGTATCTATGTGAAGAGAACCTCCTTCATTAGGAAATCTGATTCTCTTTTTGTACTGTTTCACAAACGTGGCTGGCCTGCTAACAAGCAGACCTTGGCCAGATGGATTAGAATGGTGATTGCACATGCTTATGTACAGGATGGTCTGCCAGCTCCTGCTACCATCAAAGCCCATTCTAGTCGGTCTGTAGGACCTTCTTGGGCGGCCTGCCGTGGTGCGACCCTTGATCAATTGTGTAAGGCGGCTACGTGGTCATCAGTGAACACGTTCATAAGGTTCTATGCCTTCGATACTTCCGCCTCCCAGGATGCTTCCTTTGGACGCCGGGTTCTTGTGCCCACTACAGTGCATCACCTCCCATAAGGAACTGCTTTAGGACATCCCTGATGTTATTCCTTGTGGAGCCCAGTGTACCCCGCAGCAGAAAACAAGATTTATGGTAAGAACTTACCATTGTTAAATATCTTTCTGCGAGGTACACTTGGCTCCACAAGGCGCCCACCCTGATGCGCTTTGCTTGTTTGGGTTGATATGGCATTAGTCGCTGACACCCTCCCCGGTGGTGGTGTGTGTGTGGTGTATGTGGCTGTTTATGATTGTCGTCTCTAGTACCTGCTACTGCATTGGGCTGGTTAACGAAACTGAGCTCCTGTGCACGGAGGCGGGGTTATAGAGGAGGAGGCTCCGTGCATCTTGGGAACAGTCAAAGCTTTGAGCCTGTTGGTGCCTCGGATGAAGATCCTACTCTACACCCCAATGTTATTCCTTGTGGAGCCCAGTGTACCTCGCAGAAAGATATTTAACAACGGTAAGTTCTTACCATAAATCTCGTTTTTACACTGTGTAGTCTATTAAGGTTGCACAGTCAGCGCCAGGCTTTTATTATATAACTGCCTACTGGGACGCTGTGTGGGTGCTGGCTCTATTAACTCTATCTTTCTGAAGGTACGTGGGGGAAACTGTCTAACATTTTCCTGTGTGTGTGTGTGTGTGTGTGTGTGTGTGTGTGTACATATTCCTCACATTACCATGTCCAGGGACTCTGTGTCTTGTGCTACAGAGTATGTATCTTCCCCAGAGGAATCAATTCCATGTACTCAGGAATGTAATATCATGTCTCAGCCTTCTAAATCCGAACCGTTTTGGGTGGCTTCAATTAAGGGAATGATATCCCAGATGTCATCTAGGATTGCTCATACTGAGACGGAAAGACAGGTTTTGAGAAAATCTGTAGAGGTTTTGTCTGGTTCTGTTCCCACTGCCTCCTCATACTCCCCTGGTATATGCCCAAAGAAGCGTGCTCTTGCCCAAATTATGCAAGTCGACACGGATACCGACTCTGATACGGGAGACGGTGATGGGGATATGCGGGGTGGTGAGGCATCCCTTGCAAAGGGGGTGCAGCTCATGATTGAGGCCATTAGGGATGTGTTACACATTACTGATAAAGCACCTGGGCAGGTCGAGGAGGCTTACTTTACAGACAATAAGAAATAATAATAATAATAATTTTATTTATATAGCGCTCTTTCTCCAATAGGACTCAAGGCGCTTAACAGATACATAGCATAATATAGTACAGAAAATAATGAAGTACATTTTCATAAAATACAGAAGCAAGAAGATACTAAAAGTGACATTATGGAAATGCTTGAGTAAACAGAAAAGTCTTGAGTCTACTTTTGAAGTATTCTATAGTTGGGGCCTCTCACACTGTGCGTGGAAGTGAGTTTCATAGAGTCGGAGCCGCATGACTAAAAGCTCGACCCCCAGATGAATTACGGTAGATTCTAGGTACTGCTAAAAGTCCTTCATCTACAGATCGCAGTAATCGAGTGGGGCAGTATGGGGTCAGAAGCTGTTTCAGGTACCTTGGGCCTTGGTCATGTAATGCTTTGAAACTCAGTAAGCCAATCTTGAAGATGATTCGCCATCGTACAGGCAGCCAGTGAAGGGAGTAGAGGATGGGTGTTATGTGGCTAGAACGGGGCTGGTTGGTTAATAGCCTGGCAGCTATGTTTTGCACCAGCTGTAAGCGCTGCAATTCTTTTGCTGGTAGACCAAGGTAGAGGGCATTACAGTAGTCTAAACGAGATGATACAAATGCATGTATGACTTTTGGCATATCATCTGAGGGAATTAAGTGCTTGATTCTGGCTATGTTCCTCAGGTGAAAGAATGAGGATTTGATTGTGGCTGATATCTGATGTTTAAGTGTCAAACCACCATCCAGGACAACGCCAAGATTCCGCACACGATCACTGGTCTGTATTTCTGAATCCCCGAGTGTAAGTCCAGTTGGTTGGCTATGCTGCAGTCTTGTCCTTTGATGTTGCGGTCGTATCATAAGGACCTCTGTTTTATCCGGGTTCAGTCGCAGCCAACTGGCACTCATCCACTCCTGTAGTTCAGCTAGACAGCCATTTAGGGTTGCTATTGGGTTATCAATGCCCAGAGCAAAGGACAAGTACAGTTGTGTATCATCTGCATAGCAGTGGTAGACCAGGCCATGGCGCCTGATTATTTCGCCCAATGGGAGCATGTATACTGCAAAAAGCATGGGGGATGGGATAGAACCTTGTGGGATACCACATGGCAATGGCACTGGTGGTGATAAGTATAATCCAGATGATACTCTCTGTGACCTGCCTGTGAGAAATGATTTGAACCAGCTTAGGACTGTGCCATCCAGACCACAGAAATGTATCAGTCGCTCAATCAGAAGCCCATGGTCCACGGTATCAAATGCTGCCGAGAGATCCAGAAGGATTAATATTGAACAGTCACTTCTGTCTTTTGCCATCAGAAGATCATTTAACACACACACCAGGGCTGTTTCAGTGCTATGTCTTTTCCTGAATCCTGATTGAAATGGATCATAAATATCATGGGTTGTCAGGCGGGGTTCCAGTTGATTTGCAACGACTTTCTCAATAACCTTTCCAAGGAAAGGAAGGTTTGATACCGGTCTGTAGTTGGTCATGCAGTCGGGATCTAAATTAGGTTTTTTAAGAAGCGGTCTAACAATTGCTTCCTTTAGGGGTCCAGGAAAAAAATGCCTGTCTGCAAAGAGCATTGAACAATTTTTGTAAAGACAGGACCAATTATATCCATACAACCTATTAGAAGCTTGGTTGAGGCTGGGTCCAGATCACAGGTGGTGGGACGCAAAATCCGAGCAATTTCAGATGTAAAATCCACTGGATCAAAGCTGGTCCATGAAGGTAGGTAGCTTATATTGGCAGGTTTTGTAGTTTGGCACTCCTTTGATGGCACTGTGGAGATTCCAGCCCGGATGGTGGATATTTTATCTGCAAAGAAGTTTGCAAACTCGTTGCATCTTGCCTGGGAGAGGCATGAGACATCAGTCTGCAGGCATGCTGGCTTGCAAAGCATCTCCACTGTGCGGAAAAGTTGAGCTGGCCTATCGTTTGCTGCTGTGATCTCATTTGACAGGTACTGTGCTTTCTTACGAGTGATTGTCGATTGATATTCTTCGTTATGCTTTATTAGTTTTATTTTGTCATCCACTAGGTTAGTCTTCCTCCATCGTCTTTCCAGTCTACGCCCCCTTTTCTTGAGCTCACTAACACTGTTGTCGAACCATGGAGCTTGATGTTGTGGTTTACGAGGTCTTAAACGCACAGGGGCGATAATATCAATTGCAGCCATAACATCCCTATTATAATAATGGACTAGGGAACAGGGATCTTCACAGGCACCCAGTATAGCAGAGAGATCCAGATTTGCTGCAAGAGCCTGGGGAGTCATACCCCTCCTTGGACGATACCTGGTCAACTCCACGGGCAGAGATCTTAATTGAGGGGTTGCAACTGAGAACCAGAGGGAGTAGTGGTCTGACCAGATGACTGGGTTTATTTTTAGGTCAGTGACTTCTAATCCAATCTGAAAGACAAGGTCGAGAGTGTGACCACTTTTATGTGTGGCAGAGGGAATGACCTGTGTGAAGCCCAGACCATTCATTGTGCACAGGAGGTCTTGGCCAAGGCGTGAGAGCTCATCATCCACCCATGCATTGAAATCCCAGAGGATGAGCCATCTTTGATGTTCCAGAACCAGGCCAGCAACAGTGTCTGCAATTTCTTGTAGAAATATCTTTCCATCTCCAGGTGGCCGGTAAATGAGAAGTACTCTGAAACCTAATCCTGTCGAACTCCGGGCAGCAATGCACTCAAATGAGCGAGTAGTTTCAATAGGGTGGACCCTAAGTTTAAGTTCTTTTTTGAAGCAGATAGCCACCCCGCCACCCCTGCGGTCCAGTCTTGGGTTGTGGATGACAGAGTAGTTTGTTGGTACTGCAGCCTCCAATATAGGTGCTGCATTTTCATCTAGCCAGGTCTCTGTAATACAGGCTAGATCTGCAGATTCAATAAGGTCAGCAATTGTTGCAGTCTTGTTTCTTATAGATCTGGCATTACAAAGGACTGACCTGATTGGGCATACCAGAGGGCCTTCAGTTTTCTTTATGTTAAGTGCAGGAGCTCTGGGTATGGGGGTCACAAAGTGAGAGTTGACAGTTCTGTCCTTCCAAACACAGGGCCGTCTTTTGGGTATCACTTCTATTTGATTGTTCTTTGAGTATGGGGGTGAGCAGTTGGGCAAAGGACTTAGATGGTTACCGGGGGAAATAAATTTCCGGCCTGCTCGCTTTCCACGAATGCACCTGTGTTTTCTTTTTAAAATGCCAAGGGATTGGAGAATAGAAGCCTGTGATGGTGTGATTGGAACTGCAGAACGTGGTGGGCGGAGTGAAAGAATGAAGCTGGAGCAATACGTATACATTTGGTCATCAATGACAGATTACTATAAATTTGAGCTGCATATGATGATGAGAGAGGGAGAGTGTTAGGGTCTCCTGCCCTGTGCTGCCACGTCGTCATGGCAACCGGGAGACAAGTGCTAGCAGAGTAACCTGAGCGCAGCTGATACTCCGGTTCGGGTCTTTTGCTGTGCAGTGGTTACAGGCTCTGTGCACGGTAGGGGATCCGGTGCTGGTTTTTGTGCTCACAGTCTGTGAGGTCTGAGTGGGGCGTGGACAGCACCTGCTTTATAAGGCCTCTTCTTAGGGTAAGCAGATGCTGCTGAATCTTTGTTGGTTAGTCAGTTCCTGAAAGCCAGTACTGTGTAGCTTTGTATTTGTTTGTTGCTTACTGCAAATAGGCCTGGGGATTTGGTATTACACTCTGCCAATCCAGACCTAGCAGTAAGACTGGAGTCAGTCGTTTAGCTTGCTGGGGTTCTGTTACTACTCTGTGAACTTAGCAAGTTTGCGGCTGTATTCTAAGACTTGCCTGTCTAATCCTGTCTCACTGTGCTAGGTGTCAGGGGTCAGTTTAGTGGCAGTAAGCTGAACCTGTGCACTGCAAGTGAGAATTAGGATTGTGGAGACTCTCCTTGTGTCTATCATTCCATCTCTGACCAAGGAGTTTACTGCCACACCCGTTGGTAACCCTTTAGGGTTTTCCTGTTGCCCTTAGCAACAGCATTTCGGGTTCTCTACGTATTAAAACACAACATCTTGCTTTTCTCATCTGAGCATTACCAATACAAGGGAGACACCCAGTTCCTTAGCCTCTGGGCTTCTCTGTTCACTTTGTGTGTATTTTGTTACCCTATCACCTTCTGTGTACGTTATGTCATATTCCCCAGTCTGTCTGTGAGTCCATTTGTTTTGCATAACCGTTCAAACACCAGTACATTCCTGCAGGCACTGGTGTGCATAACAGTCCTGACACCAGTACTTTCCTGCAGGCACTGGTGTGCATAACATATTCAGCAGCCTAATACTCCTGTTGAAATTTTGTGGGAATATGGAGCATACCCCTCAAAATACGTTGCAACAGGTGGTCGATCAGGTGCAGGTCCTGACTCGACAATTTAATGATTTGTCCATTAAAATGCACACCTCCCAGGCTGCTGGCGGAGCTCCCGCAGCAGCAGCAGCACCTGCAGGGGTTAAGGAGCCGAAAGTAAATCTCCCGGATCGTTTTTCTGGAGATCGCTCGCAGTTCTTTTGTTTCAAGGAGAGCTGCAAGCTATACTTCCGGCTTAGGCCTCAGTCTTCTGGGTCGGAGATTCAGCGGGTGGGCATAGTGATTTCCTTGCTACAAGGAGACCCACAGGTCTGGGCATATGGGTTGCAGCCTGACTGTCCGTCGCTTAAAAGTGTTGATGCTTTTTTTACGGCACTGGGCATGTTGTATGATGACCCTGACAAGACGGCCTCAGCCGAGGCTCAGATTTCGATCCTTAAGCAAGGGCGAAGGCCAGTTGAGGTTTACTGTACGGAGTTTCGGAGGTTGGCCCATGATACCCAGTGGAATGACCCAGCCCTGAGACACCAGTACCGAAGAGGTCTTTCTAACCAGATAAAGGACCAACTGGTACAATATCCCTTGCCTGATAGCTTGGATCAGCTCATGCAGTTATCCATCCGGGTGGATAGACGGCTGATAGAGTGTAGGCTTGAAAGGGAGACTGAGATTTCCTTCCTTCCCAAGGGAACCTCAGACTCTGAGGAATTTTCAGAGGAGCCTATGCAGATTGGGGCTACCCGCCTCTCCTCGCGTGAGAAGACGCGGAGGAGACAGCAGGGGTTGTGTTTGTACTGTGGGAATAAAGGTCATGTGGTAGTATCATGCCCAGAAAAGCCGGAAAACTTCAGGGCCTGAGGGTGATGGGAAATATCCTGTCAGGCCAGAAGTCAGAATTTCCCAAGAAGACTTTTATCATTCCGGTGACCTTGAAGATCCTCGGTCAAACTGTCAAGACTGAGGCCTTTGTGGACAGTGGGGCCGACGGGGTTTTTATGGACCGCCAATTCGCCCTGAAACACTCTGTTCCCTTAGTACCCTTGGCATCGGAAATTGAGATTTGTGGGTTAAACGGGGAACCATTATCCCATTGTAAAATTACCTCTTGCACTAGCCAGATTTCTTTGTTTATTGGAGCCACACACTCTGAAAAATTGTCCTTTTATGTGACTGTCTGTACTTTTGCCCCATTGGTGTTGGGGTTACCCTGGTTAAGGGCCCACAATCCTCAATTTGACTGGGTCTCTGGGGAGATTCTTAGTTGGGGTACTGATTGTTTCAGGAGTTGCTTGAGCCTTCCAGTCAGGCTCTCGCAGCTAAGTTTGCCATGATTGCCAGGGTGTTATGCAGATTTTGCGGACGTGTTCTCCAAAAAAGTTGCAGAGGTACTACCTCCCCATCGCCCCTATGACTGTGCCATTGATTTGTTGCCAAATGCTAAGCTTCCCAAGAGCAGGTTGTACTCCCTGTCACGTCCTGAGACTCAGGCTATGGCAGAGTACATTCAGGAGAACTTGGCTAAGGGATTTATCAGACCTTCACAGTCTCCAGTTGGGTCGGGGTTCTTCTTCGTGGGT
The DNA here is from genome assembly GCF_028390025.1 of Pseudophryne corroboree. Taxonomy (NCBI): domain Eukaryota; kingdom Metazoa; phylum Chordata; class Amphibia; order Anura; family Myobatrachidae; genus Pseudophryne; species Pseudophryne corroboree. The sequence continues at coordinate 91,480,545 of NC_086449.1, forward strand.
AAAAAGGACGGTTCGTTGCGACCCTGCATCGACTTCAGGGAATTGAACCGTATCACGATTAAAAACTCATACCCACTGCCTCTCATTTCGGTCTTGTTTGACCAGCTTCGTACTGCCACCATTTTTTCTAAGATTGACCTACGCGGTGCGTACAATCTAATCCGAATAAGAGAGGGGGATGAATGGAAGACTGCCTTTAATACCCACTCAGGGCATTATGAATATTTGGTGATGCCTTTTGGGCTCTGTAATGCCCCGGCAGTCTTCCAGGATTTCATGAATGATGTGCTCAGGGAATATTTGGATAGATTCTTAGTTGTATACTTAGATGACATCCTAGTCTTCTCCCATTCCCTGGAGGAACATCGGAAGCATGTACGCTTAGTCCTCCAGAAACTCAGAGACCACCGGCTTGGGGCGAAGCTGGAGAAGTGCGAATTTGAAGTTCAGCAAATCGCATTTCTAGGATATATTATCTCCCCAGAAGGTTTCCAAATGGAGGGTTCCAAGGTACAGGCAGTCCTGGATTGGGTGCAGCCCACTAGTTTGAAGGCGCTTCAGCGTTTCCTGGGCTTTGCGAATTTTTATAGACGATTTATCGCTGGATTTTCGTCTATAGTGGCGCCCTTGGTGGCACTCACTAAGAAAGGGGCGGATGTTGCTCACTGGTCTTGTGAGGCTAAAGCGGCTTTTGCCCGTCTCAAAAGGGCATTTGTTTCGGCCAAGGTGCTGCGACACCCAGATCCAGAGCGTCCTTTTGTGGTGGAGGTGGATGCCTCTGAGATGGGTATTGGGGCAGTGCTTTCTCAGATGGGAGTGTCTGATAATCGCCTTCATCCCTGTGCTTACTTTTCCCGTAAATTTTCGCCTGCCGAGATGAATTATGACGTGGGTAACCGGGAATTGTTGGCTATTAAGGATGCACTCGAGGAGTGGAGACACTGGCTTGAGGGGGCTAAGTTTGTGGTCTCAATTCTCACTGACCATAAGAATCTGGCATATTTAGAGTCAGCGAAGCGTCTCAATGCCAGGCAGGCACGATGGGCTTTGTTTTTTGCTCGCTTTAATTTTTTGATAACATATCGCCCTGGGTCAAAAAACATCAAGGCTGATGCGCTCTCGCGGAGTTTTGCTTCAATCCAAGAGACCACCGAGGAGCCATTGCCCATTGTTTCCCCATCATGTATTAAAGTGGGCATTACCCAGGACCTCTTATCATTAGTCCTTAGAGCACAGGAGCAGGCTCCTCCAGACCTTCCGGTAGGTCTTTTGTTTGTGCCTCCTAGGTTAAGACAGCGAGTGTTCCTGGAATTCCATGCCAAGAAGTCGGCAGGTCACCCGGGTATTGCCAGAACTCGGGAGTTGCTATCTAGGGCGGTGTGGTGGCCCTCGGTGGCTAAGGATGTGGATCAGTGGGTTCGGGCATGTGACATCTGTGCCCGAAATAAGACTCCTAGAGGGGTTCCTGTTGGCCCATTACATCCACTCTCTATCCCATCTAAGACATGGACCCACATTTCAATGGATTTTGTGGTGGACTTGCCCAAATCCTCGGGGATGACAGCCATCTGGGTTGTCGTTGACAGGTTTTCGAAGATGGCGCACTTCGTTCCACTGGTTGGGCTGCCATCGGCCAGGCGCCTGTCTGAATTATTTATGCTGCATGTTGTGCGTCTCCACGGGTTGCCACTTGATGTGGTCTCTGACCGCGGATCCCAGTTTGTGGCCAAATTCTGGAGGGCATTTTGTTCCGATCTCCAGATTTCTGTCAGCTTGTCGTCAGGCTACCATCCGCAGTCTAATGGGCAGACTGAAAGGGTGAACCAGTCCTTGGAGCAGTTCCTCAGGTGTTATGTCTCCAAGTGTCAGACTGACTGGGTTGCTCATCTGTCCATGGCGGAGTTTGCCTATAACAACGCGGCTCACTCTGCTACAGGGATCTCTCCCTTCCTTTGTGTGTATGGGCATCATCCTAAGGCCAATTCTTTTGACCCCCTGGACTCCACGCCTGGTGGTTCCTCTGTGGTTTCGGTCCTTAGAGGTATTTGGCGGAAAGTGAAGAAAGCCCTTGTGTCTGTGTCATTAGTGACCAAAAGGGTTTTTGATAAGCGGAAAAGACCCTGCAGCTTCAAATTAGGAGACTTCGTCTGGTTATCTACCAAGAATTTGAAGTTGAGACAGCCATCTCATAAGTTAGGCCCCCGGTTCATCGGCCCTTATAAGATCACCAGGGTTATCAATCCGGTGGCATTTCAGTTAGATCTGCCCCGTTCTTTGGGTATCAATAAAACATTTCATTGTTCCCTTTTAAAACGGGCGATTAGTAATCCTTCTTCCAGTGGAAGACCTTCCCCTCTTCTGATACGTGGCCAGAGGGAGTTTGTTGTTGAAAGGATTCTTGACTCCAAGGTGGTTCGGGGTCGGCTGTCATTTTTGGTGCACTGGAAGGGGTATGGCCCGGAGGAGCGGTCGTGGGTGCGCAGTTGTGATCTTCATGCCCCCAGACTGATACGCTCTTTCTTCTCGCTGTTCCCCGATAAACCCGGTGGTAGGGGTTCTTTGACCCCTCGTCAGAGGGGGGGTACTGTTAGGGTCTCCTGCCCTGTGCTGCCACGTCGTCATGGCAACCGGGAGACAAGTGCTAGCAGAGTAACCTGAGCGCAGCTGATACTCCGGTTCGGGTCTTTTGCTGTGCAGTGGTTACAGGCTCTGTGCACGGTAGGGGATCCGGTGCTGGTTTTTGTGCTCACAGTCTGTGAGGTCTGAGTGGGGCGTGGACAGCACCTGCTTTATAAGGCCTCTTCTTAGGGTAAGCAGATGCTGCTGAATCTTTGTTGGTTAGTCAGTTCCTGAAAGCCAGTACTGTGTAGCTTTGTATTTGTTTGTTGCTTACTGCAAATAGGCCTGGGGATTTGGTATTACACTCTGCCAATCCAGACCTAGCAGTAAGACTGGAGTCAGTCGTTTAGCTTGCTGGGGTTCTGTTACTACTCTGTGAACTTAGCAAGTTTGCGGCTGTATTCTAAGACTTGCCTGTCTAATCCTGTCTCACTGTGCTAGGTGTCAGGGGTCAGTTTAGTGGCAGTAAGCTGAACCTGTGCACTGCAAGTGAGAATTAGGATTGTGGAGACTCTCCTTGTGTCTATCATTCCATCTCTGACCAAGGAGTTTACTGCCACACCCGTTGGTAACCCTTTAGGGTTTTCCTGTTGCCCTTAGCAACAGCATTTCGGGTTCTCTACGTATTAAAACACAACATCTTGCTTTTCTCATCTGAGCATTACCAATACAAGGGAGACACCCAGTTCCTTAGCCTCTGGGCTTCTCTGTTCACTTTGTGTGTATTTTGTTACCCTATCACCTTCTGTGTACGTTATGTCATATTCCCCAGTCTGTCTGTGAGTCCATTTGTTTTGCATAACAGTTCAAACACCAGTACATTCCTGCAGGCACTGGTGTGCATAACAGTCCTGACACCAGTACTTTCCTGCAGGCACTGGTGTGCATAACAGAGAGAAAGCAGTGGGTTTTTTTTTTTTTTTCCTTTTTGTGTTTTGTTTTCCCCCAATTCGGTAAGCCTCCCTGACCTTTCCTGCGTCTAAGAAATTAAATGCATTAGTTGAGAAATCCTGGAAAAACCCGGAGAAAAAATTCCAGATCCCAAAAAGGGCTCTTGTTGCTTTTCCCTTTCCTGTGGCGGATAGGAAAAAGAAAACCCACCTATAGTAGACACTTCTGTACCTAGTCTGTCTAAAAAGGTGGTTTTACCTGTCCCTGGGTCTACTGCTTTGAAAGAACCGTCAGACTGCAAGATTGAGACTACGCTCAAATCCATATACACTGCTTCAGGAGTGGAGTTAAGGCCCACTATTGCCTGTGCATGGATTTCTAAAGCCATAGTAAAGTGGTCAGGCACATTACTTGAGGAATTAGATTCTCTGGATAGAAGTGACATTGAAATGTTTTTACATCACATACAGGATTCTGCGGGTTTCATGGTGGAGGCCATGAAGGATCTGGGTTATCTGAATGCAAGGACGTCTTCCATGGCTATCTCGGCACGCAGGGGACTCTGGCTGCGCCAATGGTCTGCAGACGCGGAATCCAAGATAAGTGTGGAGAACCTACCCTTCACAGGTCAGGCTCTATTTGGGGAAGCATTGGATGCATGGATCTCCACGGCAACCACGGGTAAGTCAACCTTTCTTCCCTCAGCCACCGAAAAAAAAAATTCTACATCTACAATGCAGTCCTGTTGGACCGCAAAGGTTAAGAAGTCCAAGCCCCCTTCCACTTTATTCAGAGGTGGTCGGGGAAAATCCAGAAAACCTGCACTTGCAGGTTCCCAGGAACAGAAGCCTGGAACAGAATCCTCAGCACGACGGTGGACCTCCCAGCCTGGAGAGCGGGCAGGTGGGAGCAAGACTCAGACTTTTCAGTCACGTCTGGATATCATCCAGCCTGGATCCCTGGGTACAGAATATTGTGTCCCAGCGGTACAGACTGGTGTTTCAAGAGCTCCCACCAAACAGATTCTTCAAATCAGGCTTACCAGCTTTGCTGGCAGAAAGGGCTATCCTACAGGGAGCCATTAAAAAATTAGAAAAGGCAAATGTCATGTTACTATTCAAACCTATTTGTGGTACCGAAACCGGATGGATTGGTCAGACCAATTTGGAATCTGAAGTCGTTAAACCCTTATTTGAGGGAATTCAAGTTCAAAATGGAGTCTCTGAGAGCGGTAATCTCAGGTCTGGAGGAGGGGAATTCCTGGTATCCCTGGATATCAAGGATGCGTACCTCCACATTCCGATTTGGCTGCCACACCAGGCTTATCTCAGATTTGCACTGTTGGACTGTCACTATCGGGTCCAGGCACTGCCATTCGGCATCTCCACAGCACCGAGGGTGTTCACCAAGGTGATGGCAGAGATGATGGTACTCCTCTGCAGACAGGGAGTGAACATAATTCCATATCTGGACGATCTGCTGATAAAGGCATCATCCAGGGAGAGGTTGTATCAGTCCGTTGCTGTCACGACTCGACTGCTCAGGGATCATGGATGGATCCTGAATCTTCCAAAGTCACATTTGGAGCCGACAAGGAGATTGTTTTTCCTGGGGATGATCCTCAACACGGAAGTGCAGAGGGTGTTTCTACTGGTGGAGAAGGCGTTGGTGATACAAACAATGGTCCGGGATGTTTTGAAGCCTGCCGGGGTATCAGTTCAGCAGTGCATTCGCCTTCTGGGGAAGATGGTTGCCTCCTACGAGGCTCTACAGTATGGACGCTTTCATGCACTGTCCTTCCAACTGTATCTCCTGGACAAGTGGTCCGGATCTCACCTGCACGTACACCAAAGAATTCGTCTGTCGCCGAAAGCCAGGATTTCACTCCTATGGTGGTTACAAATGCCTCACCTTCTCGAGGGGCGCAGGTTCAGGATTCAGAACTGGATCCTTTTAACCACGGATGCAAGTCTCAGAGGTTGGGCGCTGTCACTCAAGGGGAAACCTTCCAAAAAAGGTGGTCAAGTCTGGAATCCATTCTTCCGATAAACATTCTGGAACTAAGAGCCGTGTACAACCGTCTTCTACAAGCAGCACATCTTCTGTAAGATCAGGCCATTCAGGTGCAGTCGGACAATGTAACGACTGTGGCCTACATAAACCGACAGGGTGGAACGAAGAGCAGGGCTGTAATATCCGAAGTAACAAGAATCCTCCTTTGGGCAGAAAGACAAGCAGTGCGCTGTCAGAAATTTTCATTCCGGGAGTGGACAACTGGGAAGCGGACTTCCTCAGCAGACACGATCTCCATCCAGGAGAGTGGGGCCTCCACCCGGAGGTGTACACAGAGGTGACAAATCTTTGGGGTGTACCTCAAATAGACATGATGGCCTTCCACCGCAACAATAAGCTTCGGAGGTACTGTTTCAGGTCGCGAAACCCACAGGCAGTGGCTGTGAACGCCCTGGTAACTCCGTGGGTGTTCAAGTCAGTGTACGTGTTCCCTCCACTTCCACTCATCCCAAGAATTCTAAAACTCGTAAAGAAAACAAGAGTTCAGGTGATCCTCGTTGCTCCAGACTGGCCAAGAAGAGCTTGGTATGCGGATCTTCTGGAGTTACTGCTGGAAGATCCGAGGCCTCTTCCTCTTCGAGAGCACCTTCTGCAACAAGGGCCGTTCGCTTATTAAGACTTACCATGGCTACGTTTGATGGCATGGAGGTTGAACGCTGGATCTTAGCTTGAAAAGGCATTCCGGCCCAGGTTACTCCTACCCTGATACAGGCTAGGAAAAGAGTAACGACAACACATTACTATCGCATATGGAAAAAATATGTGTCTTGGTGTGAATCCAGGAAGTTTCCTACGGTGGAGTTTCAACTTGGACGGTTTCTACTCTTCCTGCAAGCAGGTGTGGATGTGGGCCTGCGTTTGGGATCCATAAAGGTCCAAATTTTGGCCTTATCCATTTTCTTCCAGAAACAATTGGCTGCCCTCCCTGAGGTTCAGACTTTCTTGAAAGGGGTTCTGCACATCCAACCACCCTTTGTGTCTCCTACATCACCCTGGGATCTTAACGTGGTGTTGCAGTTCCTGCAATCGGATTGGTTCGAGCCTTTACAGGAGGTTGAGGCCAAGTTTCTCACTTGGAAGGCTGTCACGCTGTTGGCGTTAGCATCTGCTAGACGTGTGTTGGAATTGGGGCTTTGACCTGTAAAAGCCCCTACTTAATTTTCCATGATGTTAGAGCTGAGCTCAGGATGTGTCAGCAGTTCCTTCCGAAGGTTATGTCGGCTTTTCATATCAACCAACCTATTGTGGTGCCAGTGGCTACTGACTCCTCAATTCCCTCTAAGTCCTTGGATGTTGTGTTTTTAAGATCTTTTAAGATCTATGTGAAGAGGACTGCTCGTCACAAAAAGTCGGACGCGCTGTTTGTCCTTTATGATTCCAACAAGGTTGGATGGCCTGCTTCTAAGCAGACGATTTCTCGCTGGATCAGGTTCACTATTCAGCATGCGTATTCTACGGCAGGATTGCCGTGTCCAAAATCTGTTAAGGCCCACTCTACTCGTAAGGTGGGTTCTTCCTGGGAGGCTGCCTGGGGTGTCTCAGACGTTACAACTTTGCAGAGCGGCTACTTGGTCAGGGTCGAACACGTTTGCTAAGTTCTAAAAGTTCAATACTTTGGCCTCTGAGGACCTAAAGTTTGGTCAATCAGTTCTGCAGGATCCTCCGCGCTCTCCCTCCCATACTGGGAGCTTTGGTACATCCCCATGGTACTAATGTGGACCCCAGCATCCTTTAGGACGTAAGAGAAAATAGGATTTTAATTACCTACCGGTAAATCCTTTTCTCGTAGTCCGTAGAGGATGCTGGGGCCCCTGCCCAGCGCTTCGTTTTCCTGCAGTAGTTCCTTGGTTCAGTACTGCCTTATTACTTGGTTAAGTACTGTTGTTCAGCTGTTGCTGACTTGTTCAAGCTGGTTAGCTTGGTTTGCCTTGTTATGTGTGAGCTGGTGTGAATCTTGCCACTATCTGTGTATTTTCTTCTCTGGAAGTATGTCCTTCTCCTCAGTCACAGTTTCTAGACTGAGTTTGGTAGGAGGGGCATAGAGGGAGGAGCCAGCTCACGCTATTAAACTCTTAAAGTGCCCATGACTCCTAAGGGACCCGTCTATACCTCATGGTACTAATGTGGACTCCAGCATCCTCTACGGACTATGAGAAAAGGATTTACCAGTAGGTAATTAAAATCCTATTTTCTGCAGCGTGGTACACTGGTATTCCACAGGAAATAACATTGAGGGTGTAGAGTTGTATCTTCATCCGAGGCACCAACAGGCTAAAGTTTTGACTGTTCCTAGGATGCACTGCACCGCCTCCTCTATAGCCCCGCCTCCAGGCACTGGAGCTTAGTTTATAAGTTGGTGCCTGCAGAGCAGGCAGATAACAGGTGGGGCTGCGCCAGGCAGCCCTGAAGAGAGTTTTTTAAGAAGACTTCAAGGGCCGCAGCACTGGTATGTCACTATGACATTCTGTGCTGCGGCTCCATCACCTCCCCCAGCAGCGCTGCATACCCCAGCAGCCGGGTTCCTGGGTACTTGCAGTGGAGGCGCACCGGTCATCAGGCACACCACCGCTGCCGCTCTCCAGGATCGCGTGGCTGCACATCAGGGAGGAGGTAAGAGGGTCCCCCAGATGGGACCCGCTGGTAATCATGATCCGGTCTTGGTCCCAGGAGACGGACCACGCCACTGGCATGGACACTGTACTGCACAGGGACCCCACTATAGCCACCAGGGCAAGGGAGCACAGGTCGGCTTTGCTAAAATCTGTTTCACATAGGCTCCACAGTACCCGGGGGTGAGGATCAGCATAGGGGATAAGGCTTGCAAAGGCTATAGTAAAGTGGTCAGCTACCTTACTTGAGGATTTGGATACGATGGAAAGGGATGACGTTGCTTTATATTTACGCAACATACATGATACAGCAGGTTTGATGGTAGAATCCATGAAAGACCTGGTTCCATGGCTACGGGAATATCTTCCATGTCTGTTTCAGCTCGTCGGGGACTGTGGCTGCGCCGACGCGGAATCCAGGAAAAGTGTGGAGGCCTTACCCTATACAGGTCAGGCCCTCTTTGGGGAAGCTCTAGATGCGTGGATATCCATGGCTACAGTGGGTAAGTCTCCGTTTCTTCCCTCAGCAGCACCTGCTCCAAAGAAGTCCTTCTCTTCACCTGCAATGCAGTCCTTTCGGACTAACAGGCCTAGAAAGGCCAGAGTGTCCAATACCTTCTTTAGGGGAGGTCGAGTTAAGTCCAAGAAACCTGCAGCTGCAGGTTCCCAGGAACAAAAACCTGCTTCAGGTACGCCAAAGTCCTCCGCATAACGGTGGACCGCGCGGCCTGGAAATGGGAGCCAGACTCAGACACTTCAGTCACGTCTGGGTATCGTTCGGCCTGGATCCCTGGGTGATAGATATTGTATCCCAGGGATACAGGCTGTAATTTCAAAGTCTCCCTCCTCATCGCTTTTTCAAATCAGGCTTGCCGACTCTGAGGTATATTTACAAAGATTCGTGTTTTGGCCGTTTTGAAGGGTGTTTGAACTCGAATGGTATCGGGTGCATTTTACTGCAACTTTTTGAATCCTGATATGATCATTCACTAAGCTGGCGAGTTTTGCACAATCGTTTTTTCCGATGTCTATGTGATTCGTAATATCAGGCAGTGTTTTACGGGAGTGATGAGTAAAACACTGCCTGACAAAACACAAGGAATCCCGGACGGATCTGTGAGATCAGTGCAGGGCTTAATTGTGTACCTTAAAAAGTTGATTAAAGTCTTAAAAATTTAGAAAAAAATTGCTTGGGGTCCCGCCTCCTAAGCACAACCAGCCTCGGGCTCTTTGAGCCGGTCCTGGTTGAAAAAATATGGGGGGGAAAATGACAGGGGTTCCCCCATATTTAATCAACCAGCACCGGGCTCTGCGCCTGGTCCTGGTTCCAAAAATACGGGGTACAAAAAGCGTAGGGGTCCCCCGTAATTTTGAAACCAGCACCGGGCTCCACTAGCCAGGTACATAATGCCACAGCCGGGGGACACTTTTATACTGGTCCCTGCGGCCCTGGCATTACATACCCAACTAGTCACCCCTGGCCGGGGTACCCTGGAGGAGTGGAAACCCCTTAAATCAAGGGGTCCCCCCCCCTCCAGCCACCCAAGGGCCAGGGGTGAAGCCCGAGGCTGTCCCCCGTATTTTTGGAACCAGGACCAGGTGCAGAGCCCGGTGCTGGTTGATTAAATATGGGGGTACCCCGGTCATTTTTTCCCCATATTTTTCCAACCAGGACCGGTTCAAAGAGCCCGATGCTGGTTATGCTTAGGAGGGGGGACTCCACGCAATTTTTTTTTCAGTTTTTACACTAAACAGACCCTTTCCCATAGATAACCATGCACAGATCTCACTGATCCGTGCATGGATATCCAAACTCGACTGGAAAAAGCAGGTCTATTTTTTTGCTGCTTTTTTTTAAAGAATCTAAAAAAAACAGACCAGCACTTGAGCACTCAGAAACGAACACCCAAATACGAATGAATAGTGAATGCCCATATTGTATGAAATAACAGCCGTGTTTGACCGATGGTCTATTCATTCGTATTTCGGAACTTTGCAAATCAAACCATTATGAATAGTCCAAACACTGCCGAGATTGGTGCTTAGTGAATTCCCGGATTGGGACTTAGAAAAAAAAACACAAATCGGACAAACTCGGATTTTTAGTAAATACTGGCCTCTGTTGGCAGACAGCACTGTACTACAAGATGCTGTCCAAAAACTGGTGGAGGCACAGGTCATTGTACCAGTACCACCTCACATGCAGAACAAAGGTTATTATTCGAACCTTTTCGTGGTACCGAAAATCGGATGGTTCGGTCAGGCCCATTCTGAACCTAAAATCATTGAACCCTTTTCTAAAGGAGTTCAAGTTAAAGATGGAGTCTCACAGGGCGGTAATATCAGGTCTGGAAGAGGGGGAATTCCTGGTATTCCTGGATATCAAGGATGCGTACCTCCACATTCCGATATGGCTGCCGCATCAGGCTTATCTTCGTTTTGCATTGTTGGACTGTTATTTCCAGTTCCAGGCCCTGCCATTCGGCTTTTCCACAGCACCAAGGGTGTTTACCAAGGTGATAGCAGAAATGATGATTCTCCTCCGCAAACAAGGTGTGAACATCATTCCATATCTGAACGATCTGCTGATAAAGGCATCGTCCAAGGAGAAGCTGCTGGATTCCATTGTTCTCACAACACGCCTCCTCAGGAGTCATGTTGGATTCTGAACCTTCCAAACACACATTTGGAACCAACCCAGAGGTTGTCCTTTCTGAAAATGATCCTGGACACGAAAGTGCAAAAGGTGTTTCTTCCGCAGGAAATGGCGTTGGTGTTACAAGCTATGGTCCGGGATGTCCTGAAGCCCGCCTGGGTGTCAGTTCATCAATGCATTTGCCTATTGGGAAAGATGGTGGCCTCTTACAAGGCTCTCCAGTACGGGAGGTTCCACGCTCGGACCTTCCAACTGGATCTCCTGGACTAGTGGTCGGGATCTCATCTCCACATGCACCAGAGAATTCGTCTGTCGCCAAAGGCAAGGATTTCACTCCTCTGGTGGCTCCAATTGCTTCACCTTCTGGAGGGCCGCAGGTTCGGGATTCAGGACTGGGTCCTTCTAACCACGGATTTGAGCCATCGGGGCTCGGAAGCAGTCACTCAAGGAGAAACCTTCCAAGGACGGTGGTCAAGCCTGGAAGCCGGCCTGCTCATCAACATCCTAAGAGCCGTCTACAATGGGTTTCTTCAAGCGGCCCCTCTTCTACGAAATCTGGCCATTCAAGTGCAGTTGGACAACATAACAACAGTGGCTTACATAAACCGACAAGGCGTAACGAAGAGCAGAGCGGCAATGTCAGAGGTGACAATAATACTCCTCTGGACAGAAAAGCACGCGTTGGCGCTGTCAGCCATCTTCATTCCAGGAGTAGACAACTGGGAAGCAGACTTCCTCAGAAGACACGATCTCCGTCCAGGGGAGTGGGGTCTCCATCCGGAGGTGTTCACGGAAATAACAGATCTTTGGGGTTTTCCGCAATTAGACATGATGGCCTCTCGTCTCAACAAGAAGCTTCGGCATTATTGTTCCAGGTCGAGGCACCCACAGGCAGTGGCAGTGGACGCCCTGGTGTCTCCGTGGGTGTTCCGGTCAGTGTACCCGTTTCCACCACTCCCACTCATCCCAAGAATCCTAAAGCTCATAAGAACAAGAGTTCAAGTGATCCTCATTGCCCCAGACTGGCCAAGAAGGGCTTGGTACGCGGACCTTCTGAATTTACTGCAAGAAGAGCCGAGGCCTCTTCCTCTTCGGGAGGACCTGCTGCAGCAGGGGCCGTTCACCTATCAAGACTTACCGCAGCTACGTTTGACGGCATGGAAGTTGAGCGCCTGATACTTGCTCGGAAGGATATTCTGAAGAAGGTTATTCCTACCCTCATACAGGCTAGGAAAGGGGTAACGTCTAAACATTGCCATCGTATTTGGAAGAAATATGTCTCTTGGTGTGAATCCAAGAAGTTTCCTACGGTGGAGTTTCAACTGGGATGTTTCCTCCTATTCCTGCAAGCAGGAGTGGATATGGACCTGAGGTTGGGATCTGTAAAGGTCCAGATTTCGGCCCTATGCATTTTCTTTCAGAAATAATTGGCTACCCTCCCTGAGGTTCAGACCTTTTTTAAAGGGAGTTCTTCATATCCAACCTCCCTTTGTACCGCCTACGGCGCCCTGTGACCTTAACGTGGTATTGCAGTTCCTCCAGTTGGATTGGTTTGAGCCCCTACAGGAGATAGAGGTCAAATTTCTTACATTGAAGTCGGGCACATTGTTGGCCTTAGCTTCTGCTAGTCGTGTGTCCAAGCTGGAGGCTTTATCCTATAAAAGCCCTTACTTGATCTTCCATGAAGATAGAGCTGAGCTCCGGACACGTCAGCAGTTTCTTCCGAAGGTTGTGTCGGCATTTCATATGAACCAACCTATTGTGGTGCAAGCGGCTACTGACTTCTCAATTACATCAAAGTCCTTGGATGTCGTACGGGCTCTGAAGATATATGTGAAGAGAACTTCTCGTCACAGATAGTCGGACTCTCTGTTTGTCCTATATGATCCCAAGAAAATTGTGTGTCCTGCTTCTAAGCAGACGATCTCTCGCTGGATCAGGTTCACTATCCAGCACACTTATTCTACGGCTGGTCTGCCGTGTCCAAAATCTGTTAAGGACCACTCTACTCGTAAGGTGGGGTCTTCTTGGGCGGCTGCCCAGGGTGTCTCGGCAGTGCAACTTTGCTGAGCAGCTACTTGGTCTGGGTCGAACACGTTTGCAAAGTTTTACAAGTTCGATACTTTGGCATCTGATGATCTGAAGTTCAGTCATTCAGTTCTGCAGGATCCTCCGCGCTCTACCTCCCGTTCTGGGAGAGTTGGTACATCCCCATGGTACTAATGTGGACCCCAGCATCCTCTAGGATGTAGTCCATAGAGGATGCTGGGCACCCGCCCAGCGCTTCGTTTTCCTGCAATTGTTATTTGGTTCAGTACCACTTAATTTTAGTTGAGTACTGCATTGTTACTTGGTAAGTAATGTTTCAGCAGTTGCTGAATGTTGAAGCTACGTTGGCTTGGCGTGCCTTGTATGTGTGAGCTGGTATGAATCTCACCACTATCTGTGTATAATACTTCTATCGAAAATGTCAGTCTCCTCGGGCACAGTTTCTAGACTGAGTCTGGTAGGAGAGGCATAGAGGGAGGAGCCATCCCACACTCTCAAATTCTTAAAGTGCCAATGGCTCCTGGTGGAGCCGTCTATACCCCATGGTACTATTGTGGACCCCAGCATCCTCTACGGCATACGAGAAAATGATTTACCGGCAGGTAACCAAAATCCTATTTTTTCCATCTTTACATTTTTGAAAACAGTAAGTAGGCTTTATAATAATAAACTCTCATACTGTGTTTGAATATAACAATGTACATAGGGGATAATTCTGAGTTGATCGCAGCAGTAAGTTTGTTAGCAATTGGGCAAAACTATGGGGGTAATTCCAAGTTGATCGCAGCAGGATTTTTGATAGCAATTGAGCAAAACCATGTGCACTGCAGGGGAGGCAGATACAACATGTGCAGAAAGAGATAGATTTGGGTGGGTTATTTTGTTTCTGTGCAGGGTAAATACTGGCTGCTTTATTTTTACATTGTAATTTAGATTTCAGTTTAAACCATACTTGCCTACTCTCCCGGAATGGCCGGTAGGCTCCCGAAAATCAGGTGACCCTCCCGGCCCCACGGAAGAGCAGGCAAGTCTCCCGATTTGCGGGGTCCCCCCTGCCCGTCCGCCCACTTAGTGTGTAAAGTGGGCGGTCCGGGCAGTCGATGACGCAATTCTTGCAGAATCGCGTCATCATAGCCACGCCCCCTGCAGTGTAATGCCGGTGATCGCGGCATTACAGAGCGGGGGGGTGGCTTAAAGGAGGTGTCATCGTGACCCCGCCCTTGCTCCACCCCACCTGCCCTTGCTCCGCCTCCGGCCCACCTCCTCCTCTTCGTCACAGCCTCCCCTGCCCGCCCTCTTAGCCGACCTGGCTGCTCTCTCCCGCAGAGAGCAGCCAGAATGTCGGCAACTATGGTTTGAACACACCCCACCCAAATCTAACTCTCTCTGCACATGTTATATCTGCCTCCCCTGCAGTGCACATGGTTTTGCCCAACTGCTAACAAATTTGATGCTGCGATCAACTCAGAATTACAGTAGGCCCATACTACAGTACATTATTACATGCAGTCAGCATACAGCACATGGAGCCTGATTCAAACGTGATTGGAGTTGCTATTTCTGCTTACATTGAAGCAGCAGCGATATCTCTAATATGGTAATGTATCTTCCTGCTGCATTACTTATCCGAACTGCGTCCAAGGATGCATTATCAGATCTTACCCGGTACCATCATCCAGATGTGTGACCCCATTGCCGCTGCAAGTCCTGCGCAGAGGCCTGGAAATCTCTGTCCTCCCATGATCCTGGCCTCTTCCCTCCCCCGCAAGAGCAGCAACATGCCGCCATCGCTGCCTCCTCCCCGCTCCCAAACAGCATCAGACTGTCGCTGCAGTGGAAGGTGAAAACTAAAGTGCTAACTGCAGCATGCTGCCAGCAGGGGCGTGTATATGGTGGTACTCTGTGTGTAGTCACAAAAAACAACCCCGCTTATTTACATGATCATTGTCATTGCATCAAGTCACAATCAGCCCTAGTATGTTACACTGATTGTGAGTTCTCTGACAAAGTATTTTTAAAACCTTTACTGTTTGGGCACACAGGGGGCAGTGCCAGCATATAGATCCGCTTCATGTAAAATCACAGCCACTCACCCTGGGAATGGGCACTCCTCCTGCAGCCTCTCCTCTGATCTCCCAGCCACCTCGTCGCTATCACTATCTGCATCAGAGCTGCTCACCATAGTATCTGTGTCAAAGCTGCCCTGAACTCTCACACACATAGGGGGTCATTCCGAGTTGATTGTAGCTGTGCTAAATTTAGCACAGCTACGATCATGTTCCCAGACATGCGAGGGGACGCCCAGCACAGGACTAGCCCGCCCCGCATGTCTGTCCACCCCCCCTCCCCCCGCACAAGTAAAAAAGCATCACACAGCGGCGATGCTTTTGTACTTGTTGAGTAGCTCCCGGCCAGCGCAGCTCCAGTGGCTGACCGGGAGTTACTCGTCGCTGCCCCTGGTCGCAGCAGCTGCGTGTGACATCACGCAGCCACTGCGGCCCGCCCCCGCATGGTCCGGACACGCCTGCGTTGGCTGGACCGCGCCCTCAAAATGGTGGCCGGTCGCCGCCGTGCTGCCCCCTCCCGCCCAGCGACCGCCTCTGCCGGTCAATCAGGCAAAGGCGATCGCTAGGGAAAGATGGCCGTCCGGCATGCGTAGTTCCGACCTGATCGCTGCGCTGCGAACAACTGCAGCGAGCGATCAGGTCAGAATGACCCCCATAATCCCCATGCCTGCACCTGCCCCAGTCACCTCCCCCTGCCCTGGTATTGGTGAGTCAGAGGGAGGGGACAGGGTCTGTCTGGTTCCAGTTGTGGGTTGGAGCCGGAGGTTCATGTCTGCCGAAGAGGTGATGCAGTGTCACTGTGAGGTGCTTGAGGTGAGACAGGAGGATTACCTGAAGAAACCCTACAATAAACTGGCCCTGCTCTGGCACCCAGGGGAGGGGCTGTAACTGAAAGGGACATACTCCCCCTTTCTGTCCTTACTGGAGGTTGAAACACCCACCCCCACATCTCCCTGCTGGCTGCTATTCTGCGCCAAGCCCTGCCCCCATCACATCAGGACTCCCGATGGGGTAGTGTATGCGCAGTCCGGATTCCCGACGGGACAGTGTGGAATCCGAGGGGTGTAAGCAGCGGGAGACTCCACAATAAACTGGGAGTCTCCCGCAGAAAGAGGGAGGCTATGTCCCACCTGCTTCCACAGACAGAAATCCTCAAAACATGACCTGTTGTTTGGGAAAACTTCAGGGTTGAGGCTGAGAGCCATTGATCTAGTCCAATGCGTTGCTTGAGCGCTCAAGTCCACACACAGCAGAGATGTATTGAGCCTTCTAAAGAGTGGACAAGTTGTCCATAGCAAACAGTCACCTTCTAGCTATCATCTATCAAGTACAGTCTATAAAATGATGAACACATTCTGCAGCTGGACATGTCCCCTGTACTTCATGTTGTGGATGCAGCTCTAGTAAATCATATTATATACTACTATTGCAATTGTGGTCATTATATGAGCTTCTGGTCGGGGAAAGGGAGGTTCCCAGCAACCTGAAACCCTCACGTTTGCCTCACGTATGTGGCATAATATGAGCACTGTGCAGCATCATGTAACTAGGGACACTGTGTGGTGACAGAGGCGGTCATCGCTGCAGTAGCAACTGTGCTTTTTGGCACAGGCGCCCACTACTGCATCTTTATGATAATGCCATGACCATTGGGCATTCTATTGAGACGCCCACTGGCTGCAAAGTGATTCCGCACACCGTCGGTCAGCCCATTGCACATAGTAGCTGCAGAATGTCTAACTAACCATGGCTGTCAGTCCAACTGCGTCTGACACAGTGCAACTGCCCTGTCACCTGTGCCAGATGGCTGCCATGTGCCCACCTCTGAATCACCCCCACGTGTGCCTTAATGTGAACTAGGAGCATGTTATTGTGTTAGCAATGTTTGGTAGCAACTAATATCCCTTTCACACAGAAAATGAAATTACCAGGTGAAACAGTTCATGACCAGGGCCCAAGGCACCTGAAGCAGCTTCTGACCTCATACTGCCCCATTCGATTACTGCGATCTGTAGATGAAGGACTTTTAGCAGTACCTAGAATCTCCCGTAATTCATCTGGGGGTCGAACTTTTAGTCATGCGGCTCTGACTGTATGGAACTCATTTGCCCGCACAGTGCGAGAGGCCCCAACTATAGAATCCTTCAAAAGTAGACTCAAAACTTTCCTGTTTACTCAAGCATTCCCATAATGTCCCTCATTCCAAGTTGATCGCAGCAGTTCATCGCATCGCAAACGGCAAAAATTTGCAAAGTGCGCATGCGTGAAAGCAGAAATGCGCGTGCGCAAAGGGAGCGATACGACGCTTGTGCAAAATGACTAACTGAAAATCGGCTTGTACTACATCACCGAAAACAGGGAGTGACGGCGGCGTGGCAGAGGCTCGGCTTCGCTATCTAACGAAATGGGCGTGAAAGTGGCCGGCTAGTGTGGGAGTATGCAAACGGCAGTAGGTGTGTTTTGAGCAGAAATGCGTATCCGATGGTAAAAAGTACACATCAAATTTTCGTTATCTTAAAGCAGCCGAGGAGTAAGACTGCAGCTACTCAGCACTTGCGAAGTATTGTTACAAGTGTGTCTGCCCTATTTAGCAATTAATTAGCAAATTAATTCACCTGTTCAGCAATTACTTGCCAAACACTGCAGTTACAAATGACTCCAAATAGCAATTGTATGCCCCCATAACAAATGTACCTTTACCAGGTCTAATGGGCCCTACTCACTTGGCGATGTGCCGCCGAGGTGCCCGACGGCCGATACGGCCGACGAGCGACCCGGCGGCGGGGGGGCAGTGACGGGGGGAGTGAAGTTTCTTCACTCCCCCCGTCACCCGGCTGCATTGAAGTGCAGGCAAATATGGACGAGATCGTCCATATTGGCCTGCATGCACAGCCGACGGGAGACCAGCGATGAACGAGCGCGGGGACGCGCATCGTTCATCGCTTAAGTCTCCACACTGAAAGATATGAACGAGTTCTCGTTCATTTATGAACGAGATCGTTCATATCTTTCAGAATATCGCCAAGTGTGTAGGGCCTATAAATCTGACACACTCACAAATAATGCAGTCTTTTAATTATTTGGTAAAATCCTTTGATGTTAACTGCATGTTTAAATTATTTGCTGAATACTTTGCAAGTTAATCAAGTGTGAATCAACCAACTTCTAAACTACATCAGCTAAATATTCTAGACATAGACATATTCCTTTGTACATACCAAATAATATGAGGAACATAACGCAGCCTACACTTAATGTTACTTAATAAAACATTTTTTGGGGGGAATATGTGTCCATATCTAATACTATGCCATGATGCCCCTAGTAACCCAAGTTCAATTCCAATTTTATTTTATTTTATATGCCCAGTTAAGTGTTGTGCAAGGCATACATTTTTAACATTATAATATTCAATGTTTGCAAGAATATTCTGATTGTTCCCTTGCTCCACAAATGTAAATATGCCATGTTAAAGTTTACAGGGCACAGTTTTCAAGAGTGCATAACCGTTAATAAAACACACAAACAAGTGTTTTCAATTTTTTTTTACTTAAAAATATAAAGTAAAGCAGCAACACAACATGGCTACAAATGAGCATCACATACAAAGATGGACATAGCAACAAGCAGCTGGCAGTGGCAAATTTAACATAGCAGAACCCAGTACTATGGTAACCCCATCTTCTGTCAAAATCTGAAGTATAATATTTACTAAGTATATGTTGTGAATCCCCAGCCAGACGATACTTTTAGGGGAACTGAGGTCGATTCTGGAACCAATACACCAACCCTAACATACACAGCACGCTAGGAAGAGGAAGATGGCTCAAGTGTACAGGAAAATAACTCACAGGCTACAAATCTAAAATAAAAAAACAACCCCCTTTCACCTTGATGGAGTTGTAAATTCTGGCCACACAAGCAAACAGAAAAAACATAGAGGCAACATTTCAAACATGGGTGCTGGGCATCTGGAGAGACATCACTTTCTCTTCTTTTTCCCCGCCTGATGTTGTTCTTCACAGCTCGGTCTGCGAAGTGACCTTCGAGGGCCCTGCCCAGGGGGATGTTCTTCATGAGCAGAGGGAGCAGATGTGGCTGGCTCTCTGCCACTGTGGGCAAGGCAGCCAGCGATGTCCTGGAGCCCTTGCAGAATGGAATTGGCAATTTGTTGGAACGAGGAGGCGAGTTGCTCTTGGCCCTGCCTGATCTCTGACAGACCTTGGCAGAGTTGAGCTACACCTTGCTCCACACTGGTTCTGTGCTCAGTGAGCCGGACAGGTATATGGCTTACCTCCCGGGTCATCCTGTCCTGAAAAGCATTCAGGCTCTCACCATACCTGGCAATTTAAGACAGGATGTCCAGGATAGCAGAGGGTTGGGTGGGGGGGCCAGTTGGAATCGGGACTGATGGAATATGTGATCCCACACTGGCAGAGACACTAGGTCCCTCCACCTCAGCCTCAGCCACATAACCCTCCTCTGACTCTACCTGCTCACCCACCTGTGCTGTGTTGTTCAAAGCAAATAGAAGAATGAGTGGAAAAAGGGAAGAAAAAAACATTAGACTTTTGGAAACACTAAATTACTTTTTTAGGAATATGTGTGTAAACTTACCTGGCAAGTCATGTAGATTAACTATTTCAGGCAGGTCCGTGTCCATATGAGACATCCCTCGTAGCTCACACAGTCCATCGCCAGCTCCTCAAGATCTGTGTATTCCACAGTGGCAGCTGGACCTCCCCCTGTTGCCCTCGAGGCATTCCACTCCGCAGACCTCTTGCCCTTCAGGCGGGATTTGAACCCTTTATATGAGGCGCTAATAACAAGTACTATCAAAAAATCCTTTTGGATATTATGACAATCAGCTGCAAAAAGTTAATGACCTGGGGTTAGCAGGTCAATCAAATTGCACTAGACCACCCAAGTGCAATTAACCACAAAACTCCAATTTTTAAACTCTTGCGCTATATAAAAATATTATATGATATGGCTGACAATAATAACAGACTCCTATTAAATTAAAAATATTTAATAATATATGAATAATCACAAATTATAAAACAAGACCGGTCTTAGTAGTTTAAACATCTAAGATAACAAGTATACATACTTTCCAGTGACGTGCGGTGAGGTCACTGGCTGGGGAGGCACTGGCAGCTAACAAGCCCTCCCCCCCTCCCCCCTGAAAAAAATAAAATAAAAAAGTGTGGTCCCCCAACACATCAGTAAAACCAGCACTAGGCAGAACCAGCCAGGGGGAGTAATGCCATAGCAGGGGAGACACTCAGTGTGGGGTCCCCCTGCCATAACATTAATCATCCCCCCAGCCAGTCAGCCCAGGGTTGGAATTCCTCGGAAAGTGGGACCCCCAAAAAATAAAAATGGGGTCCCCCCTCCCGAGCAATAACCAGAACTGGGCTGATAGCCCAGTGCTATGCCCCGCACCCCTGGTGGCGGTGGGTGCGGGGTTCATTGTGTGTTAATATTGTTCTTTACAGATGGCCTACAGGTCCCAGCAAGCCTGCCCCAGCATGCTGGCACTTGGAGAACCACAAGTGACAGCATGCCCGGACATAAAGGGCCTGCTGGCACCTGTAGTCCACCTGCAAAGAATAGTAATATTGTTCTTTACAGGTAGCCTACAGGTCCCAGCAAGCCTGCCCCAGCATGCTGGCACTTGGAGAACCACAAGTGCCAACATGCCCGGACATAAAGGGCCCGCTGGCACCTGTAAAGAAAATATTAAAATAAAACACCACACGTCTTGAAAATAAGCTTTATTAAACTGGGTCTTCACCTGGGGGCGGCGGCCTTTAAGCTCTTTTGCGTGGCCGCCGCCTTCCCAGGGCTTCTGGCGTCTTCACCTGGGGGGCGCCACCCCTCCAGGGCTTCCAGCATCTTCACCTGGTGGGCGGCGGCTGCTAAGCTCTTTTCCATAGCCGCTGCCCAGCCAGGACTTCCGGCGTCTTCTTTCTTCCGGAGCTCTTCATTGCTCCTCCTCCGCCGTCGGACTGACTCTCCTCCGCCTCGCGCTGACTTATATAAGTCATCCGGAGGGGGCAGGGCGATGACGCGTCGAGCTGTGATTGGCTCGCGGCGGCCATCTTGAATTTAAAAAATTACGCCGAGACGCCATTTTTGAAACTGGAACCGTTCCGCTGCCAAACTCTGCAGGATAAAGGTAAATTTCCGCCGCCGCAACCCGCACCGCCGCCGCATCCCGCCGCCCGCACCATTGCCGCATCCAGCCGCCCGCACCTCCTCCGCCAGCGTCGCCCACACAGTGATTGACAGCGGATCCAGTGACGGATCCGCTGGCCAATCACTGTGGCCTCACTGACAAGGACGTGCTTTCATAGGTTGAAAGCACGTCCCTGTATGAAAGCGGCACCACTAATGGTGCCGCTTTCCCATATATTTTCAATGGGTTTTTACAGCCCATGGCTAGTCCCCGCCCCCCGCTCCCCATACTTTCCCCAGTGACAACGGGAGGCACCACGATCGGTGCCTCCCAAGCACATAAAGAAAGGAGCAATGCTAAGAATAATATTAAGAAGATACATATGACACAGAATATGTGTCATATGCATCTTCTTTGTATTATCTTAATCATTAATGACAGGGGAGGCACTGCCTTCCCTGACTGCACGTCCCTGATACTTTCCAATAAAAGGAGGTGGACTTGAGCATATTCTGTGCACAGAAGTGTATAAACTAGCTTTATAGCTAAATGACTCAAAGATAAAGCCCCTGTGGGAGGTTTTACGGTTGGACCCCTGCTGGAGTTAGACCCGTATTATACACCAGCTGCAGCATCCATCTGCTGGTTGATTCATTTTCGAGTGGAGAGGAGCCGCTCATCGGTGCCCGCAAACGGCACGTAGAGGTGGAGATCTGTGGAGCATCCAGACCGAGCTGGACAGGCTACAGCAGGCGCCAGTGCAGGTGCCGTTTTCCCCGCAGCCAGAAGCCAGCGCGGCGGACGTCGGGATGCACTCCTGCTGACACTACTTGCTCATACCTCACGTAAGATTCCTGTTGGAACGGCTCTCATTCAGTTCACTGTCCTGTGTTGGATTATTACGTTCAAAGGAACTTTGATACAAGGTGACTGTCTATTGGAAACTTTTATTATACGGGTACTACCAGCAGTTATACTTGATCTATTTTTGACTTTTTAAATTGAGTCATTTAGCTATAGAGCTAGTTTATACACTTCTGTGCAGTGCACAGAATATGCTCAAGTCCACCTCCTTTTATTGGAAAGTATGTATACTTGTTATCTTAGATGTTTAAACTACTAAGACCGGTCTTGTTTTATAATTTGTGATTATTCATATATTATTAAATATTTTTAATTTAATAGGAGTCTGTTATTATTGTCAGCCATATCATATAAATTTTTAATATAGCGCAAGAGTTTAAAAATTGGAGTTTTGGGATTTGAAGTCGACCCAACTACATATGTGATTAGAATTAGGGGCAAGGGACATAAAAGTTATGAATACCTGTTTTTCTTGATAGTACACATGGGGGTAAATTTACTAAGATAGGAGTTCTATTTAAGATGGGATGTTGCCCATAGCAACCAATCAGATTCCAGGTATTATCTTCTAGAAGGTGCTAGATAAATAAGAAGTAGAATCTGATTGGTTGCTATGGACAACATCCCATCTTAAATAGAACTCCCATCTTAGTAAATTTACCCCATGTTATGTATTTGGTTGCTATAGGCAACATCACATCTAGCTAAGTTTGTAATAATAATTTGTCCAGAAAATGGTGTGTCAATATACACTTACCGTCTTCTAACGTCCTGTGAGGTGCGGACAATTGAGCCGACTTCATTAACAGAATCAGTGATGTCCCTCCAGATTCGATCTTTGGTTGCAGCACCCATGTTTTTGCTGCCTCTATACATTTTGTCCATGGCCTGTGTGACCAAAACATGTAACTCCCTCTTAGTGAAGGCAGGCTGTCTTCTTCGTGTTTTGGATGTAGCCTGTGAGCTATCGTCCTGTCCCTCCTCACCATCTTCCTCTTCACTAGCTGCTTGTGTACTTTGAGATTGAGATGGTAGTCCAGAATCGCCCACAGTTTCCCCAGTATCTATGTCTGGCAGGGGATTCACACCTAACTCCTGGGTATCAGAAGATGGGGTTTCAACAGTACTGGGTCCTGCTATTTCAACATCCGCATTGGCAGTTTCCAGCATCTGTCTCCGCAGCGCAAGGCGCCTAGATGTCAATGCGGACATCTGCTGCAGCACCATGTCCATCTCTGCTGCCATCTGCTCACATGTAGCCATGTTGCTGGTGGCATGTGGGTTTGCACAGCTGTCTTGCGATTTATAGCTGCGTGTGATTTCCAGTGCGGTAATTCGCACAGTTGTCATTTATGCAAATAGTTCCATTAATTGTTGTACTGGCTATTTAAACTTCTTGACTGCAGCCTGTGTGAGTGGGTGTATGATGAGAAATACTGAAGCAACACAGAAGCAAGGTGGACGTGGTACATAGCACATTTCAGAGTGAGTTTTTATTGCAGTACATAGCATAAAAATGTGCGTTTGTTAGCTTGCACATTTCTTACTGTTGTGTTGCGGATGGCGTATTTAACACAACTGTTTTGTTCTTCAAAAAATTAGTATATTACAAAACAAATTATGTATGGGTGTGCAATGCTCCTTTGTAGTGGTTTTTAATTTGTTCATTTTGTATGGTGTTTAATGTTTATTTTATTATCTTTGTTTACATGTAGTATCTAATAATTATGTTACATGTAATTTGCAGTGTGCCCGTTCTAGTGCTGACAGTGTGTGTGTGTGTGTGTGTGTGTGTGTGTGTGTGTGTGTGTGTGTGTAGTTTTTCTTATTGGCCTTTTCTCTCTCTTGTAGGTTGCTGTATTGTTTGATTTGGACCTTATATCTTTCTTTTGCCGAAGTAGGCCTGTTTTTGTTTCCTTATTGAACCCAAGTTTCCTTTTTTTTTTCTGAGCAGGTAAGTGGCCTATTACCATTTTTTTTTGTTTTTTTGTGAAAATAAAATTCATACTTAGTAGTTAATTCATATCTTGTTGCAGTAATTATATGGGTATGTTTAATATTAAAATTACATTGTTATTTGTGATGTTAACCTATGTTGTAGCTACGTAGCTAACTGTGGCTTAATGGTTTTTTGGGGGGTTTATTGTTCCGTATTTTCATCATGAAGATATGGAGTACGCTCCTGCAGTAAGTGAACACCCATACATTTTTATTTGTTTTTGACAATGTGTGTTGTTAATTGATTGTGTGTTTTAATGATTCTTACCTTCATTTGAGGTTGGTGATGTCCATACATGTGGCAGCGGAAGCCCTCCCACCGCAAGCTACAGAAGCACTCCCACCCCAACCGGCGCAAGCCCTCCAACCCCAACCGGCTCCTCATCCTCCAAGGCAACGGAGGCGTGCAAGGCTACCAATTTTCCGTACCCGTGTCCTCCTTTTTGGAATGCTTGATGATGTTGTGTTGCGCAGATACAGAGTGCCACCTCATCTAATCCTAGACACTCTCTCCATAATAGAGAGTGATCTAGAACAATCCATTAGGTATCCTACAGCAATACCAGCATTGACACAATTCCTTGCTGTGTTACATTTTTTGGCCACTGGTTCGTACCAGCATGTAGTTGGTGATCTGGTTGGCATGTTGCAGGGCCAGTTCAGTAAGGTCCTGCGGCGTGTCAGCCAAGCATTCATAACCCGAGTAAAGCAATTTATATCAGTGCCTTTTGATGCTGGTGCCCTGGCTGTGGTGAAGCGGCAATTTCAGGAAGGGGGTAGTCGCTTCCCACACGTTATTGGGGTTGTGGATGGGACACATGTAGCCATTGTTGCGCCAAGACATAATGAAGAAATCTTTAGAAACAGGAAACTGTTTCATTCTCTGAATGTAATGGTTGTTTGTGGGCCATCCCTCCAGGTCCTGTCCCTGAATGCTAAGTTCCCTGGGAACTCCCATGATGCCCATGTCATTAGACAATCAGGGATTTGGCAAAGATTAAGAACGATGGAAGGCCAAGACATGTGGCTATTGGGTGGGTTTTTGAAATTTCATTATTGGAACAGTCACATTGTGGTAATTACCTTCTTTAATGTTGCTTTTATCCTTTTTCTCATCTCATATTATCAAACAGGAGACCGTGGATATCCTTGCACCCCCTGGCTCATGACGCCTTACAGTAAACCCAGGCCAGGACAACAGTCGGCATTTAACTCCGCGCTTACTGCCACTAGACAGCTGGTGGAGCGCACGATTGGTGTTCTTAAAGGGCGTTTTTGTGTGCCCCACCGCACTGGTGGCGACATCATGTATTCGCCGGAGATGGTAAGTAAAATTGTGGTCCTGTGCGCTATCCTACATAACATCGCTGTAAGGAGTTGCGTAAAGCTTCCCCGCGCGGAGGAATTGCCGGATGAGGAGCCAGGGGTTGGCCGGACATTCCGTGGGGGGAGTGAATTGTGCCGGATTATTTCAGGTATTTTTTTTATTTTTTTATTTTGTTTTGTCTCCCAAATCTGTCTGTACGTGTTTCGTTTTTTGGACTGATGGCATTTAGGTTGCTTGGTAAAGTTCAGAGTGTGTTGCTTGTGTTTTGTGAGTATTTATTATTGTTTCAGTACAGATTTAATCTGAAATGTTCTCCTTATCATGTTTGTTGTGTAAGATTGTTTTAGACAATGGGGTTTTTTTTTTGTGTTTAGTTTGTAATTTGGGGTAATTGTGTTATTAACCAAAAATAAATATAAATATATATATATATATATATATATTTATTTTTATGTTTGGCTTGTGCATCTGTTTACCAAAATAAAAACACAACATCTGATCCTAAAAAACTTAAACTTTGTGACTTTGTGTAGCTGATTCTTCCTGCAAAATGTGGTGAGTACACAGATTGAAACACTTTGTTGTGTTTTTTTGTGCTCTCTCTCTCTCTCTCTATATATATATATATATATATATATATATATATAGTTATATATATTTTTTTATCTATCTATCTATCTATCTATCTATCTATCTATATATATATATATATATATATATATGTAGACTTATATTTTTTGGAATAGCGGCCATATATGATTGGTATATGTGTGTGAGACATATATCTAAACATTGTCATGTTTGTTTGTTTTTGCTTTTATCCTACAAACCTACAATGCTATTAATTTAGAAGCATGACTTTTGAATACAAATGTAAAATAATAATTGTGTGTGTGTGTCTGCGGGTGCGAATCTCCGCAGTTGCGAACTGTACACACTGTCCTGTACATTAATGTACACATCAATACATTTTAATACAGATGACACCATACAATTACACTATAAATATATGCCCATGTATGGAAAACGCCATTGGCACAATGCGCGCAGCTGCCTTTACACGCTGGGAGCTGCGCGTGTTGATAGCTGTTATGGACCAACGCGTAGGCCGTGCAGGTCCTTTTATACCCAATAGGGTTAAGCGCGAGGCCTACGCGGAGGTCCGCTGCATACTGCGGACACGGCGCTCAATAATCCAGCTGAAAAGGCGGTGGAGTGGTCTCCGCCGCCGCACGCCAGAGCTGTTGGCGGAACTGCGCCAACAAATTTGCAGTCGACGTAGACGCAGTAAGTTAAACACATTACATTAAATATGTTTAAAACACTGAGATTAGTAGCAGAAACTTAAAATGTACATACTGCACATTTTCACTAAGAAGTTATATAGTGAGAAAATTTGCAGACTGTGTAATTACACTATTGTAGAACAAACATGACAAGTTTCCACATTGTGTGTGGTTATGGCTTGCAGTACTGACTGTGTAGCAAAGTGCTTGTGAAAAAGTTAATGTTGTTGTACTGAGTTGGTACACAGGCTGTCGGCTGAACACAATAACTTGCTCTGTGTCTTTATCATGGGACAGAACAATGTAATTTTAAAATGCTGATGGTTTTTTTTTTGGCCACAACCTAATTATTACATATGTCATTCTAGGGCAAGCACAACAGCAAGCAGCGGGTCGAAGGCCGCCAATTTCTAGGCCAGACCAATCCCCTTCTCCGCCCCCTCCCCTTCTGTAGCCCAATCCCCCTCTCCACCCCCCTCCCCCTCTCTTTCCCAATCCCCTTCTCCGCCCCACTCCCCCTCTCTTTCACAATCCCCTTCTCCGCCCCCCTGCCCCTCTGTGGCCCAATCCCCCTCTCCGCCCCCCTCCCTCCTGTCTTTCCCAATCCCCTTCTCCGCCCCACTCACCCTCTCTTTCCCAAACCCCCTCTCTGCCCCCCTCCCCCTCTGTGGCCCAACCCACCTCTCCGACACCCTCCCCCTCTCTTTCTCAATCCCCCTCTCTGCCCCCCTCCCCCTCTGTGGCCCAACCCACCTCTCCGCCACCATCCCCCTCTCTTTCCCAATCCCCCTCTCTGCTCCCCTCCCCCTCTGTGGCCCAAACCACCTCTCCGCCACCCTCCCCCTCTCTTTCCCAATCCCCCTCTCTGCCCGCCTCCCCCTCTGTGGCCTAAACCACCTCTCCGCCACCCTCCCCCTCTCAATCTGACCCACCCTCTGTAACCAGCTCCCCCTTCCATCCTCTTTCCCCCATCCATCCTCTTTCCCCCATCCAGCCTCCTTCCCCCATCCAGCCGCCATCCCCCATCCAACCGTCATCCCCACCTTCAGAATGGGCAGCAGAGGCCTCGGAGCCACTTCAGGGAGGTGATCAAGTGGCAGAGGGGAATAAGTTGACACACATTGACATTTAATTTGTTACCTAGTTTAAATTCACATTCTAATAAATGCAGTGTTGTACTGGGGCCAATCTTGTGCCAAGGTAAAATGTTTGTCTTCTTCATCATGGTATGGATGTTGCTTTTACATTTGTGTGAGGATCATTAGATGTACAGTGTCTACGTCTGCAGTGTTTAGGCTGCCCACTCTAGGTTGACATTCATTATGTCGACAGGGTTGCCTGGACAACAGGGTTTATATGTGCGACATTATCAGCAAAACAGACCTGAGTGGAATTTAGTATGTTTGACTTTTACACTTGTGCCTGGGTATTCCAATATTTGCACATTGAATTTGCATGCTTCACTTTGTTAGACAGGCTAAGGACACAGTGATTTGTGTTGTGAAAGTTACACTCCAAAAAAATTGAAAAAAACATTTAAAAACCTGTTTGACCTTATATAGTAAGGCTGGCTTTCAGGGAGTGTGGGCATGCTAGGATATGTTGTCCTTCTGAAGATGTTGATATGCAATGTGATGATGCAGGGCCAACCCCAAAAAAGATAAGTCTGCTTCAATCCAGATGTGAATAAATCCCAGCATGGTGTTACATTTACTAAGATGGTAGTTCTATTTAAGATGGGATGTTGCCCATAGCCACCAATCAGATTATACTTTTCATTTATTTTGCTCCTTCTCCAATATAATATGTGGAATTAGATTAATTGCTATGGGCAACGTCCCATCTTAAATAGAACTCCCATATTAGTAAATGTACCCCATGGTGTGGTACACTTTGTAAAAATAAAAATAACAAACATTGCTGAGCAGGCTTGTGTGTTGTTCTGCTACTGTTTTCTCATTAAAACATCCATGATGTAGTCACTTTGCCATTAAAGTAGGCCTGTCCAAACTGCGGCCCTTCAGCTGTTGAAAAACTACACATCCCAGCATGCCCTGACACAGCTTTAGCATTCTCTGACAGCAAAACTGGGTCAAAACATGCTGGTATATGTAGTTTCACAACAGCTGGAGGGCCGCAGTTTGGACATGCTTGCATTAAAGTGTGCTTTGTGCCTTGCTTGTATAATAGGTAATGTGAGTAAGTTAGTAATGTTTATTTTGCCTCTTAATTTCAGATGTTGTAGTTGGAGATCCCACAACTTTTGCGGGCATTCTGGCCAGCATGCGAAGGAACCTGGAAGCCTTGCTGGCTAATGTGGACCAGCTCCAAAAATTTTGTTAACAAATATTTACATTAAAAAAAAAATGCACAAAAAAAAAAATTTGTTAAAAAATAAAAAAAAATATATTTCAAGTTAAGCGGGTGTGGTGTTTATTAATGCAATAAAGGAACAGCAGATTGGCTAACAGAAATTGGTTACCTTAAACATTTCACACATCTAACTTAAGAATTTTATTTTTAATTTAAAAAAAAAATTAGAGGAGGTTATTGTTTTACTAAACATGTAAACACATTGGGGGTAATTCCAAGTTGATCGCAGCAGGAATTTTGTTAGCAGTTGGGCAAAACCATGTGCACTTCAGGGGAGGCAGATATAACATGTGCAGAGAGAGTTAGATTTGGGTGGGTTATATTGTTTTTGTGCAGGGTAAATACTGGCTGCTTTATGTTTACACTGCAATTTAGATTGCAGATTGAACTCACCACACCCAAATCTAACTCATTTATTCACAAATTACACCTCTACACAAAAATAAACAAATTAGCGTTAGACCAGGCACATTTACCACATCTATATTTTTATTTTATACATTTCAATGTTGATGGCCAATTATGCCTACAAAGTGTTCTTCAAGTATTCTTTGAAGATAATTGGTCATGACCATTATCATTCATTACACTAATTGTAATCGTAATTGAGGAAGGCTTGTGGAGTTTGAACTGAAAGCTGTAATTTAACTTAAAAAAAAAACCCATTGCTGTGCGTTTTTTTGCAAAAGCGTGTGCAATTTTAAGAGGAATGTATAAATCTACGAGAAGTTAGGATTTTTACGATGAGGTTTGTGGTAATGTGATGGGTTTGCATTAATGCGGTCATTTGGCATACGCCTACTTTGTGTACAACTGCGTACGAAATAGCAAAAATACGTTAGGGGCGGTTATTCGCTATTGTGCAATGTGTTCGCAATATTGCGAATCGGAATCACCCCCAATGTCCCTTTAGTATTTACATGCTTCTGTATTTTATGAAAAGCTTTCTGTACTTCATTATGGTCTGTACTATATTATGCTATGTATCTGTTAAGCGCCTTGAGTCCTATTGGAGAAAGAGCGCTACATAAATAAAATAGGATTTTAATTACCTACCGGTAAATCCTTTTCTCATAGTCCATAGAGGATGCTGGGGTCCACATTAGTACCATGGGGTATAGACGGGTCCACTAGGAGCCACTGGCACTTTAAGAGTTTGAGAGTGTGGACTGGCTCCTCCCTCTATGCCCCTCATACCATACTCAGTATAGGAACTGTGCCCGAGGAGATGGACAACTTTGAGAGAAGGATTTTACACAGATAGTGGCGAAATTCACACCAGCTCACACATACAAGGAAAACCAAGCTAACCAGCTTGAAAACTCAGCAATGGCTGAACAAGGTCACGTAACCAAGTAACAAAACAGTACTTAACCAAGGGGGTAATTCAGAGTTGATCGCAGCAGCAAATTTGTTAGCAGTTGGGCAAAACCATGTGCACTGCAGGTGGGGCAGAT
The DNA here is from genome assembly GCF_028390025.1 of Pseudophryne corroboree. Classification (NCBI taxonomy): domain Eukaryota; kingdom Metazoa; phylum Chordata; class Amphibia; order Anura; family Myobatrachidae; genus Pseudophryne; species Pseudophryne corroboree. Next base: position 91,510,997 of record NC_086449.1, read on the forward strand.
ATAATGTGCAGAGAGAGTTAGATTTGGTGGATCATTTTTTTTCTGTGCAGGGTAAATACTGGCTGCTTTATTTTCACACTGCAATTTAGATTTCAGTTTGAACACACCGCACCCAAATCTAACTCTTTCTTCACATATTATATCCCCCCCCCATGCAGTGCTCATTGTTTTGCTTAACTGCTAACAAATTTGCTGCTGCGATCAACTCTGAATTACCCCCCAAGAACAAAGCAGTACTGAACTAAGCAACCATTAGGATCACGAAGCACACGGCAGGCGCCCAGCATCTTCTACGGACAATGAGAAAAGGATTTACTGGTAGGTAATTTAAATCCTAATTTTTCTTACATCCTAGACTGCTGGGGTCCACATTAGTACCATGGGGATGTACCAAAGCTCCCAGAAAGGGAGGGAGAGTGCGGAGGCTCCTGCAGAACTGATTGACCAAATTTCAGGTCCTCAGAGGCCAAAGTATCAAACTTGTAAAACTTAGCAAACGTGTTCGACCCAGACCAAGTAGCTGCACGGCAAAGATGTAAAGCCGAGAAACCCCGGGCAGCCGCCCAGGAAGAACCCACCTTACGAATAGAGTGGTCCTTAACAGATGTAGGACACGGCAATCCTGCCGTAGAATACGCATGCTGGATAGTGAACCTGATCCAGCGAGAGATCGTCTGCTTAGAAGCAGGACACCCAAGTTTCTTGGGAACATACAGGACAAAGAGTCTAATTTTCTGTGATGAGCAGTCCTCCTCACGTAGATTTTCAGAGCCCTCACAACATCCAAGGACTTTGATGAAATTGAGGAGTCAGTAGCGACTGGCACCACAATAGGTTGGTTGATATGAAATGCCAACACAACCTTCGGAAGGAACTGCTGACGTGTCCGGAGCTCAGCTCTATCTTCATGGAAGATCAAGTAGGGGCTCTTACAAGACAAAGCCCTCAACTCCGTCTAGCAACAGAGTGACAGCCTTCCACGTGAGAAACTTGACCTCAGCCTCCGGTAGAGATTCAAACCGATCCGATTGGAGGAACTGTAACACCACGTTAAGATCCCAGGGCGCCGTAGGTGGCCCAAAGGGAGGCTGGATGTACAGAACCCTTTTCAAAAAAGTCTGAACCTCAGGGAGAGAAGCCAACTGTTTCTGAAAGAAAATGGATAGGGCCAGAATCTGGACCTTTACGGATCCCACCCTCGGTCCCGTGGAGAGACCGAATGGCAGCCACTGAAACTGATAGTGACTGTCTAACAGTGCAAATCTGAGATAAGCCTGGTGCGGAGGCCAAATTAGAATGTGGAGATACGCATCCTTGATAGCTAGGGATACCAGAAACTCCCCCTCCTCCAGACCTGAGATCACCGCTCTCAGAGACTCCATTTTGAATTTGAACTCCCTTAGATAAGGGTTTAATGATTTCAAGTTCAAAATTGGTCTGACCGAACCATGCAGTTTCGGTACCACAAAAAAGGTTTGAATAGTAACCCACGTGTGCATATGAGGTGGAACTGGGACAATGACCTCTGACTTTTCCAATTTCTGGATAGTTTCCAGTGTTACAGTTCTGTCTGTCAGTAAAGCTGGCAAGCCTGATTTGAAGAATCGGTGAGGTGGGGTTTCTTGAAACTCCAGTCTGTACCACTGGGACACAATATCCTGTACCCAGGGATCCAGGCTGGATGACACCCAGACGTTGCTGAAACATCTGAGTCTCGCCCCCACCAGCCTGTCCTCCAGGCTGCGTGGTTCACTGTCATGCTGAGGATTTTGAGGGAGCCTGCGGGTGCAGGCTTTTGGATTTTGACCACCCACCTCTAAAGAAGGTGGTAGGAGGCTTGGACTTTTTTGTCTTAACGATGCAGATGAAGAAAAAGGTTTCTTCGTAGAAAGCGTATCTGAGGGAAGAAATGGTGACTTACCCGCGGTTGCCGTGGAAATCTACGCATCCAATGCTTCCCCAAATAGAGCCTGACCTGTGTAGGGTAGGTTCTCCACACTTCTCTTGGATTCCGCGTCTGCAGACCATTGGCGTAGCTGAGACAGACATGGAAGACATCCTTGCAGTCAGCGTACCCAAGTCTTTCATGGATTCCACCATGAATCCCGCAGAATCCTGTATGTTACATAAAAATAATTAAATGTCACTTCTATTCATTGAATCCAAATCCTCTAGTAATGTGCCTGACCACTTTACTATAGCTTTAGAGATCCGTGCACAGGCAATAGTAGGCCTCAGCGCCACCCCTGAAGCAGTGTATATGGATTTGAGCGTAGTGTCAATCTTACGATCAGCTGGTTCTTTTAACGCGGTAGATCCAGGGACAGGTAAAACTACCTTTTTAGACAGTCTGGATACAGATGCGTCAACTATAGGTGGGTTTTCCCATTTTTTCCTATCTTCCTCAGGGAAGGGAAAGGCAACCAGAAACCTTTTTGGAATCCGGAATTTTTTCTCCCAGTTTTCCCAGGATTTTTCAAATAAAGCGCTTAATTCTTTAGATGCAGGGAAGATTAGCGAGGCTTTCTTATTGTCTGTGTAGTAAGCCTCCTCAACCTGCTCATGTGTCGTGTCAGTAATATTTAACACATCTATAATGGCCTCAATCATTAGCTGCACTCCTTTTGCAAGGGATGCCACCCCCCTTAGCACATCCCCATCACTGTCTGCCGTGTCATCTTGCGTAATCTGGGCAAGTGCACGTTTCTGTGGGTATATGCTGGGGGATTTTGAAGGAATAGCAACAGAACCTGACCAAACTGCCATAGACGTCTTTAAAACCTGAGTTTCAGTCTCCGTATGAGCTAACCTGGTAGAGATCTGAGAGATCATACCCTTAAGAGAGGTTAACCACTCAGGCTCAATAATGGGGATCAGAGACAAGACATTCCTGTGCTCATGGAATGGATTCCTCCTGAGAGGAAATGTCCTCCACAGCATAAGACACAGAGTCCCTAGTCACGACTATGTGAGACAACAAACACCCACACAGGGAAATGTCACACAGTATCCCCCCCAAGTATGCACACAGCACTTTCCTAGGTAGATATAATACCACTACTTAGCGCTTACCATGTACCTTAATAGACTACACAGTATTTACACAGCACCCCCCCTTCTACAACCCCCTGGTACTGCACAGGATAGCTGGAGTTGCTTGGGAGGACAGCTTTCCCTGTCAGCGTCTCTCTTACAGGATCTGCAGGCAGGAAAATGGCGCTGAACGCTGCTGGGTCCACTCTGATGAGAAGCTCCGCCTCCTGAACATGGCTTTGCTTCTCGCTCTTCAGTTCTTGATACTGGCCTGAGGATTGTTGCTGGCAGTGTAACCGAGGTCCTTGACAGGCTTGTGACCAATGTAGGGTATAGGCGCTGGCTCAGGGCGCCCTTCACAACACCGCAACATGTACCGCTGAGCTTCCGGAGCACAGTCAGTACTGTGCTCCCACCCTGTTGCCGCCATCTTCACACGGCTCCCCGCTTGCCAGGAGGGGGGCGGTGACTCACGCCACCAGAATCTTCTGGCTCTGTAAGGGGGTGGTGGCATGCTGCGGGAGTGAGCGGTCGCCTGGGGCGGCTAACGATCATCACCCTCAGAAGCTCAGTGTCCTGTCAGCGGAGATACTGGCTCGAACCCCGCAGGGCGGACACTACTCCCCCCTTAGTCTCACAAAGCAGGGAGGCTGTTGCCAGCAGCCTCCCTATGCCTAACTACTCTTAGAAAAAAATAAAACTAAAGAAGCTCTAGGAGCTCCCCTAGCTGTGACCGGCTCCTCCACATTTTCTAAACTGAGCCTGGTAGGAGGGGCATAGAAGGAGGAGCCAGCCCACACTCTCAAACTCTTAAAGTGCCAATGGCTCCTGGTGGACCCGTCTATACTCCATGGTACTAATGTGGACCCCAGCATCCTCTAGGACGTAAGAGAAAATTATTATTATTATTTATTATTACCCGGTAATTTGACGAAAAACACGGGTCCTTTTACTGTGTGAAGGGTTCAACCCGGGTTAAAATTCCCAGGACTTTGACCCAGGAGTTTACCAGGATCAGAGATGCGAGAATTTCGACCCGGGTTGACCCTTTCACACAGATGAAATTCCCGTTTTGATCCGCAATTACCGGGTAGAAGTTCTTGACCAGTAATTTGCTTCTCTGTGTGTTAGGCAGAGACCGGCAAAACAGCCCGGTAATTGCTGGGATTTCTGTCTGAAAAGGGTATTATTATTTCATTTGTTTGCTGAATACACAGCTGAGCACTTTTGTATTGAAACAGGAATTGTGGTGGGAAGGTGACGTAGATCACAGGAGCTAAGGCAGTACCAATCGCTATTGTCCCTCTCGCAGTACCGACCCTCTTTGCAGTTTCACGATTGTCCGGAGGCGCAGGACCAGTTCTGTGTGATCGCAGGCAGCAAGGCAGAGGGCGTGAGGGCTGGTATATTAGCTTACCGTGCCATCCCTTTAAACTGGGACACATAAATCTGTGGCTGGCTGACTTCAAACCTGCATTTCACCTGGTTTTAATAAGCCTCTATAACCTGTGTAATTCATGAGTGTCCTGGTTTAAAGGGATAATGTGGTAAGCCTTCGGGGTCTGATATATACCTCCCAACATGACCCTTTCCAGGAGGGACACAGTGCTCTGTTCCTAGACTTTTCTCTTCATTTATGATGGCTGGCACCTGTATTGAACTAGTTAATGCAGTGGTTCTCAAACTCGGTCCTCAGGACCCCACACTGTGCATGTTTTGCAGGTAACCCAGCAGGTGCACAGGTGTATTAATTACTCACTGACACATTTTAAAAGGTCCACAGGTGGAGCTAATTATTTCACTTGCGATTCTGTGAGGAGACCTGCAAAACATGCACTGTGTGGGGTCCTGAGGACCGAGTTTGAGAACCTGTGAGTTAATGGATACGAAATGTGTTACAGCACAGGTGCTGGCAATCATATATTAAGAGAAAAGTACAGGAGCAGAGCATTCTGTCCCTCCTGGAGAGGGTCATGTTGGGAGGTATGGGGCTGCAATCTGAACCTCTGCAAACGATCTCTATACTAAATGAACACTATGAAAACAATATGTTAGATAGATTTGTGATTTCAGGATTTGTTTGTAATTTAAAATACCTGTGTTTGAAATGTTGGTCAGTGCCGCATATTTAATGAAGGCAGACTGGGCTGGTGTTTGCATAGTCAAACACTATGCTATTTAGCACCTTTGATTAGTGGGACATTTGCCTCAGCTGTAGTTGTGTCAATTTACCACAGTATATCTGCACAGCTATGCGTTCCAATACTTAAAGCATTTTGAAAATTAACAGTTAAAAAAACAGTTGAACAACATCAAGAAAGAATTCAGGAACATTATGTTTACTCACCAAACCTCTGCAATGAAATCGCCAGGACCAGGCCTACTAACCCTCTGGCAGAGAACATCAGTAGTGCCTTACATGCTTACCCTTCAAGGGGAGCACCTGCAAAGGTGATCTCACCATGTGCTTTCTTTTTTGAAAAAACAAAAAACACTTTTACTGCATACTTCCACCCCACCGTGTGGTATTCCTGTGATGTGTACCTCCACTGATTGCACACCCTGCCAGCAGCATCTAACACAGTGCACCCCAAATGGGGGCCTCTGGTGGTTCCCCTGCAGGCAGGTTGTGCCTCACGTGGATTGTTCATACAGGTTATATCATATGACTACACAAGTGCCCATTCTCCCATGTATGGCTTACCTCCCAGTGTACCTCTGTAATGCGCCCAACATGACTGACTCATCTGGTATGTTTGTGGATGGGATGAAAATACATGGACATGATAGTTTTGTTGGTACCCTACTCTGGATGTTAGGACGCTGCAATCATCCCCATTTTGTGTCACCTCTTTTAGGGATGGACTATTCCACCCAGGGTAATCCTACGCAGTGCGCCCAAGATGGCTGCTGCATCTGGTACCCTGTGAGGGTGGAATACACAGCCCATGGAAGTTATTAACCAAAATGCCTACACCAATCCTGCATTATGATTACTCTATGCAATCTAGGTTTTCATTTTTATGTCACCGTGGTCTGTATATTGCTGTATTAATCTTCTGTATTATGTTTATTGTTTTGTTGTCTGTAAAGCGCCTTGAGTCCTGTTTGGAGAAAGAGCGCTATATAAATAAAATTATTATTATTATTATTATAGGCTGACCATATTATCCCTTTTAACCTGGGACACTCATGAATTACACAGGTTCTGTGGCTGGCTGACTACAAGCCTGCATTTCTCCTGGTTTTAAGCAGCCACAGAACCTATGTAATTCAGGAGTGTCCCAGGGATAATATGGTAAGCCTAGTATATAGCACAGGCATAACCAACCTTACAGCACTTTTCAAGTTTTAAAAAAAAAAATAATTTGTAATAGTCGTCTTGAGACACGCTCCCTAAACTTCCCTTTGTAGTTAATCAGTTCACACCACAGTCCTCTCATCCCTCAGCACAATGATTGCTGCAGCATACTTGATTAGTACAAAGGATTTTGACCAGGATCATTTGTCCCTGCAGAGGGTTGCTCATCATCATCCCCCACACACTGCAGGATATCTCTGCTATATGCCGACAATTGGCCACACTCCCTAACTGCAGCACAAAGCAGCAGGTCAGCCACGCCCCGTGCCTCCACTTGTGGCTGCTGAATGCAGAGTTTAGGTCAGTACCTTGTTTGTCGTGTTTTCTCCTGGGTAAAAGTTTATTTGTATAACTTATACATAAAAAGACTGATTATTTATTATGTATAGATATATTATAATCATAAAATCTAAGGATTCTGTTGTAGGTGTAAGTCAGGGGGAGCTGCAAACTTATTTTATGGCCCCCAAGTGCCTACAGCAGCCCCTGTCTATAAAGGTTCTATATATTTCTGATGAAAATACTAGTTTCTAAGAAAGATAGTAGGAAAATGAGGGTGGTCTTCAGGTTGCCGGCTGCCGGGATCCTGGCGCACAGTACAGAGCCGGCCCTAGGCATAGGCAAACTAGGCAAATGCCTAGGGACATAAGCAGCTTCTGCTGATTAAAATGATATGCAGCATGCCTATATACTGTGTGTGACTGCAGCTCTATCTGTATACAAAATGTCTTACTAATGTGCAGCATTATGTGTATAAGGTGTACTACAGTACTTGGTGGCGAAATGTATTGAAAGGGCACTACTGTGGTCTAATGTGAATAAAGAGCAATGTGATGTGGTGTAATGTGAATAAGGGGCACTACTGTGAGGAGTAACGTGGTACTACTGTGTGATGTAACGTGAATAAGAGACACTATTGCATGATGTAATGTGAATAAAGTTGCAGTACTGTGTGGCGTAATTTTAACTCTGGGTATTATTGTGAAGCCATGCCCCTTCCCAGCAGGAACACGCACCGTTTTGGGCTGCACACTGAATGTGCACACTGTTCCTATTTAAAATATAGGGAGTAGGAGTACCAAAATGAGGACTGCTATGGGTGAGGGGTGCTGGGAAAGGGGTACAGTGTCAGAGGTGGAACTATCGTCTGTGCAAGGGGGCACCAACCAAAATCTTGCCTAGGGCATCATATTGGTTAGGGCCGGCTCTGGCACGGTATACCAGCGCCGGAATCCCGCCACTATTTCTCCCTCGTGGGGGTCCACGACTTCCCTGGAGGGAGTAGCGTGGCGAGCGCAGCGAGCCCGCAAGGGGCACATTTGCGCTCACCATGCCGTCTGTATGCCGGCGGTCGGGCTTCCGGCGCCGGTATGCTAGTCGACGGGAGCCGAAAGTGCAGTTCTTCCGTTTATATAACCACTGCACTTTAGCACTGTTTAGTAATGATCAGGAATTAAACAAACTTAAACATAGAATTTGACATAGAAACATAGAATTTGACGGCAGATAAGAACCACTTGGTCCATCTAGTCTGCCCATTTTTTTTATTCTTTAGGTAATTGCAACCCTTTTTGAACCTTTCATTCTTTGTAAGGATATTCATATGCCTATCCCAAGCATGTTTAAATTGCTCTACAGTCTTAGCCTCTACCACCTCTGATGGGAGGCTATTCCACTTATCCACTACCCTTTCTGTGAAATAATTTTTCCTTACATTTCCCCTGAACCTGCCTCCCTCCAGTTTCAGTGTATGTCCTCGAGTTCTAATACTTCTCCTCCTTTGAAGAATGTTTCCCTCCTGAACTTTGTTAAAACCTTTGGTATATTTGAAAGTTTCTATCATGTCTCCCCTTTCCCTTCTCTCCTCCATACTATACATGTTGAGATCTTTTATCCTTTCCGGGTAAGTTTTGTGATGTAGGCCATGCACCATTTTAGTTGCCCTTCTTTGTACACTCTCTAATCTCCTATATATTTACCTTAGTCTGTGACTCTGTGCCTGTAACGCTGGGCGGAGTCAGTCACAGATCTACCAGGAACAGTCCCCTCCCTCAGCCCGCCCAGTCTCCTCCCCGTCTCCGCCCACTCCCCTGTCTCTCTCCTCCACGTACACTCCCTGCAGCAGTGCTGCCGCTCCTGGTCACTGTACTCCGCGGGGCAGCTACCACATGGTGACACGCTGTCCCGCTGCTAACACTACCCCAGCCGCAGCACTGTATATATCCAGCCAGTACCCGGGGCTCCCGCGGCAGTTCCTGCTGTCACACACGTGCTCGGGGCGGCTGCAGCCAAGATAATAATATTATTGCAGTCAGCAGAGACATACCTCCCAACTGTCCCGATTTTCGAGGGACAGTCCCGTTTCCGCTGTCCCACCGGCGGGCCGCAGTGTCCCGCGGTGAGGGGGGGGCAGTTGGGAGGCTCTGTGTCTCGCTGCCCTGCTTAGCAGAGCAGCGGTGAATAGACGCTGTGCGCATGCGCACAGCATCTATTCACTGGAGTCAGAGGGAGAGGGGACATGCTCCCCCACCAGTAGCACCAACATCCGCGGCCCCCCACCTGCGGCACCCACCGCATCCGCCCCCCACCCCTTGTACCAACACCTGCAGCCCCCCCCCCCCCCCCCCGCGGCGCTCCCGCCCCCAACCGTAGATCCCACACCTGCAGCACTCCCCACCCGCGGCACCCCCGGCCCTCTCCCACCCCCATACCCACCTCTCCCCCCGCTACATCCCAGCACCCTCCACCCAACCCGCACCACCACCGCATCTGCCTCTCCAGCACCCGCCCCTCCCCCATCCGCAGCACCCCTGCTCCTGCTCCCCCAACTACGGCACCCACGGCACTCCCACACCAGCCTCTCCCCCAGCCCCCGCCCTTCCCACACCCGCATCACCCCTGCTCCCAACCCCCCACCCATGTCACCCCCGCCCCTCCCCTATGCACAGCACCCCCTCCGCTACCTGCAGAACCCCCCCAACCGCACACGCAAAAGTGGCACCCTCGCAACCACCCAACCACACCACCACTGCACCCACCCCTCCCCTCCCCCCCAACACCCACCCACCTGCCCCTCCACCACCCCCAACACCACCACAGCTGGCCCTCTCCAACTGCGGTAAACACACACCCACCCCTCACCCACCCACAGTGCCCTTGGATCCCCTCCCCCATCTGCCCGCGCCGCATCTGTACCCCCATCACCCCCCCCGCAGCCGCTACTCCCCCACCCACAGCACCTTCGGCCCCTCCCGCACCCCATCATCTATAGACACCTTCCCCCATTCGTGGACTTCCCACGCACCCATCACCTCTGGACCACCACCCACAGCACCTCAGGACCCCCTCCCCCATCCACGGCTCCCCTGCAGCCACCCACAGCATCTACATACCCCATCCCGCACCCACACCTACCCCACCTGCAGCACTTCTTCAACCCAACCCCCCCCCTGCATCCCCACCTCCCCCTACGCACCCCCACTACATCGGCCCTCCCCCACGCACAGCACCTCCAGACCCCCTCCTTCATCCACAGGCTCCCGTACCTGCCCCTCCACCACCAGCAGCATCTACAGACCCCATCCGCACCCCCTCACGCCCCCACCCCTGGCGCACCGCCCGCAGCACAGGCTCCCGTACCCACCCCTCCCCCACCAACAGCATCTACACTTCCCACCCGCCCCTCCCCGCAGCACCTCTAGACCCCCTCCCCCATCCGCGCCCCCTCCACACCTCCCACACACACAGCACCTCTGCACCCTTTCCCCCATCCGTGCCCCAGCACCCACCCCTCCGCCACCCGCAATACCTCTGGACCCCCTCCCACACCCACCCCTCCACCACACGTAGCACCTTGGACACCATCTGTAGCCGCTACAAGGGATTCCCTGAATCGGGGTGATCAGCGGCACGGATAGGCACCTCACTGAACCCACCCACTTTCCAAATCCACCCCCACACACACTGAACTTCTGTGAGTATAGTTGCTACCAATGGACATTGGATTAATAAGAAACACTAATGCTGTGGCCATTCTGTGTCTAAGCGACACTGCTACCTGTGGGCATTGTGTATAAGTGGCGCTGCTACCTGTGGCCACTGTGTGTATAAACGCAGCTACTACCTGTGGCCACTGTGTGTAGAACCAACTCTGCTACCTGTGGGCACTGTGTGTATAAGCGCCTCTGCTACCTGTGCCCATTGTGTGCATTAGCGGCTCTGCTACCTGTGGGCATTGTGTATAAGTGGCGCTGCTACCTGTGGCCACTGTGTGTATAAACGCAGCTACTACCTGTGGCCACTGTGTGTAGAACCAACTCTGCTACCTGTGGGCACTGTGTGTATAAGCGGCTCTGCTACCTGTGCCCATTGTGTGTATTAGCGGCTCTGCTACCTGTGGCCATTGTGTATAAGTGGCGCTGCTACCTGTGGCCATTGTGTGTAGAACCAACTCTGTTACCTGTGGGTATTGTGTGTATACGCGGCTCTGCTACCTGTGGGTATTGTGTGTATACGCGGCTCTGCTACCTGTGTCCATTGTGTGTATAAGCGCCTCTGCTACCTGTCGTCACTTTGTGTATAAGCGCCTCTACTACTACTTCATGATGCAGACACTAGCAGTATAAACTACACTATGTTATTCATTGTGCCCTGCGGCCACTCTGCACGCCCTCACAAAGGGCTACGCCCCCTTGACAATCGCGTGCCCTTCCCCCTTGCAATATTTACCCACTGGCATAAAAAAAAAATTCTCGCAACGGTATTTTCTCTCTAACAACTTCCCTCTCTTTATCCTCTACCTACCACCCTGACTCTCCCTATCCTTTACCGATCGCACAGCGTTTCTGTACATTCCCTCCCCACTGACATCTCTCTATCTTTTCTCAACCGGACACCATTTCTGTATGCCCTCTATACTGCCCTGAATTTCTGGATCTATTATCTACCGGGCTGCGTATGTTTAAAGGCCTGCAGGGGTTAACGGGGTGTAGCCCCTAACGACGGTGTGAAGAGCGCCCGTAGGGCGCGATGAATCACCTAGTGTATTTATATTAGTGATGTGCACCGGAAATTTTTCGGGTTTTGTGTTTTGGTTTTGGGTTCGGTTCCGCGGCCGTGTTTTGGATTCGGACGCGTTTTGTCAAAACCTCACCGAAATTTTTTTGTCGGATTCGGGTGTGTTTTGGATTTGGGTGTGTTTTTAAAAACACCTAAAAAACAGCTTAAATCATAGAATTTGGGGGTCATTTTGATCCCATAATATTATTAACCTCAATAACCATAATTTCCACTCATTTCCAGTCTATTCTGAACACCTCACAATATTATTTTTAGTCCTAAAATTTGCACTGAGGTCGCTGGATGGCTAAGCTAAGCGACACAAGTGGCCGACACAAACACCTGGCCCATCTAGGAGTGGCACTGCAGTGTCAGCCTGGATGGCCCTTCAAAAAAACTGTCCCCAAACAGCACATAATGCAAAGAAAAAAAAGGCGCACCAAGGTCGCTGTGTGACTAAGTTAAGCAACACAAGTGGCCGACACAAACACCTGGTCCATCTAGGAGTGGCACTGCAGTGCCAGGCAGGATGGCACTTCAAAAAAAATAGTCCCCAAACAGCACATGATGGAAAGAAAAATTAAAGAAAAAAGAGGTGCAAGATGGAATTGTCCTTGGGCCCTCCCACCCACCCTTATGTTGTATAAACGGGACATGCACACTTTAACGAACCCATCATTTCAGTGACAGGGTCTGCCACATGACTGTGACTGAAATGACTAGTTGGTTTGGGCCCCCACCAAAAAAGAAGCAATCAATCTCTCCTTGCACAAACTGGCTCTACACAGAGGCAAGATGTCCACCTCATCATCATCCTCCGATTCCTCACCCCTTTCACTGTGTACATCCCCCTCCTCACAGATTATTAATTCGTCCCCACTGGAATCCACCATCTCAGGTCCCCGTGTACTTTCTGGAGGCAATTGCTGCTGGTGAATGTCTCCACGGAGGAATTGATTATAATTAATTTTAATGAACATCATCTTCTCCACATTTTCTGGAAGTAACCTCATACGCTGATTGCTGACAAGGTGAGCGGCTGCACTAAACACTCTTTCGGAGTTCACACTGGAGGGAGGGCAACTTAGGTAGAATAAAGCCAGTTTGTGCAAGGGCCTCCAAATTGTCTCTTTTTCCTGCCAGTATACGTACGGACTGTCTGACGTGCCTACTTGGATGCGGTCACTCATATAATCCTCCACCATTCTTTCAATGGTGACAGAATCATATGCAGTGACAGTAGACGACATGTCAGTAATCGTTGGCAGGTCCTTCAGTCCGGACCAGATGTCGGCACTCGCTCCAGACTGCCCTGCATCACCGCCAGCGGGTGGGCTCGGAATTCGTAGCCTTTTCCTCGCACCCCCAGTTGCGGGAGAATGTGAAGGAGGAGATGGTGACGGGTCACGTTCCGCTTGACTTGACAATTTTCTCACCAGCAGGTCTTTGAACCTCTGCAGACTTGTGTCTGCTGGAAAGAGAGATACAACGTAGGTTTTAAATCTAGGATCGAGCACGGTGGCCAAAATGTAGTGCTCTGATTTCAACAGATTGACCACCCGTGAATCCTGGTTAAGCGAATTAAGGGCTCCATCCACAAGTCCCACATGCCTAGCGGAATCGCTCTGTTTTAGCTCCTCCTTCAATGTCTCCAGCTTCTTCTGCAAAAGCCTGATGAGGGGAATGACCTGACTCAGGCTGGCAGTGTCTGAACTTACTTCACGTGTGGCAAGTTCAAAGGGTTGCAGAACCTTGCACAACGTTGAAATCATTCTCGACTGCGCTTGTCAGGTGCATTCCCCCTCCTTTGCCTATATCGTGGCCAGATGTATAGGCTTGAATGGCCTTTTGCTGCTCCTCCATCCTCTGAAGCATATAGAGGGTTGAATTCCACCTCGTTACCACCTCTTGCTTCAGATGATGGCAGGACAGGTTCAGGAATGTTTGGTGGTGCTCCAGTCTTCTGTACGCGGTGCCTGAATGCCGAAAGTGGCCCGCAATTCTTCGGGCCACTGACAGCATCTCTTGCACGCCCCTGTCATTTTTTAAATAATTCTGCACCACCAAATTCAATGTATGTGCAAAACATGGGACGTGCTGGAATTTGCCCAGATGTAATGCACGCACAATATTGCTGGCGTTGTCCGATATTCAGAAATCCCCAGGATTAAGGGGGTAAGCCATTCTGCAATGATCTTCCTCAGTTGCCGTAAGAGGTTGTCAGCTGTGTGCCTATTCTGGAAAGCGTTGATACAAAGCGTAACCTGCCTAGGAACGAGTTGGCGTTTGCGAGATGCTGCTACTGGTGCCGCCGCTGCTGTTCTTGCTGCGGGAGGCAATACATCTACCCAGTGGGCTGTCACAGTCATATAGTCCTGAGTCTGCCCTGCTCCACTTGTCCACATGTCCGTGGTTAAGTGGACATTGGGTACAACTGCATTTTTTAGGACACTGGTGAGTCTTTTTCTGAGGTCTGTGTACATTTTCGGTATCGCCTGCCTAGAGAAATGGAACCTAGATGGTATTTGGTACCGGGGACACAGTACCTCAATCAAGTCTATAGTTGCCTCTGAATTAACGATGGATACCGGAACCACGTTTCTCACCGCCCAGGCTGCCAAGGCCTCAGTTATCTGCTTTGCAGCAGGATGACTGCTGTGATATTTCATCTTCCTCGCAAAGGATTGTTGGACAGTCAATTGCTTACTGGAAGTAGTACAAGTGGTCTTCCGACTTCCCCTCTGGGATGACGATCGACTCCCAGCAGCAACAACAGCAGCGCCAGCAGCAGTAGGCGTTACACTCAAGGATGCATCAGAGGAATCCCAGGCATGTCACTTGACGGTGACATGGCCTGCAGGACTATTGGCTTTCCTGGGTAAGGAGGAAATTGACACTGAGGGAGTTGGTGGTGTGGTTTGCAGGAGCTTGGTTACAAGAGGAAGGGATTTAGTGGTCAGTGGACTGCTTCCGCTGTCACCCAAAGTTTTTGAACTTGTCACTGACTTATGATGAATGCGCTGCAGGTGACGTATAAGGGAGGATGTTCCGAGGTGGTTAACGTCCTTACCCCTACTTATTACAGCTTGACAAAGGCAACACATGGCTTGACACCTGTTGTCCGCATGTGTGTTGAAATAATTCCACACCGAAGAGCTGATTTTTTTTATATTTTGACCAGGCATGTCAATGGCCATATTCCTCCCACGGACAACAGGTGTCTCCCCGGGTGCCTGACTTAAACAAACCACCTCACCATCAGAATCTTCCTTGTCAATTTCCTCCCCAGCGCCAGGAACACCCATATCCTCATCCTGGTGTACTTCAACAGTGACATCTTCAATTTGACTATCAGGAACTGGACTGCGGGTGCTCTTTCCAGCACTTGCAGGGGGCGTGCAAATGGTGGAAGGCGCAAGCTCTTCCCATCCAGTGTTGGGAAGGTCAGGCATCGCAACTGACACAATTGGACTCTCCTTGGGGATTTGTGGTTTTGAAGAACGCACAGTTCTTTGCTGTGCTTTTGCCAGCTTAAGTCTTTTCTTTTTTCTAGCGAGAGGATGAGTGCTTCCATCCTCATGTGAAGCTGAACCACTAGCCATGAACATAGGCCAGGGCCTCAGCCGTTCTTTGCCACTCCGTGTCGTAAATGGCATATTGGCAAGTTTACGCTTCTCCTCAGACGCTTTTAATTTTGATTTTTGGGTCATTTTACTGAACTTTTGTGTTTTGGATTTTACATGCTCTCTACTATGACATTGGGCATCGGCCTTGTCAGACGACGTTGATGGCATTTCATCGTCTCGGCCATGACTAGTGGCAGCAGCTTCAGCACGAGGTGGAAGTGGATCTTGATCTTTCCCTATTTTAACCTCCACATTTTTGTTCTCCATATTTTAATGTGTGGAATTATATGCCAGTATCAATAGCAATGGCCTGCTACTATATGTACTGCGCACAACTAAAATGCACCACAGGTATAGAATGTAGATGGATAGTATACTTAATGGATGACGAGTGACGACACAGAGGTAGGTACAGCAGTGGCCTACCGTACTGCTATATATAGTATACTGGTGGACACTGTCAGCAAACTGCAAAGCTAAAATGCACCACAGGTATAGAATGTAGATGGATAGTATACTTAATGGATGACGAGTGACGACACAGAGGTAGGTACAGCAGTGGCCTACCGTACTGCTATATATAGTATACTGGTGGACACTGTCAGCAAACTGCAAAACTAAAATGCACCACAGGTATAGAATGTAGATGGATAGTATACTAAATGGATGACAAGTGACGACACAGAGGTAGGTACAGCAGTGCACTCTGCACTGTACTCCTCCTATATAATAATAATTATACTGGTGGTCCCCAGTCCCCACAATAAAGCAGCACACTGAGCACAGATATGGAGTGTTTTTCAGGCAGACAACGTATACTGGTGGTCACTGTCAGCAAAACTCTGCACTGTACTCCTGCTATAGCTGCTCCTCAGTCCCCAAAATTAAGCAGTGTGAGCACTCAGCACAGATATATCATGCAGCACACTGAGCACAGATATGGTATGGAGTGTTTTTTTCAGGCAGAGAACGGATAAAAACTGGTGGTCACTTATCAGCAAAACTCTGCACTGTACTCCTAACAGCTGCTCCCCAATCCTCCCCACAATTAAGCAATAAACAACCAATCAACTTCTACAATAAACGGAGATGACGCCAGCCATGTCCCCTCCCTATCATCTCCAATGCACGAGTGAAAATGGCGGCGACGCGCGGCTGCTTATATAGAATCCGAATCTCGCGAGAATCCGACAGCGGGATGATGACGTTCGGGCGCGCTCGGGTTAGCCGAGCAAGGCGGGAAGGTTCTAACCTGCCTCGGACCCGTGTAAAAAAGGTGAAGTTCGGGGGGGGTTCGGTTTCCGAGAAACCGAACCCGCTCATCACTAATTTATATCCTTCTGGAGATATGGTCTCCAGAACTGGACACAGTATTCCAGATGAGGCCGCACCAATGACCTATACAGCGGCATTATTACTTCTCCTTTCCTGCTACTAATTCCTCTCCCTATGCAACCAAGCATCTGACTTGTCTTTCTCATTGCTTTGTTGCATTGCTTTCCTGCCTTTAAGTCACTTGAAATAGTGACTCCTAAATCCCTTTCCTTCTCAGTAGTTTCCATTATAGTACCCTTGATACTATATTTAGCCTTTGGGTTTTTGAGACCCAAGTGCATGATTTTGCATTTTTTAGCATTAAACTGTAGTTGCCATGTTCTTGACCATTTTTCAAGCCTAGCTAGGTCATCAATCATTTGTTTTACCCCTCCTGGTGTGTCTACCCTGTTGCATATCTTTGTATCATCTGCAAGAAGGCATACTTTCCCTTCAATGCCATTTGCAATGTCACCAACAAAGATATTAAAGACAACTGGTCCGAGTACAGATCCCTGGGGTACTCCACTGGTAACATTTCCCTCTATAGATTGCACTCCATTTACTACAACTGTCTGTTTCCTATCCTGCAACCAGGTTCTTATCCATTTAACTATTTTATAATCCACCCCCACACTTTCAAGTTTATTTAGCAGTCTGCGATGTGGGACAGTGTCAAATTCCTTACTAAAGTCTAGATATGCTACATCTACAGTTCCCCCTTGATCTATTATTTTCATCACAGAGTCAAAAAAGTCAATAAGATTTGTTTGGCATGATCTCCCACCAGTAAATCCATGCTGTTTTGGATCCTGTAAGTTGTTTAATTTAAGATATTCCACAACTCTTTCTTTCAGTAGTTGTTTATAATTTCAATATTATTTTCTCTAACGTCCTAGTGGATGCTGGGGACTCCGTAAGGACCATGGGGAATAGACGGGCTCCGCAGGAGACTGGGCCCTCTAAAAGAAAGATTAGGTACTATCTGGTGTGCACTGGCTCCTCCCTCTATGCCCATCCTCCAGACCTCAGTTAGAATCTGTGTCCGGCCAGAGCTGGGTGCTCCTAGTGGGCTCTCCTGAGCTTACTAGTTAAAGAAAGTTTTTTGTTAGGTTTTTTATTTTCAGAGAGCTTCTGCTGGCAACAGACTCTCTGCTACGTGGGACTGAGGGGAGAGAAGCAAACCTACTAACTGTGGCTAGGTTGCGCTTCTTAGGCTACTGGACACCATTAGCTCCAGAGGGATCGAACACAGGACCCTAACCTTGATCGTCCGTTCCCGGAGCCGCGCCGCCGTCCCCCTCGCAGAGCCAGAAGTACAGAAGCAAGAAGACATCGAAATCAGCGGCAGAAGACTCCTGTCTTCACTACAGGTAGCGCACAGCACTGCAGCTGTGCGCCATTGCTCCCACAGCAAACCCGCACACTCCGGTCACTTTAGGGTGCAGGGCGCAGGGGGGGGGGCGCCCTGGGCAGCAATTTAGATACCTGATGGCAAAAGGACACATATATACAGTCAGGCACTGTATATATGTGCAAGCCCCCGCCATTTTTACACTAGAAACGCGGGACAGAAGCCCGCCGCTGAGGGGGCGGGGCCTTCTTCCTCAGCACACCAGCGCCATTTCCTCTTCAGTCTCCACCCATGCCTGCTCCCACAGCGCAGAGGCCGTCAGGGTCTCAAAAGCGCCCAATATCCCAGTTAGTTGACACAGATGTCGACATGGACTCTGATTCCAGTGTCGACGACGATGAGGAAAAATTGCAGCCTAAAATGTCTAAGGCTATCCGCTACATGATTGTGGCAATGAAGGAAATATTACACATTTCTGAGGAAAATCCTGTCCCTGACAAAAGGATTTATATGTATGGGGAGAAAAAGAGAGAAGTGACTTTTCCCCCGTCACAGGAGTTGAATGAATTGTGTGAAAAGGCGTGGGATGCCCCGGATAGGAAGCAAGTGATTTCCAAAAGATTATTGATGGCGTATCCTTTCCCGCCAACGGACAGGTTACGCTGGGAATCCTCGCCTAGGGTTGACAAGGCGTTGACGCGCTTGTCTAAAAGGGTGGCCCTACCGTCTCAGGATACGGCCTCCCTTAAGGATCCTGCAGATAGAAAGCAGGAAGCTATCCTGAAGTCGGTTTACTCGCATTCTGGTACACTGCTGAGGCCAGCCATTGCTTCGGCATGGATGTGTAGTGCCGTAGCGGCATGGACGGATACTCTGTCTGAGGAGTTAGATACCCTGGACAGGGATTCTGTTTTGCTGACGCTGGCACATATTAAGGACACGGTCCTGTATATGCGGGATGCCCAGAGGGACATTTGCATGCTGGGATCCAGAGTAAATGCAATGTCCATCTCTGCCAGAAGGGTCTTATGGACTCGGCAATGGACAGGGGATGCCGACTCTAAAAAACACATGGAGGTTTTACCTTTTAAGGGTGAGGAATTGTTTGGGGACGGCCTCTCGGACCTAGTTTCCACAGCTACGGCTGGGAAGTCAAATTTCTTGCCTTATGTACCTCCACAGCCTAAGAAAGCACCGTATTACCAAATGCAGTCCTTTCGTTCACAAAAGAACAAGAACGTCAGAGGTGCATCCTTTCTTGCCAGAGGCAGGGGTAGAGAGAAAAGGCTGCACCGCGCAG
The DNA here is from genome assembly GCF_028390025.1 of Pseudophryne corroboree. Taxonomy (NCBI): domain Eukaryota; kingdom Metazoa; phylum Chordata; class Amphibia; order Anura; family Myobatrachidae; genus Pseudophryne; species Pseudophryne corroboree. The sequence continues at coordinate 91,530,043 of NC_086449.1, forward strand.
CCAGTTCCCAGGAACAAAAGTCCTCCCCGGCTTCCACTAAATCCGCAGCATGACGCTGGGGCTCCACAGGCGGAGCCAGGAGCGGTGGGGGCGCGTCTCCGACATTTCAGCAACCAGTGGGTTCGCTCACGGGTGGATCCTTGGGTTATACAAATTGTATCTCAGGGATACAAGCTGGAATTCGAGGTGGCGCCCACTCAACGTTACCTAAAATCGGCCTTGCCAGCTTCCCCCATGGAAAGAGAGGTAGTACTGGCGGCAATTCACAAGCTATACCTCCAGCAGGTGATAGTAAAGGTTCCCCTCCTTCAACAAGGTAGGGGTTACTATTCCACTTTGTTTGTCGTACCGAAACCGGACGGTTCGGTAAGACCCATTCTGAATTTAAAATCCCTGAACATCTATCTCAAGAGATTCAAGTTCAAAATGGAATCGCTCAGAGCGGTCATTGCAAGTCTGGAAGAGGGGGATTTTATGGTATCTCTGGAAATCAAGGATGCTTACTTGCATGTTCCCATTTATCCCCCTCATCAGGAGTACCTCAGGTTCGTGGTACAAGACTGTCATTACCAGTTCCAGACGTTGCCGTTTGGCCTGTCCACGGCACCGAGAATATTTACCAAGGTGATGGCGGAGATGATGGTACTCCTTCGGAAGCGAGGTGTTACAATTTTCCCATACTTGGACGATCTCCTGATAAAGGCGAGGTCCAGGGAGCAGTTGTTGATCAACGTAGCACACTCTCAGGAAGTGTTGCAACAACACGGTTGGATTCTGAATTTTCCAAAGACGCAGCTCATTCCTGCGACGCGTCTGCCCTTCCTGGGCATGATTCTAGATACAGAACAGAAGAAGGTGTTTCTCCCAGAGGAGAAGGCTCAGGAGCTCCTGACTCTGGTCAGAGATCTCCTGAAACCAAAGCGGGTATCGGTGCATCACTGCACGCGAGTCCTGGGAAAGATGGTAGCGTCATACGAGGCCATTCCCTTCGGCAGGTTCCATGCAAGGATCTTCCAGTGGGATCTGCTGGATCAGTGGTCCGGATCGCATCTTCTGATGCATCACTTGATCACCCTGTCCCCCAGGACCAGGGTGTCTCTGCTATGGTGGCTGCAAAGTGCCCACCTTCTCGAGGGCCGCAGGTTCGGCATACAGGACTGGGTCCTGGTGACCATGGATGCAAGCCTCCGAGGATGGGGGGCAGTCACTCAGGGAAGAAACCTCCAGGGGCTGTGCTCAAGTCAGGAGACTTGTCTGCACATAAATATACTGGAACTAAGGGACATATACAACGCCCTGAGTCAGGCGGAGCCTCTGCTTCGAGATCAACCAGTACTGATTCAGTCAGACAACATCACAGCGGTCGCCCATGTAAACCGCCAGGGCGGCACAAGAAGCAGGGTGGCAATGGCGGAAGCCACCAGGATTCTTCGTTGGGCGGAGAATCGCGTGCAAGCACTGTCGGCAGTGTTCATTCCGGGAGTGGACAACTGGGAAGCAGACTTCCTCAGCAGACACGACCTCCACCCGGGAGAGTGGGGACTTCATCAAGAAGTCTTCAAGCAGATTGCAAATCGGTGGGAACTGCCACAGGTGGACATGATGGCGTCCCGCCTCAACAAAAAGCTAAAAAGATATTGCGCCAGGTCAAGGGACCCTCAGGCGATAGCTGTGGACGCACTAGTAACACCGTGGGTGTTCCAGTCGGTCTATGTGTTTCCTCCTCTTCCTCTCATACCAAAGGTGCTGAGAATTGTAAGAAAAAGAGGAGTGAGAACAATACTCATTGTTCCGGATTGGCCAAGAAGGACTTGGTACCCGGAATTGCAAGAAATGCTCACAGAGGACCCATGGCCTCTGCCTCTCAGACAGGACCTGTTGCAACAGGGACCCTGTCTGTTCCAAGACTTACCGCGGCTGCGTTTGACGGCATGGCGGTTGAACGCCGGATCCTAGCAGAAAAGGGCATTCCGGAGGAAGTTATTCCTACGCTGATAAAGGCTAGGAAGGACGTGACAGCAAAACATTATCACCGTATATGGCGAAAATATGTTGCTTGGTGTGAGGCCAGAAAGGCCCCTACAGAGGAATTCCAGCTGGGTCGATTCCTGCACTTCCTAAAGTCAGGTGTGACTATGGGCCTAAAATTAGGATCCATAAAGGTCCAGATTTCGTCCCTATCCATTTTCCTCCAAAAAGAACTGGCTTCGCTACCTGAGGTTCAGACGTTTGTTAAGGGAGTGCTGCATATTCAGCCCCCTTTTGTGCCACCAGTGGCACCTTGGGACCTTAACGTGGTGTTGGATTTCCTTTAAATCCCACTGGTTTGAGCAGTGGCGTAACTACTGCCCCCGCAGCCCTCGCGGTGGCTTGGGGGCGAGGGGCTGCGGGGGCGCCGCCACTGATTTAGAGCAGATTGACATGCGGACGAACGTCCGCATGTCAATCTGTTGTCACTAGCCCCCCGCTGTGAAGTAGGGACACGGAGGGCACAGCGTGCGCCTCTCCTGTGTCCCTCTGAGTCTCCGGCGTGTCGGGGGGGTGTCCTATGAAAAGGGGGCGTGGCTTCGCGGAGGACCCGCTATCGCGGGCCACGCCCCCGTTTCGTCACTGAGGGGGCATGCCCAGCGCTCTGTGAGCTGCTGGCATGCCCTCTCTCCCACTGTCTGCGCTGAATAGACGCTGTGCGCATGCGCACAGCGTCTATTCACTACTGCTCTGCTATGTAGAGCAGTGACTGTAGGAGACTCCCAACTGCCCCCCCCATCGCGGGACACTGCGGGAGGTATGCATATATGGCACTGGGGGGGCACTGAGGGGGCATATATGGAACAGGGGGGGGGCACTGAGGGGGCATATATGGCACTGGGGTGGCACTGAGGGGGCATATATGGCACTGGGGGGGCACAGAGGGGTCATATATGGCACTGAGGGGGCATATATGGCACTGCGGGGGGCACTGAGGGGGCATATATGGCACTGAGGGGGCATATATGGCACTGGGGGGCACTGAGGGCATATATGGCACTGGGGGGCACTGAGGGGGCATAGATGGCACTGGGGGGCACTGAGGGGGCATATATGGCACTGGGGAGGCACTGAGGGGGCATATATGGCACTGAGGGGGCATATATGGCACTGGTGGGGCACTGAGTGGGCATATATGGCACTGGGGGGGCACTGAGGGGGCATATATGGCACTGGGGGGTACTGAGGGGGCATATATGGCACTGAGGGGGCATATATGGCACTGGGGAGGCACTGAGGGGGCATATATGGCACTGGGGGGGCACTGAGGGGGCATATATGGCACTGTATGTGTACCTGGCACATGGGGGGCTATATTTGGCACTGGGGGCACGTGAGCACCTGGCATTGTGGGGGAATATCTGGCACTGGGGGCATATGTGGCACTGGGGGGAGAGGCTATATTTGGCACTGGGGGCATGTGAGTACCTGGCACCGTGGGGGAATATCTGGCACTGAGGACATATGTGGCACTGGGAGCACAGCCCTAGCAACAAGCACTACCCCCTAGCAATGAGCATGACACCCAGTGCATGAAACCCCTGGCAACGAGCATGACACCGAGTGCATGAAACACCTGGCAACGAGCATGACACCCTGAGCATGAAAACCCCTGGCACCGTGCATGGAACCAAGAGCATGAAACCCCTGGCAACGAGCAGGTAATTTAAAAGTAATTAGAAGCCTTAATGTAGGACTTAATGTGTCATGGGCATTACGGTGTGTGGCATAATGTATCACGGACATTGCGGTGTGTGTCAGAATGTGTCACAGGCATTACGGTGTGTTGCAAACTATATCACGGGCATTGTGGTATGTGGTATAATGTCTCAGGGGCATTGCAGTGTGGCATAGGGTATAACGGGCATTGCGGTATGTGTCACAGGCATTACGGTGTATGGTATACTAGATCACGGGCATTGTGGTATGTGGTATAATGTCTCAGGGTCATTGCAGTGTGTGGCATAATGTATAATGGGCATTGCGGTGTGTGGCATAATGTGTCAGGCATTACGGTGTCTGTATACTATATCACGGGCATTGTGGTATGTGGTATAATGTCTCAGGGTCATTGCAGTGTGGCATAATGTATAACGGGCATTGCGGTGTGTGTCATAATGTATCACGGACATTGCGGTGTGTGGTATACTATATCATGGGCATTGTGGTATGTGGTATAATGTCTCAAGTTCATTGCAGTGTGTGTCATAATGTATCACGGACATTGCGGTGTGTGTCATAATGTATCACGGACATTGCGGTGTGTGGTATACTATATCATGGGCATTGTGGTATGTGCTATAATGTATCAGGGGCATTGCAGTGTGTAGCATAATGTATAACGGGCATTGCGATTCCTGTCATAATGTGTCATAGACATTACGGTGTGTGGCATAATGTGTCGGGGGCATTACGGTGTGTGCATATTGTGTCATGTGCATTATTGTGTGTGGCATAATGTCTGAGGGCCTTTGCAGTATGTGGCATAATGTATACTGGGCATTACTATAAGGAGGAAAAATGACAAATAATGGAAGGGGCATGAATCAGGATTATTTTTCTTTCCTGTGGTGGCTAACGTCTGGGCGTGCAGGTTGCAAAACTGGGGTATAAGGTAGTCCATTCCTGCAATGCCACGCCTCTTTATGCGAAGCCGCGCCCATTTAAACAAAACCACGCCCCTTTTTGGCGACGCGCGCCTTCGGCGCGCACATGTTTGTCCCTTTCCTAGTGCCAATTATGGGGGGGGGGGCGCCGAAGAATTTTTTGGCTTGGGGGAGAAAAATTTCTAGTTACGCCACTGGGTTTGAGCCACTTAAGACTGTGGAGCTAAAGTTTCTCATGTGGAAAGTGGTCATGCTGTTGGCCTTAGCTTCGGCTAGGCGGGTGTCAGAATTGGCGGCTTTGTCATGTAAAAGCCCCTATCTGGTTTTCCATATGGACAGGGCAGAATTGCGGACTCGTCCGTAATTTCTGCCAAAGGTGGTGTCATCCTTTCATTTGAACCAACCTATTGTGGTGCCTGCGGCTACGCGGGACTTGGAAGACTCCAAGTTGCTGGACGTAGTCTGGGCTTTGAAGATTTATGTAAACAGAACGGCTGGAGTCAGGAAGACTGACTCGCTGTTTATCCTGTATGCACCCAATAAGTTGGGTGCTCCTGCCTCAAAGCAAACTATCGCTCGCTGGATCTGTAGCACGATTCAGCAGGCTCATTCTGTGGCTGGGTTGCCACATCCTAAATCAGTAAAAGCCCATTCCACAAGGAAGGTGGGCTCTTCTTGGGCGGCTGCCCGATGGGTCTTGGCTTTACAGCTTTGCCGAGCTGCTACTTGGTCGGGTTCAAACACCTTTGCTAAGTTCTACAAGTTTGATACCCTGGCTGAGGAGGACCTTGTGTTTGCCCATTCGGTGCTGCAGAGTCATCTGCACTCTCCCGCCCGTTTGGGAGCTTTGGTATAATCCCCATGGTCCTTACGGAGTCCCCAGCATCCACTAAGACGTTAGAGAAAATAAGAATTTACTCACCGGTAATTCTATTTCTCGTAGTCCGTAGTGGATGCTGGGCGCCCATCCCAAGTGCGGACTTTCTGCAATATGTATTGTGTATATAGTTATTGCTTAATAAAGGGTTATTGTTATGAGCCATCTGTTGAGTGAGGCTCAGTTGTTTTTTCATACTGTTAACTGGGTAAATTTATCACAAGTTGTACGGTGTGGCTGGTATGAGTCTTACCCTGGATTCCAAAATCCTTTCCTTGTACTGTCAGCTCTTCCGGGCACAGTTTCCCTAACTGAGGTCTGGAGGAGGGGCATAGAGGGAGGAGCCAGTGCACACCAGATAGTACCTAATCTTTCTTTTAGAGTGCCCAGTCTCCTGCGGAGCCCGTCTATTCCCCATGGTCCTTACGGAGTCCCCAGCATCCACTACGGACTACGAGAAATAGAATTACCGGTGAGTAAATTCTTTTTTTTTTTTTTAAGAAGCAACATAACTATATTGCTCATAATGTCAATCTTCCTTTCACTGCAAAATGTATCATTAAATGACTTTTAAGGGCCCTAGACACTCGGCGACCCGCTGCCCGATGGCCGATACGGACGTCAAACGACCCGGCGGCGTGGGGGGGGGGGATGACGGGAGGAGTGAAGTTTCTTCACTTACCCCGTCACCCGGCTCCATAGCCCTGCATGCTAATGTGGACGAGACTGCACCAACAATGAACGAGCGCAGGGCCGCGCATCGTTTATCGGTGGTGCCTACACACTGAACGATATGAACGAGTTCTTGTTCATTAATGAACGAGAACGTTCATATCGTTCAGTAAAATCTTTGTGTGTAGGGCCCTTTAATGTTTTGCATGAGCAGCTATAAATTTGCAATTACGGACGTAGTGAGGAGTCATTCGCAAGTGATTGGCAGGGAGCTGCCGTTTTGTGGGAGGTAACGGGGATTGACGGCAAAAATGTGGTTGTGTCTGGACTGTTTTTAGGGTGTGAGTATTAGCTGCCGACTGCACTCCTGTACGCAGGAATCATGTCTCCTGCGCCTCAGTTGTGATGGTCACTCTGAGTGACTAAGGAGCTCAGTGTGTGTCAGATCTGCATCAGTGCTGCTAATATGTAAGCTGGTGTGAAAGGCTCCGGTGGGCGTCTCTATACAAATCCCGGCTACTAATACCATTGCATATTTTCACACATCCTCCTGAGTCAAAAAGCACATGCGTGATGTAATTAGTGTACAACTATGATTTAGGCCCAGTTACCCTTAGTATAATGTGCCTCTAGATGAGGCCTGGCCAACCTGTGGCCCTTCAGCTGTTGTGAAACTACAAGTCCCACTATGCCCTGCCACAGAATTAATATTAGGGAATGTTTAAACTGTAGCAGGGCATGCTGGGATGTGTTGTTTTGCAACAGCTGGTGAGCCACAGGTTGGATAGTCCTGTTCTTGATAATGGGGCAGATTTACATATGCCTTGGAGAAAGAAAAACTGCCAATCAGCTCGAGTTTTAGCATGACCATTAGGAGCTGATTGGCTGGTACTTTATCTCTCTGCTTTATTGCTCTCCAAGGCTCAGTTCGTCTCCCCCCCCAAGAGTAGGGTTGCCACCTCATCCCTTTAATTCTGGACACATATTAATTACACAGGTTCTGTGGTTGGCTGACTTCATGACTCCATTTCAACTGGTTTTAATCAGCCACAGAACCTATGTAATTAATGTGTCCAGAATTAAAGGGATGAGGTGGCTACCTTTCCCATGACTGATAAGCTCAGGCTTTCCCTGCAATGCGAAATGCATGCGCTGGTTTCTAAGTGTCGGACACTTACAGTTTAATTTTTATCTCCTCCTTTATCTTCCAGGGATGGCGTCTCTGCATGATCTGAGAAAGGAGCTGGACTGTTCCATCTGCCTGAACATTTATACAGATCCTGTAAACCTGAGATGTGGACACAACTTCTGCCGTGTCTGTATTGATCGTGTGCTGGATACACAGGAGGGGTCTGGAATTTATACCTGCCCTGAATGCAGAGAAGAGAGTCTGGAGCGTCCTGCACTGCAGAGGAATGTAACTCTGTGTAACATAGTGGGGAGTTTCTTGTCTCCTCAGCCAGATCAGGAGGAGACTGGGATCTTCTGCTCTTACTGTATTCACTCTCATGTACCAGCTGCTAGATCCTGTCTGCATTGTGAGGCTTCCCTGTGTGATAATCACCTGAGGGTACACAGTAAGTCAGCAGAACATGTCTTAAGTGATCCCACCACTTCCCCGGGAAAGAGGAAATGCCCCGTCCATAAGAAGATTCTGGAGTATTACTGCACTAAGGATGCTGTCTGTATCTGTGTGTCCTGCAGTTTGGCTGGAATACATAGGGGACACCAGGTGGAGATGCTGGATGTGGCCTCTGAGAATAAGAAAATGAAGCTGAGAAATGTTTTGCAGAAACTGACCACAGAGAGAGAGGAGAGTGAGAAAAGAGTGCAGAGCCTGCAGGAGCTCAGGAAAGATTATCGTAAAAAAGCAGAAGATGTAAAAGATCGTGTCACTGACCTGTTTATAGACCTCATGAGACATCTGGAAGATCTGGAGAAGAGAGTCCTGAGTGAGATCTCCAGGCAGGACGCACACGCTTCACTGTCAATCTCTGATCTGATCCAACTGCTGGAAATAAAGAAAGATGAGCTGTCAAGGAAGATGCGTCACATTGAGGAGCTGTGTAACATGTCTGATCCAGTGACTGTCTTACAGGAACCAGACATAGGTGACTTCCATTATTTGGGGTACAAAAAGAGACCTTCTGAACGGATCCATGATGCAAGAAGTCTGGATGTGGGTTTCATCTCTGGGACACTGTCATCATTATCTAATTTAATAACTGGTATATATACAGGGATCTATTTTCAGGAAACTACAGACCTATTTCTGGATTTCGACACTGCTGCAACCAATATAAATATATCTGATGCCATGAAAACTGCGTCCTGGTTAAGTATGTCACAGTATCGTCCTGAAAAACCAGAGAGGTTTAAGCGTGACCAGGTGTTCAGCATTAAGAGTTTTTCCTCTGGAGAACATTACTGGGAAGTGGATGTCAGTAAATCAGATCTCTGGAGGGTAGGGGTAGGTTATCCCAGTATAGAGAGGAGAGGAGATCTGTCATACATAGGAAGTAATAACAAGTCCTGGGGATTGTGTAAGCAGAAGGACTGGTGTAGTACTGTTCAGTATCTAGCGAGGCATGCCTGTAAAGACATCCAGTTGCCTAGCAATATTTCCTATGTTAGACTGAGGATATGTCTGGATTATGAGGCTGGACAGCTGTCATTTTATTCTCTGTGTGACCCCATAAGACACTTACACACATTCACTGCCACCTTTGCTGAGCCCCTTCATGCTATGTTATGCGTATACAGCGGTTCTATAAAGATATCCGGGGGAACTGTGAGTAAGAAGAAATGAGAGCGGTGACCTCACAGGGAGCGGAATCTGATAGGTGAAACTTTTAGCCATTGGTCATGTGTGTAAAACTTTCATTATACATGTACATTTCTCTGGAGTTTCTCCAACTAATTCACAGATGGCCGTGATTGTCACAAAAAAAGAGTGGAGAAAACCTTGAAGGCGCAAAGCTGCCCGTACACTATAGTTGTCTAAAGTAAATGTCACCACATTTACACCATAAGCCAAGACTAAAAAAAGATGACGACTATGTATGTCCAGGGCGCTAAATAATTATACATACATAATGAATTAAAAGAGAGATTTATACAATACGTTCCTTAATGGAATCAATTGAAAAATCTGTAGGTCATTCAGCGTGATGTATCCAGCTGTTATCTCACACGAGCATCCAGATGATATCTAGAAATGAGTTTTATACTCATGTGGAAAAAATGCCAAAAAAACTGAAAATGTGTATTTTTGTCTATAACCAATGGGTACAGTTTGAAGCACTTGGTGACAGGTATTCTTTTAAATGTAGTGAAGATGGCGCACCCCACTCACACTATATAAGGTGCGTTCGTTCATATAAAGGTATCTTTTTAGTGATGGATATCTTCCATTCAACCTTATGTGCATACAGTCAAGCAAAACTGGTTGGTTTGGGCGTATCCTAGGACTCATAAAAGGGGGTAAATTTACTAAGGTGGGAGATTTTTAGAACTGGTGATGTTGCCCATGGCAACCAATCAGATTCTACTTATCATTTATCTAGCTGCTTCTAGCAGATAATAGATATAATCTGATTGGTTGCTATGGGCAACATCACTAGTTCTAAAAATCTCCCACCTTAGTAAATCTCCCCCATGGTGTGCTTGAAAACTCCTATCAAGGTATCTTTAACATTAAATCCACTGAACGGAGGGCGTACCTCAACTCACACAAGATGCCATATGTGGACTTCCATCAAGGTATCTTTAGATGGCTACCAGTCAAATTCAGCGAACCACTAAAAAAAAAATCAGTCCAGAGGCATCTGGACTGTGAGTAACCTGATTGAACAATTTTTTAAAAATTCTTTTTAATTTTTTTTTTAAATCAGGCTACTCACAGTCCAGATGCCTCTGGACTGATTTTTTTTTTTTTTTTTTTTTCATTTCTGTATTTCTTGTTCCACCTTTTCTGTATATATGGAAAATGTTATCATGTATTTTTTGGATTACCATTTTTATGGAATAAATTGATTTTTGATGCTAATCATATTGGATTGAGAACTCTATGATTTGGTATCAGAGGACTTTAGTGGTTCGCTGAATTTGACTGGAAGCCATCTAAAGATACCTTGACGGGAGTCCACATATGACATCTTGTGTGAGTTGGGGTACGCCCTCCATTCTGTGGATTTAATGTTAAATATACCTTGATAGGAGTTTTCAAGCACACCTTGTGTGAGTCCTGGGTACGCCCAACCCAACCCGTATTGCTTGACTGTATGTACATAAGGTTGAATGTAAGCTATCCATCACCGAAAAGATGCCTTTATATGAACGAACGCACCTTGTATAGTGTGAGTGGGGTGCACCATCTTCACTCCATTCAGAAGAATATCTGTCGCCAAGTGCTTCTAACTGTACCCATTGGTTATAGACATTTTCAGTTTTTTGTAATTTTTTCCACATGAATATAAAACTCATTTCTAGATATCATCTGGATGCTCGTGTGAGATAACAGCTGGATACATCACGCTGAATGACCTACAGATTTTTTTTTTCAATTGATTCCATTAAGGAACGTACTGTATAAATCCCTCTTTTAATTCATTATTTATGTATGTATAATTGTTTAGCTCCCTGGACATACTGTACATAGTTGTCAACTTTTTTTTAGTCTTGGCCATTATTGTCAGTCTATACCTTATTACAGTAGTCAGTGCAACCCTTGCTCCTATTTGCTACGATGTATGAAGGGGGTGGATGGGATGTTGTCTCTAAAACTCCTGCTGGTTAGTTGGTATGTTATATCTAGGGTTACCAACTCATCCCTTTAATTCTGGATACATATTAACTACACAGGTTCTGTGGCTGGCTGACTTCAAGACTCCATTTCACCTGGTTTTAATCAGCCACAGAACCTGTGTAATTAATGTGTCCAGAATTAAAGGGATGAGGTGATAATGCTAGTTAGTAGTATATATTACTTTCTATAAAACATGTGTGTGCCACACTTAGTAATAATTTGAAGTACATCGAAAATGAAGATGTGATTTATGTTCTCATTAGTCCCCAGGTGGCAGTTTGTGACATCACATAGTGGGTTGCAGACATCATTACACAATTCATAGCCACTTACATGATCAGGCCCCAGACCAATTCATTAGGGAAATGGGGAGTATGTGGGTGGGTTACCTGCTCTCCTGGTAGAACTGTCCAAAATTCTGGCGTCTCCCTGACTTTCTGAGTATGGCGTATGTACGGTATAGATAGAAAACTAGCTTAATCGCTTATTTCTGCAACAGACCTCTAACTGGGAGCTGTAGTCCAATATTGTTACTTTGTTAGTACATGATGACTTGGACTGCAAATGTTGGATACATCTCCCCCTATATAAGACATTACTGATACTAGATGCCACCCTCGCTATGACCAGTCTTGATAGGTGTGATAAGCTAGTGTTGTATATAGCTCTTAGTAGATATTATGTACACTGTATACATCCCGATTATTATTTTTTGTGTCTTGTTAATTGTACCTAATCAACTACCCATTTAACTCCATGTGCACCCATTGCTCGTTTGGCGGCACTAAAAGGGCACCAGTCAGTGGAGAACACGTCCAACTGGCTTAGAACCCTGGAGAATTGAAGCAGCTGGAATACATGACCTTGTACTGGGGGGGTCAGGGAACTTAAGTTACCAGGATAGATTTTTCACTTCTTTAAACTATCTCGTCCAAGTAATTTCTCATTATACACTTGCTTAAAGTAGACTTACTTTTATAAACAAACTTGTCATTCTTATTATTTCTATATTTGTTGTTTATATAAAGACTCTAACATTTCATTGCTGATGTTTGTTTTCCTACATTATGCTGCATTGCTGTTGAGGTTTCTTTACATGCTATGTTATTGATACTGAGATGTTCATATTCTATGTTATTATTGTCAGCAATAAATTGCTCAGTGGTGTAAGCACAGCTTATTTGTTACAGTCTGCGCTTATTGAGAGTTATTCAGAGTTGATCGCAGCAGCAAATTTGTTAACAGTTGGGCAAAGCCATGTGCACTGCAGGGGAGGCAGATCTACCATGTGCAGAGAGAGTTAGATTTGGGTGGGTTATATTGTTTTTCTGCAGGGTAAATACTGGGTGCTTTACTTTTACACTGCAATTTAGATTTCAGTTTGAAAACACCCCAACCAAATCTAACTCTCTCTGCACATGTTATGTCTGTCCCCCCTGCAGTGCACATGGTTTTGCCCAACTGCTAACAAATTTGCTGCTGCGATCAACTCTGAATTAGGTCCATTGCGTCAATACATTTTCTCTAATAGGCCCTACACACTGGGCGAAAGATATGAACGATCTTGTTCATTAATGAACGAGATATCGTTCATATCTTTCAGTGTGTAGGCACCAGCAATGAACGATGCACGGCCAATATGGACAATCTCGTCCATATTAGCATGCAGTGCTCTGGAGCTGGGTGACGGGGGGAGTGAAGAAACTTCACCCCTGCCGCGGGGACGCTCTGTCACCTCATCGCGCTGTGTGTAGGGCCCATTACTCTGCCATGGGGAGTTTTGTCACTCCGCTGTAATAAGTAGTAAACAAATGTTATATACACTTTGCTGGGTGGTGTCACTATGGGCCCAATCCAGAGTCAGACGCAAGTCCAAACATGGGTGTATCCTGCTATTATTGGCAGACAGCACATGTGCCAAAGAAAGCAATCACTTCATGTATATGCACCTTTCCAGTGGATATGCGAGCGGACGTTTCGCTCCGTATATGGCCGTTTCTTACCACCCGTTAAATAGTTATTTCTGGGCAGAAGCTAGGGGGTTGTATGTGGACAGAAACACAGTGGGCGGTGCGCATGAAGACAGGCTGATACTCACTACTGACCCAGAACCAGGCCCTATATAAGTGCATGTAATCAGCGCCAATAATGAGCAGTGTTGTAGCACACATCCCAACACTCTGTATGTTAGAATTGGGATATCCCTCCAATCCGACACTGCCACATCAGGGGTCTGATCATATCATTGGTTGTGTTGTGGTCACATCACCCTGGGGTGTGTTTAGATCTTCTTGCCCACGTGTCAATTAGCAAAAAAAAAAAACTTTCCTACATATCTGCCAGAAAAATTATCTAATCATTTTAAAATAAATAATTTTAAATTAATTGGGTTAAATCACATGTAACATACTTGCATGGGCTACTTCAATGGTCGGTCTTTACCCTAAAGCACTTTACAGGAACTCCAGTCTCATGTTCATGTTCAATCAATGTGTAAAGTGAATGGTAGCCCACATAAGATTACTCTCCCACATAAATTTGATCTACGGTAAAAATGTTCTAGTGACATATTGCCGGGTCGACACGGGTCAGTGTGCGGTGTGAAAGAGGCATAACCGAAATCCCGGGTCGCCTGACCCGGCAATTCAATCTGTGAATAGAGCAGTGTTATTCCTGGGATGAATACCGGGTCAATGGCAGCGTAAATGGGCTCCCGGGTCGATGGGACCCGTCAACTACAGCAGGGAGAGGCGGCGCCGAGATGATCTCATCTCCCTGCGCCGCCTCCACCCTCGCTGCTGGCTCCGTTCCCCGCTGCTAAGGCAACCCGCCCGGCATATTGCTGGGTCAGGGAAACTAGCAACCGCATCCAATGCCGGTTCTCACCCGGGAAGGACCCATTTCCAATTAGGGGTACAAGCAATCTATTATGGTTGAATCTTCACAATGCAAACAGACAGGAGTTTTTAATGATGACTGCTTGTGGCCCCCATACATCAGCAATAAATGACTGCAATGTCCTAATTCCCCGATGGCCGGTTTGGGGAATTGCGAATATTAAACATGTTTTAAAATCCTGATTTCCCCAAAAACGATTGGGATCGGCAAATCAGGCATTTTTAACAGGTTTCATTTCCCTGATTTCATGACTATTTCCTCGATCGACGATGTCGGTGGGTTAGGAAGTGGGGCCGCTGATGTATGTAGGCCATTACCTGGGTCGTTTTTTTTTTTTTTTTTACATAATAGGCCAGATGTAATGACGCCCGAGTTTGGCAGCCATGTGGGATGCTATTCAAACTGACTATTTTTTTAAAGGGGCAATCACTTACAAGGCAACACCATAACTTGTAAGTGATTGCCCTTTTAAAAAAGTACGAGTTCGGCTAGCATCCCGCATGGCCAATGAACTCGGGCGTCATTACTTCCAGCCCAATGTATGTGTCTTAAATTCCTATTATTTGTACATATGATATAGACCAGGGGTGGGGAACCTCAGGCCTGCAGACCGTATAAGGCCCGCAGAGCCACTTGATCCGACCAGGCTCACCTAACCAAAGAGATGCCGGGAGCCTGCTAAGATTTTGTTACCAGCGGGTGGCCGTCTCCTTCCCCTCAGCAGCAGCCGGAGGCAGGAGCTCATGCCTGAGCACCGTCTTCTGGCTCAGGCAGTGTATGTGTGCGGCGCTGCAGGAGAGACGTCATGACGTCTCCCATAGTTCCAAGAAGCAGGCGGCTAGGCTGAGGGCAGCAGTCCGGAAGCATATTTTATGGCGCATAACAACTGACTGGGGACATATCTAATGGGGCATAACTACTGACTTGGGGGCAGGCTAATTTTTAAGTTGATAATTTTGTATGGCCTCCAAAGGATGTTATAAATATCCAAATGGCCCTTGGTAGAAAAAAGGTTCCCCACCCCTGATACAGACAGATATGCAGCCATAACAATACACCCTAAGGTGTATATTCACCAAAAGTAGATTTTCATTGATGTCATACCGATGAAAATCAATCTAAATCGATGTTGTGATATAGGGGCTAACACAAACCTTTAGTAACATGATTTTTTTACATTCATTTTTAAATGTGTTTTAGTCCCGAAACACATCGATTTAGATTGATTTCCATCAATTTGAGAGAAACCCCCCCCAACCTTTTAGAAATATACCCCGTAGGCGAACTGACTCGTAAACCATAACCTATCCGCATTCACTTCTATATTTACAGCAGGTGTGTTAATACTAGAGATGAGCGGGTTTGGTTCGTCGAGATCCGAACCCCCCCAAACTTCACCCATTTTACACGGTTCCGAGGCAGCCTCGGATTTTCCCACCTTGCTCGGTTAACCCGAACGTCGTTATCCCACTGTCGGATTCTTGCGAGATTTGTATTCTATATAAAGAGCTGCGCGTCGCCGCCATTTTCACTCATGCATTGGAGATTGAACGGAGAGGACGTGGCTGCGTTCTCTCCCTGAAAAGCTCCGTAATCTGTGCTCAGTGTGCTGCAAATATCTGTGCTCACTGTGCTACAAATATCTGTGCTCAGTGTGCTGCAAATATCTACGTTCTCTGCCTGAAAACGCTCCATATCTGTGCTCAGTGTGCTGCAAATATCTGTGCTCAGTGTGCTTTATTGTGGGGACTGGGGACCACCAGTATAATAGTAGTACAGTACAGTAGGCCATTGCTGTTTCTTGCAGCTCTGTGTCACTGCAAGTATCCATTCCATATCTGTGCTGCATTTTTGTGAGCAGTATATATAGTATTACAGTGCAGCATTTTGGTGACCAACAGTATATAGTTGTACAGTAGGCCATTGCTGTATCTTGCAGCTCTGTGTCACTGCAAGTATCCATTCCATATCTGTGTTGCATTTTTGTGAGCAGTATATATAGTAATACAGTGCAGCATTTTGGTGACCAACAGTATATAGTTGTACATGATAAAGATGGAAGCCATATTTGTTCATAAGACTCCATTTATAATTGACATCTGACAAGCTGTTTCAAATTGTTTTCAACTTAGATCTGACACAGGAAAAAGTACAGACACTGCACTTTGTTTGAACCCATATTGTGAAGTTATGACCTTTTATCTAAGATATATTTTACGGTAATTTCCTAGCAGAAATATAATGTCAGCAGCTAGACATGTGAGCTTCAAAGGGTATTTGTCAGTTTGTGGTATAGCAGCTGTAAAAATATAAACAGACATATGTAGGTTTCGAGGTTAGCAAAACCCCCTAGTTATTCCACTTAAGAGCACATATAAAAAATATAGATGTTGGCAAACATATTACGTATAAGATAGAAGTTTTATTAGCCAATAGGATTAAGCTTCGTGTCAGGAATCGACGACATGATATGTTAATTGGTATCACTTTATAATGTACTGCTGGTAGAAAATAAATCTCTCTCTCTGCTCTATTACTTTCCACTTTATACACGTGTGGCTAGTTATTACAAAGGTTATTTTGTTGACTGACTGAATGCGTGCTTGAACTTGATTAAGCAAGGGGTGCCCTTTCCTGGGGTTCCCTTTATCAATATGGAGGTCCCACCGAGATCCCACATCACCTGTTGAACAGCGGACGGTTCCTGGACTGAGACTCAAAACCCATGCATGGTACGTAGAGATATTTCTCTGTAGACTCTCATTCCATTAACTGTTCAATATGTTCCGCTGGGAGACAGGCATCGGGATCGTACGCACAAAGTTCACTCAGTAAGCAGGTTGATTTTTTTCATTTTCCTTCTATTATCTTGCTTATGTGCTTATATGTATTATAAAGGCGTAAGACTGAATGAATGTGGGAGTAAATGGATTCTGAGTATTTAGAGTGTGTCTGCATATAACCAACTGATGGGTTGTTAAACTGAACGTTGCTGCGACCACTGTCTTGTTTTTGTACCAATAGGTTGTCATTTTATTTCATTTTATTCTTAAAGTAAGAAATATTGGAAAGGATTGGTCAGATATACTGTCTGAATTGGAAGGTTCAGAACAATATATTGTACATAATATACGAGTCTAAGTTGTACTCACAGTAGAATATCATTGCATCTGACTTGCATACCTTGTTAGTACCATAAAACACGTCCTGTCGCTTTAAAAATTATAGCGTACAGAGTTAAGAAAAAAAAATCAGGAACGGAAGTAATTTAAAACTTTTTTTCTCTCTCTCTTCCGTAAGCTGTAACCACAGACTGCAAGTTAAATGCAAGTTAAATGTCCTGTCAGGATTGTGTCTGTATAGCAATCATACATAAGTTAGGGGAGGGACATCCATTTGTTTTAAAAGCAGTAGTGTACTCTGCAGAAGAAGGGGTTTGGGGAAATAGAGAAAACCCAGATGATGTGTTCATATTGATGGGATGTCATTTCATTCCAAAGAATAGTGACATAGGTAAAAATTGGTTACAAATCACCTCTGATTCAGGCAATTTTCCTCACCGTTAAATCTCAGGTGATCTGTTAGATCCAGGTTACTGATATTTCCCTTGATTTTATTGAATACTTACTGGCCATAAGTATGGGAAATACAAATACTTATCCTTCGGATGAAGCACCTCGGAGTGCCATGGACATTATGAAGAATGTACATGGTGAGCAATGCTTGAAGGGTATGAAACGGTTGTTTCAATGGGCAAAAGTGACTACTAATGGCACTCTAGACCCGGATAGGTTGAAACAAATTAAAGTAACCTATGGGAGATATGTGAAGGATAATAATCTGGAACAGAGTCTTGATTTGTGGATTAAAACGGATAAATTACTTCAGTATAAGAAAAAGTTAGAGTTAGGACAAACTCAAGAACAAATGGCTCTAATTAATATGGATGATTTTAAAGATGCAGACATATCTGGACAGGGAACAATTAGACGTAAAGGTCCCAAGAAAACCAAAGGGTATCCGTACTGGGCATGTCCAAATTGTAGACATTGTAACCCACCAGATGATACACTATGTCCAATTAGTCAAACACCTTGGTCCTATAAATGTAAGCCCTGTAAAGAACCAAATGTTAAAAAATCTGTTAAATCTAAAAAGTTAATCAGTAAATGGTTGCCAGTGTTAAAAAAATAAAAGACCTACTAATTATACCTGAAGATGTGCATGCCACAGACTAATATATTGGTAGACTAAAAATTGTACAGCATGTAATGTCAAGAGACCAAAAATGTCTAAGAAAAATTTATGTATGGTCTCAAGCTTGGCATCTGCACCTCCAGTGTATAATTTACTTAAGGTTTTGGTCCCTGCAAACTATATCCGGTGTGCACATAAGATGCTGTCACACCTGGTGTAGCTGCTGACGGAACCTAATCCAGTGCGCCAAAAGTTGCGCTGAACCACTGCATAATATAAAAAATTCAGAACTGTTAACATAACAGTTATAGAACTCCCTGATGTTAAACAACAATTTATGAAGTTCATTAGATATGTAAAAAAATTAAAAATAATTTAAACCTAGAAATAGAATCCAAAAAGAGTTATGAGTTTTCTGGATCCTGCTTAGTGATGGACAATTGGACTCAGGTGGCATGGAAATGCAAACATAAAACCAGCTGGTAAAGTAATCTATTCTTTACTCCTTTTTGCCTTCCCATGTGGGCTGGTCTGGTCCGTCATTCGGTAAAACTTATTCGGGGTCCGAAAGTCTGTTTCAGGCTGCTTTTGTCTCTGAAACTGCATGCTTATCAAATTGTGTAAAGAGATTATTCATAAATTGTAATCAGTATGTTTGCACTTTTCTGTCATTTTGTGCCACAGAATAGCAAAATATATAGTCTGTAAATTACATTGGTAAATATGTATTGAATCAGTGGCTACAAATGACTTGTAGACTTCAATAAAAGTGTGTGATATAATGTATTATGTAAGTTCTAATGGTTTATCATTAAACTCCAGCTAACCCCTGTGCGGAGTTGGGAGAGTGCTGGCTCACTCTCAGTGTTTTATTTGTGTGTGTAAAATAGTATTCTCTTAATATAAAGTTTTGGATAAGTATAATGAAATGTGTTGTGGCCAAATAAATATTGCCCCAGCCAATAGCAAAGGGCTGTCATAAGACTAAAAATATAACATGTATTTGTATTAAAAAGATCTCCACAGTAAAAATAATATCTGTGTCTAAAACAGTAACAGTTCATGGGTAGATAATTAGAAACAGGTTTTGCAGTTACCACAGAAACAGACATCTTAATACAGGAACCCTTGCCATCAGGTAGTTCAGCTCAGGAGGCAGAACTTAGGGCACTGATAGAAGCCTGTATTTATGCTGAAGGTCAAACAGTTAACGTTTATACAGACTCAAGGTACTGCTTAGGTATTGCCCATGACTATGCAGTTATCTGGAAGAGCAGAGATTTTATTGAATCTTCAGGAAAACCAATAAAACATGCAGACTGTATTAGGGCATTATTTGCTGCCTTTCAATTGCCAAAAAAATTAGCAGTTATAAAGGTCAAAGCGCACACTAAAGAGGATACTGCAGAGGTCAGAGGAAACGCTCTAGCTGATCAGGCTGCAAAAGCTGCAGCAGTCCAGCCTCTGCCAGACACTCAGGTGATGTTAACTGTCACACCAGAGTCATTAGATTTACAGTTATTGTGCAAATTACAAGCACAGGCCTTAGGCAAGGAGAAAAAGGATTGGGAAAAATTAGGTGGGTGAATACACGGTGACAGATGGATGGTGGAAAACCGTATCTGTTTACCACGCTCACTTTACCCAGTCTTAGCACAAATATTGCATAGAAAAATGCACCAATCCAGAGATGCAGAGGTGAGGATTTTAAACCAGCATTGGGTAGCACCAGGTTTCACACAAGCAGCACAGGCTTATGTTGCAGGGTGTGTCGCTTGTGCTTTATATAACCTAGGAAAGGTTGTGAAGGTACCAGCAAAAAGTACCCCACAAACTTGCTACCCCTTTCAGAGATTACAAATAGACTTTATCCAGTTACCTAAATGTTCTGGGTATAAAAATGTACTTGTGTGCAAAGACCTATTCTCAAATTTTAAGACGAGAAGGTGAACTAATAGAAACAAAAAAAAAAAAGAAATATTCTTAGAGACAAATTTGGAGTGAGAAAACCACAAAAAGCTAGTAAGAAAACCCCAAAGTCAGGGAACGAAAAAGTCAGAGTAAATTTGAAACCCACCCCAAAAGGGAAAAACATTAGAACTCCGATCTACAAAAAGACTAAACCTAACATATCGCAGTACATGTCAAAAATACACAAGACTGAAAGAAATACCGAAACAGAAGCAAATCTAGGGCAGAATTCATCCATCTCCTCAACAGAAGACACAGAGTCAGTAGTTTCATTTTCGATTTATGAGATCGAGGATGATCCACAATACGAAGAAGTAGCAAGACTATCATTGGAAAAAGGGTGGGATAATCAGAACCAGGCAAGCATTTATATTACAGAGAGGTTACACACAACCATAAGAAAGAAATCCACAGACCCACTTATCACCAAGTCTTTGCAAGAATCACATTTGACAGACCCGTCAATAAATAAACCAATAGAAGAACAAGATAGAGAAACATGTGCATCAAACCAATCTTTTTTAGGGGTCAGCCACCCAAAGGGACACGACAAGAACACCAACAGCACACCGACAAAAACAGGGAAACGCAAACTAGAAGAACAAGAAGGGGGTGCAGGGGGGAGAAAAGAACAAGGTCAAACCACCTACAGTGACAGGAGAACTGGGGAAAGGAGTCTTTAACCTGAGCAACATTGTACTGACGAATAATGACCTAAAACTCTTAGACAAAGGCCTCAAATTCGCACCCACCGCCAAACTTGACAAATTCAATACCTACCTTGACCTCCATAGATTTGCCCGAAAATTAACACTGAAAAAATACTATGCAACAACAACACCAGCCCAAGTTAGAAATCAAGAAGATACAGACAACATCAGACACAGCAAACTCAAACCTCCATCTACATTCTACCCAAGTCACCTAAAGGGAACACAAGTAGATGCATTCATCAGAATGGTGGAATGGGACATAGAGAAACTCAACACAAACAATCCCACTAGCAATCTCTCTAAACAAGAAAAGACAGCACTACAGGAATTGCAGGACAATCATTCTTTAATCATAAAACCAGCAGATAAAGGGGGCGGTATAGTCATTCTTAACAAATCCGACTACATCAAAGAAGCACACCGCATCTTAGATGACACCAATACATACCAAAAATTAGACAGAGACCCAACCACTGCATTTCAGTAAGAACTAGACCATCATTTACAAAAAGGAGTAAAGACTGGTATCCTTAACCAATCTGAACACCAATACATACAAACCAACCACCCCATCATTCCAGTATTTTATTTCCTGCCAAAATTGCACAAAGACCCACAGAACCCACCGGGAAGACCCATCATATCTGGTATTGGCTCACTAACATCACATTTATCAGAGTACATAGACACAAACTTACAACCATATGTACAGAAACAAAAATCTTACTTACGAGATACAACACATGTACTAAACAAGATTCAAGGACTAGAGTGGAATGAAGTAATGTGGCTTGTAACCTCAGATGTGACATCGCTGTATACAGTGATAGATCACGATCAAGGGATCTCAAGCATCAAATACCATCTAGAAAAAGACGAGAACCTGACAGACACACAGAGACAGTTTATCATCGACAGCATATATTTTATACTTAAACATAATTACGTATGGTTCGAAGACGAATTCTATCTTCAAACCAAGGGCACCGCGATGGGCACGAGATTCGCCCCCAGCTACGCCAATCTCTTCATGAGTTGGTGGTAGGACCATCATGTGTGGGGGAGACCGGAGCTGGGGACGAATCTCGTGCTCTGTACACGATACATAGATGACATCTTTTTCATATGGCGGGGAGAGGAGGGAACACTAACTGAATTTATTCAGGATATGAAGCAGAACAGAAACAACCTACACTTTACAACCAATGTCAATTTTCTTGACCTAAACATCTTTTCAGAAAATGACCAACTGCACACAAAAACCTTTAGGAAGAATGTGGACGTAAATAGCTACATTCTATCCAATAGCAGACACCACCCCAACTGGTTAAAGTCCGTCCCAAAAGGACAATTCACAAGACTAAGGAGAAATTGCTCAAAGAAAACAGACTATGTGACTCAAGGCAGAGAAATGATGACAGACTTCAAAGAAAAGCAATACAAAGAGGAACTTCTAGAAGAGGCTTATGACCTAGTGGGGGAGACAGACAGAAGTCAGCTACTCCAATATAAAAACAAGAAAGATAGGGAATACTCAGATGAGGTTCTATTTATCACAAACTACACACAACAAGCTAGATCTTTACAACATATCCTCAAAAAACATTGGCCACTTCTTATGGAAGATGAAGTCCTGAATGACATATTAGACACTAAACCAAAAGTCATATTCAGAAAAGCACCTGATTTGAAGCAGAAACTGGTACACAGCTACATAAAACCAAGCAAAATGACCCAATCCCACATCAATAACTCCAAACCAATATCAGGGTTTTATTACTGTGGTACATGCATAGGATGCAAAAATAGAAGAATACGCAGCACAAAACCAGTTACCCACTTTAGTTCCACCAATACACACAGAACTTATAACATCAAAGAGAGAATAACCTGCAATAGTAAAGGTGTCATCTACCTACTAGAGTGTGGATGCCCCAAACAATATGTAGGACGTACCACACGCCCCTTGAAAACAAGAATTAGTGAACATATTTGGAATATCAAAAAGGGGCTAGAAGAACACAACTTATCAAAACACTTTAAAGACCACCACAACAGTGACCCCCTATCACTCAAATTCATAGGGATTCAGGAGGTGCACACTAACTGGAGGGGAGGAGACTATAGTGCAAAAATCAATACCATAGAATTAAGATGGAGGTACGAATTAAAGACACTAGCTACAATGGGACTAAATCGTGATAATGAAGTTAAATCACTGATATGTAAAAAGTAGAAAACATGAACGGAATTTAAGACCGGGGAGCAACACATCCATGTATTGTTAAAATACACAAACATACTTTATTAATACCCACAAATGTAGACCAGATAGGTGCACATATCGGATTGCACTCCAGTGCAAAACAAATACTTATATATATATATATGTATGTGTGTATGTGTCGATCATACTTCTTTACAATACATATACCAAAACAACCCAGATCAGGATCTTAAACGTAGAATCTATTCCTCATGACACACACACCAATCAATCATTTATGAAATAGAAACTTTTCATATCACTGTTTTAGAATGTTTAATTTATTAAAAACTCTTTCTTCTATAAAAAATATTTCCACTGTACAAATGTCATAGCCAGATAAGTCGCACTTGCACTTAAAATCAATAGAAAGCATACTTTACCACTGTGACATTAACACATTGGTCAGGAACATGGAGACCAATGACAAGCAGGAAATCCAATCACATGACCTATGAGGTCACAATATGTCCCTTTAAAAACCTGGATAGCACTACTCCAAATATCCACTACTCCCAGAGGAAGGCCCCAGAGGCTGAAACGCGTTGGTCTATAACACTACAACCTAAAACTGAAACATACAAGACCACAACAAGCGCTGACGGCGAAGCAGAGACCCGGTCACGTGATTGGGGAAACCCGGAAACCAACTACGCTGCCTAGCAACAGACAGAAGACCAGGAGAAGAAGCCGGTGAAGGTGTGCGGCGGGGAAACAGGAGAAAACAGAAGGTGAGTCTCCGTATGCGGCGGGTGTCACTCGTGAAGCTGCTCCGTAGAGCGCTGACCGAGTTCCCCCTACTCTAGGCAGGTTAGCCTCTCGATCGCTCTAGCTTCCAGGCGTGTCTGTACCAGGACACACCATGAGAGGCTGAGAATAGAGAGAAAGACCAGTCCGGAGCAACCAACTTTTTTTCCTGTCTAACCTTAAACACTCCCACCGTGAAGACAACAAAGACTGTGTTTATGTTTTTTCTTCACCTTGGATTTGGATTTTAACACAGGATTTGAACTTTAACAAGAACAAAAAGACTATCAGCAGCTGTGCGGGACGCCGCAGGCTGCAGCACATACCCAATAAACTCACAGACAAGGGTTTATTTATTTATTTATTCACTACTCCCCATTTATCACTATTTATCTCCAACTTTAGTAATAGCAGCCAATAAAATTCGCTATTATTAATGAGCTATATGTGTACAGTGTATTTTGATCAGTAGGAATCATACACCATTAAGAAAATTAACCATCTTATTGAATGTACTTTGGTTGTAAATAACCCAAGGGTACATACAAAAAAACTAGGAGCTAGGACTAAGCGCTACACTACTATTCTATCTATTCTCAAATTGGGTTGAAGCTTGGCCTTGTAGAGCAGCAAACGCCAAAACAGTTGCAAAGAAGTTAATGCAAGAAGTAATATGCAGATATGGAGTACCTTAAGTTATTGAAAGCAACAGAGGTACCCAGTTCACAGGAGAAGTATTAGGCAAAATTCTGTCAGATTTAGGTGTTACTCAGGCCTTTTACACTTCCTATAGGCAAAGTAGTAAACATGTAGAAAAACTTATTACCTTAAAACTAAAGCTATAAAAATAAGTTACAGAAACAGGCAAAACATGGGCCCTCATTCCGAGTCGTTCGCTCGGTAATTTTCATCGCATCGCAGCGATTTTCCGCTTAGTGCGCATGCGCAATGTCCGCACTGCGACTGCACCAAGTAAATTTGCTAAGAAGTTAGGAATTTTACTCACGGCTTTTTCTTCGCTCAGGCGATCGTAGTGTGATTGACAGGAAATGGGTGTTACTGGGCGGAAACAGGCCGTTTCCGGAAAAACCGCAGGAGTGGCTGGAGAAACGGGGGAGTGTCTGGGCGAACGCTGGGTGTGTTTGTGACGTCAAACCAGGAACGACAAGCACTGAACTGATCGCAGATGGCGAGTAAGTCTGAAGCTACTCAGAAACTGCTACGAGGTGTGTAATCGCAATATTGCGAATACATCGTTCGCAAATTTAAGCTGCTAAGATTCACTCCCAGTAGGCGGCGGCTTAGCGTGAGCAATTCTGCTAAAATCGCCTTGCGAGCGAACAACTCGGAATGACCTCCATGTTTAGAAGGTTTACCCATTGCTTTGTTCTCACAAATACTTCAAGTGAAAAGCATGGGTTAATACCATATTAAATCTTATTTTGGTATTGTTGCTAGAACAGTATGTTATTTTCCCCAGCAGTTTCTGCATGAGCATGGTGACTTAACTTATGTAATGCATATATAACAGCAACTAACCAAATTGCATGGCAAAGTTTTTGATTCTATTCCAGACACCAACAGTTCCCAAGACTCACATGAACTAAAGCAAGGTGATTGGGTGGTCACTAAGAAAAAGAAAGTCTCTTGAAGCCAGATTCAAAGGACCATTTTAAGTTCTGTTGACTACCGCCACTTCAGTCATGTTGAGTGAAAAAAAACTCGTAAATAAACGCATCTCATTGCAAAAAAGTGACAAAGGAAGTATTATCCAATCACGATACATAATCAAAATACATAGATACAATTTAATAGGCCCCAGGCCATATAAGGGTCTGGGGGATGTATAATGTGTAACTTAGTTCTTCTTGTTAGTATGGTTATTCTTATATAAACAGTAATGATTGAACCTTACTTATATGAGGAGTCAAGTGATAGGCAATAATCAGTAACTATGCCAAAAATAACAGAACAAAAGGGAATACACATAGGATGTCAACAATTACCCAGGTAAAGACAAATAGGCATAAAAGATGCTGGTCATCAAATGTAAAACAGGACCAATATAAACAGTTGTCTCCAATTGTTTACTGTATCTGCAGGCTAGTATGTCACTTTGCAGACCATGTATGGAGTAAAAGGTTGTACTTATTTAATAAATTATACTAGCCCAGAAGATATTATTGATGAAAAAATAAATAAAGTAATACAGTTAAAAAATCAGTTCGCTACTAATCATAATTATACCAGTGTGTTTCCAGATTCTTTCTTTTCTTGGTTTTATAAACACTATACAACCAATTGCTTTTCAGAAATATTATCTATTGTTGCTAAGGGACTTGTTTTGCTATTAATTGCATATTTTAAGGCTTATTATGTGGATACTGACACTAAAATGTTTTCCTACCTAAGGCATTGCTGAAACTGCTAAACTGCAACCAATTTATATGAAACTTATTGGAGGAGCTATAATATACAATTCCACATTCTTCTACTGTGAAACCTGCCATACCAGATACACAGAAGCTTCCAGCTGTCCCTACTGTTATGATGACATAATCTAATGAACTTTGCTGTCACAATATTGAGTCAAAAAGACTTTCGAGAACTATTGAGCAAGGACTATGAACATTATAATGATTCCATCCTCAAAAGACTCCTCTACTTTATGAACTTTCTCTTGTGGTTAAGGATAAGAGAATAGGGAACATTGGTTCTGCCCGAGCATAGGGATGTTGAATGGGCTAGCCCATGCCTGGAGTGCCCTTATGGTACACCAGTCGTGAAAGTAGGTGTCCCTATAGAATCAATGACCAGGTAAAGGAAGGGTAAATTAAAGGTAAAAATTAGAAACAAAGAGGGGAAGTTGATAAAGATGGAAGCCATATTTGTTCATAAGACTCCATTTATAATTGACATCTGACAAGCTGTTTCAAATTGTTTTCAACTTAGATCTGACACAGGAAAAAGTACAGACACTGCACTTTGTTTGAACCCATATTGTGAAGTTATGACCTTTATCTAAGATATATTTTACGGTAATTTCCTAGCAGAAATATAATGTCAGCAGCTAG
The DNA here is from genome assembly GCF_028390025.1 of Pseudophryne corroboree. Lineage (NCBI taxonomy): Eukaryota > Metazoa > Chordata > Amphibia > Anura > Myobatrachidae > Pseudophryne > Pseudophryne corroboree. Next base: position 91,556,899 of record NC_086449.1, read on the forward strand.
ACATGTGAGCTTCAAAGGGTATTTGTCAGTTTGTGGTATAGCAGGTGTAAAAATATAACCAGACATATGTAGGTTTTGAGGTCAGCAAAACCCCCTAGTTATTCCACTTAAGAGCACATATAAAAAATATAGATGTTGGCAAACATATTACGTATAAGATAGAAGTTTTATTAGCCAATAGGATTAAGCTTCGTGTCAGGAGTCGACGACACGATATGTTAATTGGTATCACTTTCTAATGTACTGCTGGTAGAAAATAAAGCTCTCTCTGCTCTATTACTTTCCTCTTTATACACATGTGGCTAGTTATTACAAAGGTTATTTTGTTGACTGGTCACTGGCTGCAGCCGTGTATGAACCTGATGCTGACTGACTGACTGAATGCGTGCTTGAACTTGGTTAAGCAAGAGGTGCCCTTTCCTGGGGTTCCCTTTATCATACAGTAGGCCATTGTATACATATATAATACAGTACAGTAGGCCATTGCTGTATCTTGCAGCTCTTTGTCACTGCAAGTATCCATTCCATATCTGTGCTGCATTTTTGTGAGCAGTATATATAGTATTACAGTGCAGCATTTTGGTGACCAACAGTATATAGTTGTGTACAGTATGCCATTGCTGTATCTTACAGCTCTGTGTCACTGCAAGTATCCATTCCATATCTGTGCTGCATTATTGTGAGCAGTATATAGTAGGACAGTGCAGCATTTTGGTGACCAGCAGTATACATATATAGTACAGTACAGTAGGCCATTGCTGTATCTTGCAGCTCTGTGTCACTGCAAGTATCCATTCCATATCTGTGCTGCATTATTGTGAGCAGTATATAGTAGGACAGTGCAGCATTTTGGTGACCAGCAGTATGCATATATAGTACAGTACAGTAGGCAATTGCTGTATTTTGCAGCTCTGTGTCACTGCAAGTATCCATTCCATATCTGTGCTGCATTATTGTGAGCAGTATATGGTAGGACAGTGCAGCATTTTGGTGACCAGCAGTATGCATATATAGTACAGTACAGTAGGCCATTGCTGTATCTTGCAGCTCTGTCACTGCAAGTATCCATTCCATATCTGTGCTGCATTATTGTGAGCAGTATATAGTAGGACAGTGCAGAATTTTGGTGACCAGCAGTATACATATATAGTACAGTACAGTAGGCCATTGCTGTATCTTGCAGCTCTGTGTCACTGCAAGTATCCATTCCATATCTGTGCTGCATTTTTGTGAGCAGTATATATAGTATTACAGTGCAGCATTTTGGTGACCAACAGTATATAGTTGTGTACAGTAGGCCATTGCTGTATCTTACAGCTCTGTGTCACTGCAAGTATCCATTCCATATCTGTGCTGCATTATTGTGAGCAGTATATAGTAGGACAGTGCAGCATTTTGGTGACCAGCGGTATACATATATAGTACAGTACAGTAGGCCATTGCTGTATCTTGCAGCTCTGTCACTGCAAGTATCCATTCCATATCTGTGCTGCATTATTGTGAGTAGTATATCATAGGACAGTGCAGCATTTTGGTGACCAGCAGTATACATATATAGTACAGTACAGTAGGCCATTGCTGTATCTTGCAGCTCTGTGTCACTGCAAGTATCCATTCCATATCTGTGCTGCATTATTGTGAGCAGTATATAGTAGGACAGTGCAGCATTTTGGTGACCAGCAGTATGCATATATAGTACAGTACAGTAGGCCATTGCTGTATCTTGCAGCTCTGTCACTGCAAGTATCCATTCCATATCTGTGCTGCATTATTGTGAGTAGTATATCGTAGGACAGTGCAGCATTTTGGTGACCAGCAGTATACATATATAGTACAGTACAGTAGGCCATTGCTGTGTCTTGCAGCTCTGTGTCACTTCTAGTATCTTGATCAGTGCTCAATATCTGCTGCATTGTTGTGACAAGTATGTATACTGTACTGTGCGACGTGTGTTATACACCTGGTGATTACTAATTATACATCCTGTAATCTGTACTGAGCGAAGTGTGAGATACACCTGGTGATTATACACCCAATATTATTATTATTATTATTATTATCCTTTATTTATATGGCGCCACAAGGGTTCCGCAGCGCCCAATTACAGAGTACATAAATAATCAAACAGGAAAACAGCAACTTACAGTTGATGACAGTATAGGACAAGTACAGGGTAAATAAACATAGTTACATCAGCAGATGACACTGGAATAAGTATCAGGTGGCAGAAGACTGCTGGATGTGGTACAGTTGAAGATTATTAAAGTAAGACAAAGGATAAGCACATGAGGGAAGAGGGCCCTGCTCGTGAGAGCTTACAATCTAAAGGGGAGGGGTAGACAGACATGGGTGACACAGATGGGGTACATAGAGAACGTGGAACAGAGGGTTAGGATGAGATTTGGCTGGGTTTGGTGAAGAAGTGGACCCCCCGAATGCACAAGTCAATACTTAACATTGCAACATTTTACTGGGCTATTGTTGTTAACTGGGCTGTATGTATTTACAGCCGGGGGGGTGGGAAGGGGGCGTGTGACACTGTTATTATTAATGTACTACCAGCGGGGGGGGGGGGGGGGGAGGAGTTATTGCGGGGGTGGGGGGGGACCGTTGTTATTGTTGTTAACTGGGCTGTATGTATTTACAGGCGGGGGGGGTTTGACACCATTATTATTAATGTACTAACAGCCGGGGGGGGGGGGGGGGGAGACCATTATTATTGATGTTAACTGGGCACTTGTGTGGGTTGTATTAACAGCCGTGTGGGGGGTTCACTACGATCTGCCGGCGACCACCGGCTTACCGACAGTGTGGCCAGCGCAAATGAGCCCCTTGCGGGCTCGCTGCGCTCACCACGCTACGGGCACGGTGGCGCGCCACACTATTTTATTCTCCCTCCAGGGGGGTCAAATAAGAATAAGGTCGCCGGTATGCTGGTCGCCGGGAGCCCGACCGCCGGCATTCTGAAGACCACCCGTGTGGGGCGGAGGGGGTGGTGACACCATTATTATTTATGTATTAACAGTCGGGGGGGGACCTTATTATTTATGTATGAACGGGGGGGGGGGGGGGTGCTGCAAGAATTATGTTCCACAATCATATGGGGGAGTGTGGCAGGGACGCGCAGGCTGGGGAGGCAGTACTGGCAGTGCCTCCCCTGTCATGATGATTGGAATAATAAAAAGAAGATATTTATAACACAGAGAATGTGATAAATATCTTCATTTTTTATTTTAATCATGTTCCTAGTATCTGAGCGGCGCTACTATGGGAGAGCCGTCATGACGTCTCTCTCATAGTAGAGAGGAGCCGGCGCCCGGAGACGGAGGGCAGCGTGTGTGTATTTTTTTTTTTTTGTGTGTATGTTTGGGGCACTGGCACAGCTAGGAGGCACAACTACAGGGGGTCACAGCAACAGGGGGCACAGCTACAAAGGGCACAATTACAGGGGTCACAGCTACAAGGGGCAAAGCTACAGGGGGCACAGCGACTGGGGTCACAACTACTCGGGGGAATGCTACCCCCTCATTCCTCTTCCGGGGCGGCGCTTGTGTGCGGTGGCTGGGTAGGAATCTCCCCTTCCCCCTCGTTCCTCCCCCAGCTCCGTCCTCCCAGCCAGTAGCAGCACTCCCCCCTGTCTGTGCTAACATCCTCCCACATCAGTGATTGCATAATATTCATTAATTTCCCTCTATTTCTCTCTCTCTATCTCTCTCCTCCTGTGGATTACTTCGTTTGTCAGTGTAATTTTAATTTTTACAGGTGCCCCTATTGGATTCTACTGGACAAGTGGACGTGACCGGCATGGGATGTAGGTAAGTAATCTGTCTCTCATTTTTACAGGTACCCCTATTGGATTCTACTGGACAAGTGGACGTGACCGGCGTGGGATGTAGGTAAGTATGTGTGAGTGTATAAGTGTGTTTTTAATACATTTTTACTTTCACGGTGTGTGTGTTGTGTTTTTATTTGGGTATTTTTGTTGTTGTAGAACTACAGGTACCAGCGGGCCTGTTATTTCCCCGCATGCTGGTACTTGAGGTTCTCCAAGTACCATCAAGCGGGGGAGGCTTGCTGGGCCTTGTAGTTCCACAACAAAAACAATATTCTTTTTTTTTACATACTCATGGCTATCAGCCCGGCACCCACCGCCCAGGGGTGCTGGGGACAGCCTCGGGCTTCACCCCTGGCCCTTGGGTGCCTGGAGGGGGGGACCCCTTGATTTAAGAGGTCCCCACTCCTCCAGGGAACCCCGGCCAGGTGTGACTAGTTGGGGGGGTAATGCCACGGCCGCAGGGACCTACATAAATGTGTCCCCCGGCTGTGGCATTATGTCCCTGGCTAGTGGAGCCCGGTGCTGGTTTTAAAAATACGGGGGACCCCTACATCTTTTTCCCCCCGTATTTTTGGAACCAGGACCGGACGAAGAGCCTGATGCTGGTTGTCTAAATACGGGGAACCCCTGTCCAATTTTTTTCCAGTATTTAAACAACCAGGACCGGCTCAAAGAGCCCGATGCTGGTTATACTTAGGAGGGGGGACCTCACGCATTTTTTTTTATTTTTTAACCCATTCAGACCCTTCTCCATTAATGGGGAATGTCCACTAATTAATGTCCACTAATGGGGGGGCCATTACGTGTAACAACGCTACTAATGGGGGGGCCATTACGTGTAACAATGCTACTACTAGGGGGATCATTACGTATAAGGAAGATAATACTACTTGGGGGGAGCATTATGTATAGGATGCTACTATTACTTGGGGGGCATTACATATAACAATAATACTACTACTTGGGGGGCCTTACGTATAAGGATGCTACTACTACTGGGGGTGCACTATGTATAAGGATGCTACTACTAATGGGGGGGCATTATGCATAGGGATGCTACTACTACTGGGGTGCATTACATATAAGGACGCTACTACTACTTGTGGGGCATTACGTATATGATGAATAAGATTGTGCTACATTGTGGCGTATTTTTGAATGGGGGTACTATTGTGTGGCTATGCCCCTTACTTGTGAGACCACACCCCTTTTCCCGGTGCGCACCAAAGGAATATGGGAGGGCGCAAATTTATAGTTTGCAGGGGGGGCGCCGAACACCCTAGCACCGGCCCTGGGTGGAGGGCTGGGTCAGTTGATGGTGGGCGAGTTTGTAAGCCATTGGCGGTGGCAGCGGGCATCGGCACAGGGGCAGTAGCTGGCATTGGCTCGGTGGCAGTAGGGGGTCATCGGCAGGATTCGGCGAACATTATGGCTGTAGTGCCTCACCAGCCACTGACCTCGCCACACGCCACTGGAGTGTGGGCTGTATTAACAGCCGGGTGGGGGGGGGGGGTGTTATTAATTATGTTTTTATGAGGCTGTCCTGTGTATCGAGCGATACATATATGGGGGAGTGTGATGCGGCTGCTGATAGCGGTCTAGGAGAGGATGGATGTATCCGTATGATTAGATAGGCTGTGTTAACAGCAGGGGTGGGGTGGGGGGTGGTGTTATTATGTTTGCTATGAGGCTGTATTAGCAGCGGGGAGGGATGGGGGGTCTTATGTTTTTATGGTGCTTAATGTGCTTTGAAGCTGTATTAGCAGGCGGGGGGGGGGGTAGGGGGTGTTACTATATGTTTGTGGTGCTTAAGTGGCTTTACCTGGTTGCAATGTGTGTATAAGCGGCTTTACCTGGCGCAGCGTGTGTATAAGCACCATTTCCTGGCGCAACACGTGTATAAGCGGCATGGTTTTTTTAATGTGAGGGTCAACATATTTTATTAAAGTTTTTGCTTGCTTGTTATTTAAATAGTGTTGTTTTATTTTTCTCACAGCAATGGCTTCTTACATGGACCGGGAGTTCACAACTGGATTCATTGATGTGTATCGGGCCAGCGAATGTCTGTGGAAGGTCCGTAGCAAGGATTTTTCAAACAGACAGAAGAAGGATCAGGCCTACAGACAATTGGTGGAGTACAGCAAAGCCCATAACAGTGATGCTGATCTACTTTGGGCGAAGAAGAAGATAGCAAACTTGCGGACGGTGTTCAAGAAGGAACACACACGCGTGATCGAGTCTCAACGTTCAGGAGCCGGAACAGATGATGTTTACCAGCCGACGCTATGGTATTATGAACAGATGAAGTTCCTTTTGGAGAGAGAGGCGAAATTACATGGACAGGGTAGCCTGGATAAAGAGTCTCCTAAGACGCCAGAGGAAGAGGGGACCCTTAATCCGGTAAGTTAAAACACTTTAAAATGTTCAACTTTATCATTGTTTAATCAACGCCCTAATGTTTTATTTGCTTTTTTTTTTACAGGAATCTACCCCGGAGGTAATGAACACTTCCGCAACAGAGGCAACAGAACTGGAGCTCAGTGGTGAGGAGTCAGCACCATCTCGGTCAACAGCACCACCAAGGCGGAGACAAAAGAATTCATCATTGAGTTCCGATTCTGCATTCTCCAGCACAGTTCAATTTATCCAGCGGGCAGAGGAAATGCTTAATAGGCCACCAGACTTCTATCGTCAATTTTCAAACACGATAGAATCTCAGATACGTGTAATGCCCGAAACTGTTTTTAGAACTTTCAGGCGCATAGTATTTGATGTATTGAGAAGGGCCGAGGATAATGACCTATCCGATGACCTGGATCTAATGTCAAATCCTGTGTGGCGCGCACGAAATGCCCCACAGTCCCAGTATCCATATCCCCAACCATACTATTATCCGCCGGATAATCCTCCACCACAGCGCCCTTTTTTTTCGCCGGGACCCCCACCAACACCCACTCTGCCCACTCCTCCCACCAGCACTTTGTCCACTGGATTGTACTCAGCAATGCTGAGTACACAGCTCCCCACAGAGGACGAGGCTACTTTTTTCAATTATTAAATTATAATTTTTTTAATTAGTTTTTTAGTTTCCGTTGGACAAATTGTTCCATGTTTCCTCGACTCTTTTATGTTGTTCATAGTTACCATAGTGTCGGTTTTTTGTCCTGGACTTTTGAACGTTGGGATATTGGTCATTCTTATCGATGAATCCAGTTGCATAAGTGTTAAAAATGTATATATTTTTTATAAGTAAATTATTTTAAAAACAAACAAGAAGTGTTGTGTATTTTTTATGGTTTATCATTATATTTTAAATAAATTTGTCCTCACTTATTCCCCCTTAAAAAATTTTTTTTAAGGGGAGATAAGTGAGGACAATCCTACCTTCAAGGTACTGTTAAAGGGGACATTTATTACAGAGGGATGCGGTTAAGATCTCTGCGTCGGGTTCCCAATAGCAACAATCCTGACATATTCTCCCCTTGTGGGTGTCCATGACACCCATAGAGGGAGACTAAAAATTTGGCAAGCAAAGCGAGCCACAAGGGGCTTCTTTGCGCTCGAGCCGCTGCCGGCATTCCGGTGGCCGCCATCCCGACGTTGGGATTATGACTGTCGGGATGCCTGCTGCCGGGATATCATACTGATTCCCAGGGCCAGTGCTATGGTGTCCGGCGCCCTCCTGCAAACTGTAAATTTGCGCCCCTCCCTCAGACACAGAGGTGATACAGTGGCTGGGACGGAACACAGGGGTGATGGCACACACAGGTATGCCTGACTTGGTTCACACTGTTGGATCCCATTAGTCCTCACTTATCCCCCACAAAAAACGACGCAGTCATGAAGTGTCCTGGGGATACCTGACCCCAGAGCTCCTCATGGCTACGTTGTTTTTTAATATACATGCAAAACACACACAGGTACATACTCTGACAACAGAAGTTTAAAACAAGATACATTTTTATTTTGGAAATAAATAAAAAAAATACAATAAAATATAAAACCAATCAAGCATATGTAATGTCTATCAAACATAAAAGCAGTTAAATGTAGGAGTCTTGCCAATCCACTGCACCTACTCCATTAAAAAAGGTCAGGTAGTCGTCCCTGACCTTTCTAGCCTTTAAAGTGGGATTAGGTGTGGACTGTGGCCTTTAAAGTCCAGGCAACCTAGCAGAGTACACATCAGAGTTGTCGGCCTGAGCAGGCAGCCTGGCAGAGTCCACATCAGGGTTGTTAGCCAGAGTAGTAGATGGGGGGCATTTTGGGCCAGTCTTACGCCTTAGATAATTGTGTAGAACACAGCAGGCCAACACAACCCAGTCTATTTTATCCACCCTTAGGCCAATAGCAGAGTGGAAAATTCTGAACCTACTACTCAAGATCCCAAATGCGTTTTCAACTATGCGGCGGGCCCTTGAGAGCCGATAATTATAAATGCGTTTCTCCTTGGATAAGTTCCTTTGTGGGTAGGGTTTCATGATGTGCTCGTGCAGAGCAAAGGCTTCATCTGCCACAAACACATAATTCAAGCCATGCATGCAGTCCTCAGCTTTCGGTAGGTCCAATTGGTTGCAAAGCAGCCTCTCATAAAACACAGTATCTTTGATTGATCCGCCATCAGATGCTCTTCCATTTTTCCCCACATCCACAAATATGAACTCATAGTTAGCATTAACTATAGCCGTCAAGACTATGCTAAAATAACCTTTATAGTTATAATATAGAGATCCACTTTTTGTAGGAGGAGAGATGCGGACATGCTTGCCGTCTATGGCACCTCCGCAATTTGGGAAATTCCAGCAATCCTCAAAGTCCCGGGCAATATCTTTCCACTCCTCTGCTTTAGTGGGAAACTAGAAAGCAAAAGTAGAAATCATTATTAAACATTGCAATTAAAACACGTGACAGCCGGCATTATTATGTGTAAATGGCATGCCCCTTCCTTATAGTAACATAGTTAATGAGGTTGAAAAGAGGCAAAAAGCCCATCGGGTTCAACCCGTATTCTGTATTAAGCCGTGCACATTATAATGCACCAGCCGAAATAATGGTTTCGTACCTATTGTCAACTATATTTCGTATCACTCCCATATACATAATGTCAATATATTAATGCTATAGCCTTGGATAACTTTTTCAGCTAGAAAACTGTCCAATCTGTTTTTAAATGCATTTACAGAGTCCACCGCTCTTTTCAAGGTAATACATATTTAACCTAGTAAGCCTTTCCTCATACTCTAGTGTCTCTAACCCTTAAATCAATTTAGTAGCGCGTTCCCCGATATCATTTTTATAATATGGTGCCCAAAATTGAACACAATATTCTAGATACGGATGTACCAGTGATTTATACAGAGGCAGGATTACATCCTTGTCCCTTGTCTCATTACCCCGTTTCATGCACGCAAGGACCCCTTTTTTTGGAACGAGACGTGTACACTGTCCCTTGGAAAAGTAAAGTAGGGTGAAAATGTATACTTTGCAGGTGGCCAGTATCCTAGCACTGGCCCTACAGCAGATCTAAACATAAAGGCCCATATATACGGGCCGTTGTGGGAGAGATGTGTGCTGAGCGAACCGCTCAGCACACATCTCTCCCGCCGCTCAGCACAGCGTGATGTGTGCTGAGCGAGGGACGACGACGGGGGACCGCTAATTTCACCCAGCGAGTGCTAGATTGAGCCTGCATGCAGCGATAGCGATTGCTTAGATTTTAAGCATGGATCTCCATGAGTATGCCCCTGTCTCCCCAGTTGATGTGAAACGACAAGTTCCAGCATGCCTTTATAAACTTTGGAAACAATTTGACTGTGACTAGGTATGATGGGACATGTAGTTTTTACAACAACTACAGAAAGAAATGGTTTAACATTAAAATATGCTGCATTTAAATTCAGCACACATAGTGACCCCCACAGTGTCCCCAAACTGTTGCTACTATACATGTTCTTACCTTCAGATAGTCCTTTCGGAGGATGCTGTATAAGGCCTTGCAGGTCTCTGGAATGATCACTCCCAAAGCCTGAGGGGAGATCAGGGTGGAGAACTTTAGGTCCTGTAGTGGTCTCCCGTAGCAAGATAGCGCAGGGCAGCGACCAGCCGTTCCTCAGCAGAAATGGCCCTGCGCATAACTGTGTCCCTGCTTCACAATGAGAGGCGTCACCAGTCGCAGCAGCTCCTGAAACATATCATCATATATGCGCAGGTAATTCCTGGATTATTGTCCCGAAGCTCACGTAGAAGCGGTGTATGAGACATGGCGTCCCTCTCCAAAAGCCATTGCTTGGTCCAGCAAGACCGAGTAGGTCTCCTCTCCCTCCTCTTCCTCATCCTTCTCTCTCTGTCCAAACCATTAACTGCAACAGCCTGGCAGTACAATATCTTCAGCTGGTACTCATCCATGATAAAAGGCAAGAAGCACTTTTAAATAAACAGCAAACTCTCAAAGCACAGTGCAGAAGGCAAACCAACTATACACAGAGCAATGAAGGCACTGATTTTAAAATGGCCACTGCAACGCTACAACAGAAAAAGACACACCCTCCCCTCCCCTATAATACCAACCCACTATTTAAAATGTCTTTTTTTTGTTTAGAAAAAGACACACTCTCCCCACTCCCCTCCCTATAATACCCGCTGACAGGAGCGGCGGTGTGCGGCTCTCCACCTTCTCCGCCACCTCCGTCCTCCCGGTGTGGCCCTGCAATGTGTGCGGCTCTCCCCAGCAGCAGCAGGTAAGTCTCTCTCTCTCTCCCCTCCCCCCTCCCTCTTTCTTTCTCTCTCTCTCTCTCTCTCTCTCTCTCTCTCTCCTCTGTAGATTGAAGTTTGTAAGTATAATTTTAATTTTTACCGATGCCCCTATTGGATTCTACTGGACAAGTGGACGTGACCGGCGTGGGATGTAGGTAAGTAATCTGTCTCTCATTTTTACAGGTACCCCTATTGGATTCTACTGGACAAGTGGATGTGACCGGCGTGGGATATAGGTAAATATGTGTGAGTGTGTAAGTGTGTTTTAATACATTTTTACTGTCACGGTGTGTGAGTTGTGTTTTTATTTGGGTATTTTTTCTGTTGTAGAACTACAGGTACCAGCGGGCCCGTTATTTCCCCACATGCTGGTACTTGAGGTTCTCCAAGTACCAGCAAGCGGGGGAGGCTTGCTGGGCCTAGTAGTTCCACAACAAAAAACAATATTCTTTTTTTTACACACATGGCTATCAGCCTCCCATCCACCGCCCACGGATGGGGGAGACAGCCTCGGGCTTCACCCCTGCCCTTGGGTGCCTGGAGGGGGGGGTGACCCCTTGATTTAAGGGGTACCCACTCCTCCAGGGAACCCCGGCCAGTGGTGACTAGTTGGGGGGGTAATGCCACGGTCGCAGGGACCTACATAAATGTGTCCCCCGGCTGTGGCATTATGTCCCTGGCTAGTGGAGCCCGGTGCTGGTTTTAAAAATACGGGGGACCCCTACATCTTTTGTCCCCCGTATTTTTGGAACCAGGACCGGACTAAGAGCCTGATGCTGGTTGTCTAAATACGGGGAATCCCTGTCCAATTTTTTCCCAGTATTTAAACAACCAGGACCGGCTCAAAGAGCCCAAGGCTGGTTATACTTAGAAGGTGGGAACCTCACGCATTTTTTTTATTTTTTTTTAACCCATTCAGACCCTTCTCCATTAAGGTAATGGAAGCCCTGGACAACAAAATAGCATTCATGTCCTCCTCCCACTCCCTTCCCAGTCTCAAAAACTAATTATCATTTTTTTCAATAAAAATGTACAATATATCACAAGTATGATGAGCAGGCAGGCAGCGGGCATTGGCGGCATCGGACTAAGATACAAATTAGTGGCAGAGGGCTGGATCAGTTGATGGTGGGCGAGTTTGTAAGCCATTGGTGGTGGCAGCGGGCATTGGCTCAGAGGCAGTAATGGGCATTGGCTCGGTGGCGGTAGGGGTCATCGGCAGGATTCGGCGGACATTATGGCTGTAGTTCATCACCAGCCACTGACCTCACCGCACGCCACTGGTGTGTGGGACAGTGTGCGTGTGTGTGTGTGGGCATAGGTGTGCGCAGGGGGGGGTTCCTGGTGCGCACAGGCACCCCCTAATGTCTGGCACCACGATCTCACATGCCTGATGCAGCGATCGCCGAGCAGGCTGATTACTGTCCCCTCTGCGCTGCACCCTGTCAGGACTGCATTACTGACTGGACGCCTGGGTTAATCAAGGGTGCCACTGCCACTGGCTTTCAAATTCCCAGCTCCACCACCATGTACAAAAACAGTGTGATGTGACGTGATTACGTCATGCTGCTCGCATGCCCTCCTGTAACACCCACCACATACACACCTCTCTCCTTCTATGCTATGCCAATGCCAGCCACTGATGAGGAGCAACATGCAGCCAGCCTTCCTCTTAGGAAGACAAATTCAATACTGACAGACGGCCGGCAGCAGCATTGACACGTCACTCGTTTTTCCAGCAGCAGCAGTACTAGTCTGCGACTGTCAGTGTCAGTGAGTGACTGATTTGTAAGTAAGCTGCTGCAGCTTGCAGGTGAAAGAGAAGGGGAGCCAGACCAGGCTGAGGAGGAGCAGTGTAATTGCAGTGAGTGCCATCAGGGGTGCTTGTTTGGTGCACACCACAACATCTGACAATGTATCTGCTTTATTAGGATTGGTACAAAGGTGTATATTTTATGCGTTGACCATCAATAGATAGTGCTAGACATGCCCAAAAGGCGGTGCTAGACACACCCCTCCGACGGTGCACCCCCTAATAAAATGTGCTGCGCACGCCAGTGTGTGTGGGACAGTGTGAGTGTGTGTACATTTTTGCAGTCCAGTGTGTGTGGGGGAGGGGAAAGTATGAGAATGTGTGTGTGTGTAGTCTGAATGGGTGTGTGTGGGGTTTGAGGGTGGCCAGTCTGTGTGTGTGTAATCTACAGCGTGTGTGTGTGTGTGTAAGTAAGGGGGAGGGGCGGGATGTACTAATGACCATTTACCGAAGAGGGATATGTATTAAATCACGGGCATGGAGATGCCCTTCACACTCACCATCCAGCTGGGTGAGCGAGCCGGGCAGGTGGAAAGTCAGCAGCAGGGGCAGCATGCCGGATATCAGCAGCCGAGGGTGGGGGCTGTAAGGCACGTGCGGAGCGGTGCGGAGCCCAAAGCCGGAGATCAGCAGCATGTTGACTGGCAATAAGCAGCTTCTGCTTCCGCGTTCAACATGCTGCTGATCTCCAGCTTTGGGCTACGCAGGGTTCGGGGGATGGGTGTCCTCTGCCGGTGTACTGCAGCTCCGGGGGTGCGGGCTCCGGGTGCTTTCAGCACTGTTGAATATCCAGCTGCCTCAAGTATGTACAGCCCGCACCCTCTGCTGCTGATATCCGGCATGCTGCTGCTGCTGGCTGTCCCCCCGCCCGGCTCGGCCACACAGCTGTATGGTGAGAACAGGGCTGTAACTAGGTGTGTGCTAAAGGTGCCTTGCCCACAGCGCAAATACGCTGTGGGCGCACCATCTAGCAGCACACCCGCACGGCCAGTAGCTTATTTACCTCCCGCCCGCAGAGCTCTTTAACAGAACGCATTTTTAAATCCATTCCCCGGCAGACTGTCAGCACGTTGCTGTAAGTGTGACAGCTGCCGGGTGCCTGCTCTGCCTCTTGAACGAGCAGGTCTCTGGTCTGGCTCTATCTGCAGTTGTCTTTGCCTGTGTGCACTCACTGAATTGTGAAGTCGCGCTGTGTGTGAAAGTTCTTGGTTCCTGCATATGACATCTCACATCACATGCAGAGAGCAGGAGAGGAGCCTAGTTGAAATCATGAAGTGCACGGCCGTCCACTCCAGACAATATGCAACATCACAAAGTAAGTTACAAGGGAGTGGGAGCTGTGGGGGGATAGGGCAGGGGTTGCAGTTGACAGCCATTTATCAGCATTCACCGGACACTATTCACGTGCAGGGGGCGAGGAGAAGGAGGGAGGGAGTCTGTGCTGGTGAAGAATGCAGTGTGTAGTGTACATAGGCCCTCATTCCGAGTTGTTCGCTCGGTATTTTTCATCGCATCGCAATGAAAATCCGCTTAGTACGCATGCGCAATGTTCGCACTGCGACTGCGCCAAGTAACTTTGCTATGTTGAAAGTAATTTTACTCACGGCTTTTTCATCGCTCCGGCGATCGTAATGTGATTGACAGGAAATGGGTGTTACTGGGCGGAAACACGGCGTTTCAGGGGCGTGTGGCTGAAAACGCTACCGTTTCCGGAAAAAACGCAGGAGTGGCCGGAGAAACGGAGGAGTGTCTGGGCGAACGCTGGGTGTGTTGTGACGTCAACCAGGAACGACAAGCACTGAACTGATCGCACAGGCAGAGTAAGTCTGAAGCTACTCTGAAACTGCTAAGTAGTTAGTAATCGCAATATTGCGAATACATCGGTCGCAATTTTAAGAAGCTAAGATTCACTCCCAGTAGGCGGCGGCTTAGCGTGTGTAACTCTGCTAAATTCGCCTTGCGACCGATCAACCTCGGAATGAGGGCCATAGTGCACATAGTGATACGAATGAATTATGTTTTATTTTGTGGGCAGAGAGTTGTAGCAATCTGTTATACTGTGCATGTGTATGTTAGCTACTCTGTGCTGTGTTGTGGATAGCTATAAGACAGCTATGGTATACAAATATCCACCTGTCCTGACATGTAGGATACAGCTTTTACTCACCTAACCACTAAAGAGGTTATTCACATCTTCCCCAGACTAGAAGAACAACCTCCATAACTCCTTGCAGCACCACTGCCCCGTAACTATATGTGTGCAAAGTGTGCTTTCCACACAGCGCACTTGTACTGGGGGGTGTGCATTGTGTGATCGGCAGGCAGGAGCTACATGTCGTGGACACCGACGAGTGGGAATATTCCCTATTGGTCGGCATGCGGACAGTCGGCATAGTGAGGCTGCGAGATGTAGGGGGAAGTAATGTGGACCGGTGGTCTCCTGACCACCGGTCACCATAACTACATTCTGTACTGGGAGTGCAATGTGCACCGTGTCCCCAATTGGCCACCCTGGAGATGACAGCAGGCGGCGCTGTACTGTATGTGAGCTGAGATCCGCACGTCCTGCTGGGGAAAGGCTCACAGGTGGTGGTGTGTGTGTGTCCCGTGAAGTGCCGTTTAAAAATCGACGATGGTCGGGTTCTTGCTGCCGAGTGCAATCGTAGATCGCCAGGGCAAAGGCGCACAAATGGAGGTTTGAGTGTCCCAGCAGTGCCAGGTATGAAAGTTGCAGTGGCTGGGTCCTACTTCTGTGTGAGAACGGCGGTGGCCGGGGGAGAGGCGCAGAGGTGTATTGCACCAACTAAGTCTATCTACCACTGTTACAGTACCTACGTAGCACATGTACAGTACTTGCAGCATCTGGATAAAAAGGTAACTCAGCTGCTGCAATGTGTAAAAAGAGGGACTAATGCCTGCTGTAATGTGTAAAAAGAGGGACTCTGCCTGCCGTAATGTGTAAAGAGAGGGACTCTGCCTGCCATATTGTGTAAAAAGAGGGACTCCTCCTGCCATATTGTGTAAAAAGAGGGACTCTGCCTGCTGTAATGTGTAAAAAGAGGGACTCTGCTGCTGTATGTGTAAAAAGAGAGACTCCGCCTGCCATAATGTGTAAAAAGGGAGCTCTGCCTGCCATAATGTGTAAAAGGGGACTCTGCCTGCCGTAATGTGTGATAGGGGCTCTACCTGGCGTAATGTGTGACAGGGGCTCTACCTGGTGTAATGTGTGTAAGTGGCGCTACTGTGCGGCGTCATTTAAATAATGGAGACAATTGTACAGTGTACTATGAATTGGTATTATTTTGTGGCCACACTCCTTCCCCATAAAGCCACTCACGTATATTTTTGTCGCGCGAATACGATGCGCACTGGCCCTACTTTCAATTATTTTATTTTTTTCTGGGGGGGGGGGGGGGGGCGCCGATGCTGTTTCTTGCACACAGTGCTAAAATGTCTAGTTACGGCACTGGGTGAGAAGGGGCATCTCAGTTCCCGAGGTTTAACACATATGCCTCAGTAAATGGCCTCTGCGGTAAACGATACTAATGCTTACCGTGACAGTAACAGCGGGGAGGACGGCGCACATCGGGATCCTGCAGCAGGAGAGAAGAACCCCTTCAGAGCGCAGCAGAACCAACACTGCAAAGGGTGCATACCCGGTGCGGTGCTCTGCATCCCGGGTGGTGTCGAAGATGTGGAGTGTCGGAGGTGGCAGAAGCGCCGCAGCTTGGGGTGAGAAACTGCTGCAGCCCTTCCGCTGCTAAACTCTGCAATTAGTCTATTAAGGGGGTGGGCTCCCCTCACCATAGTGCCCCACAGGCCATGTTAATCTGGGGGTAGGATCCCCTCACTCTATAATGGGAATTTTGGCTCATATCATGTGCTGTAACGTGAATTTTGGCTCATATCGTGTGCTATAATGTGAGTTTTGGCTCATACTATGTGGGGTAATGTGAATTTTGGCTCACACCGTGTGGGGTAATGTGAATTTTGGCTCATACCGTGTGGGGTAATGTGAATTTCGGCTCATACCGTGTGGGGTAATGTGAATTTTGGCTCATACCATGTGGAGTAATGTGAATTTTGGCTCATACCGTGTGCTATAATGTGAATTTCGGCTCATACCGTGTGCTATAATAAGAATTTCGGTCATACCGTGTGGGGTAATGTGAATTTCGGCTCATACCGTGTGCTATAATGTGAAAGGGGCACCAGTACTAGATAGTATCAGGGGTCCTACTACACTGAAGGACATGCCCCTTTTGAGTGACCGCCCCTTTTCCGGAGCGCGCGCGCCGAAGGCGCGCACATAATTGCTATCTGCACTCTTTCATTCCGCCTTCAAAAATTAAACTTTGACCACTGCACACCTACATCTGTACATACACACCCTGACATCTTTATATACAGTAACACCGGTGGCGTCTGCACATACTTTCCTTTTGTATTTTTTTTTTTATTATCATTTTATTTATTTATTATTATTATTATTTTTTTTTTGGGGGGGACGCCATTATTGATCTTGCCCGGGGCTCCAAAAACCCTAGTTACGCCTCTGCTGCCTCCCCTGCAGTGCACATGGTTTTGCCCAATTGCTAACAAAAATCCTGCTGCGATCAACTTGGAATTACCCCCATTGAGCAGTACGGATGGTGTAATGGTTAGCATTACTGACTCACAGCACTGAGGTCATGGGTTTGATTCCCACCATGGCCCTAACCGTGTAGAGTTTGTATATTCTCCCCGTACTTGCGTAGGTTTTCTAGCACAATCCAAAAATGTACTGGTAGGTTAATTTAGCTCAATAAAATTAACCTTAGTGTGAATGTGTGTGTACATGTGATAGGGAATATAGATTGTAAGCTCCACTGGGGCAGGGACTGATGTGACTGGCCAAATATTCTCTGTAAAGCGCTGCGGAATATGTGTGCGCTATATAAATAACTGATAATAATAATATACCCCAAAGTGTGTTAGGGTTATACTGGTGTAGGCTGTCTTACTTTGTAGAGAGATAGATGCACATGTGCACATAATTATTTATGGTCAATGTAATAGACTAAACTAGTGCCTATGGCTTCCAATCGCCTACTACATGGGTGGAGGAGGGGGGCTGCTGCTGGTTGTGCAGCTGGGTCCCTCCTCCCTTGTCCCTGCAGCTGGGTCCCGGCATCCATACAATGCAGTTCACAGATGCTGGGACCGGCGCATGCGCAGTAGCGGTGACGCAAACCCCTGGCTTCTATAGACTGCATTGGCTGCAGTCCGTAGAAGCCAGCTAGAGCTGCCTGAAAGGCAGAGTGGCTTCCTACAGGAAGCCAGCTCTCTGCTAATTGCAACCCGGTCTGGCAGTCCCGGAAACACCTCTCAATGGGACTGCCTGTAGTGTCTCTGGCAGGTAGGACTTCCAATAGGAAAGCACTGCCAGTCTCAGTGAAGCCAGTGCTGTCGCGGACTGCTGCTGACTTCACAGACTCTGTGCTGATGTGGCGGAGTTTACCTGGGGGGGGGGGGGGGGGGGGGGGGGGGGAATCTGCCACTGCTTCCAATCATAAAGTATGTGGACAAACAGAAGCAAACCCTGTCCCTCTCCACATAACTATTGCTAAGGATGACATATAAACACAATTAATTTAATTCTATATTTTTTCTCCATTTCTCAGAAACATCCGGGAGAGGGGTGCTGTGATTCCAAAAAAGTTTTGGAACCACTGATCTATGCATTATATTGCAGCCCGCATGTGGTAAAGTTCCTAAAAAGTGTGACTGTCCCTATTTAGAGGTATGTATATCTACATGGTCGAGTCACATTATTATGACCATCTCCTACATGTGACATCGGCAGAGCGTATCCCAAGAAGTACGTCACATGTCATTCGCTGGCTTGGTGGGTATATAAGGTGTGCAATAGGCTGTCTGCACACATCACCCTCAGGAGCTCAGTGTCCTGTCAGCGGAGATAGTGGCCATTAACCTCAGAGGGTTGGACACTACTCCCCCCCCCCCCCCCCCCCCCTAATTCCCAAGAAGCTGGGAGGCTGTTGCCAGCAGCCTCCCTGTACCTAACGCTTAAAAAAAAAAAAAAAAAAAACAATAAAACTAAAATAACTCCTAGGAGCTCCCCTAGCTGTGATCGGCTCCACTGGGCACATTTTCTAAACTGAGACTGGTAGGAGGGGCTTAGAGGGAGGAGCAAGCCCACACAATTGAATTCTTAATGTGCCCATGGCTCCCAAGGGACCTGTCTAAACCCCATGGTACTAATGTGGACCCCAGCATCCTCTAGGACGTAAGAGAAACATATTTACAGCAATGAAATGTTAGGGGATTTCTAAGAGCAAATATAGAAGTAATACGAAATTACAGTAATGAGTTAGTTTATAGAAGTAGAACAGTAAGTGTACTTTATGTATAGATTTAGGGCCTAATTCAGACCTGATCACAGCAGCAATTTTTTTCTCTAATGGGCAAAACCATGTGCAGTGCTGGTGGGGCAGATATAACATCTGCAGAGATAGTTGGATATGTGCAGAGCCAATTGGACATGTTCCCCACTGACTGCTGCCCTTTCAGTGCCACGCAAACCAGCAACGGGTGCACATAGCATTAAGTGGCTAGTTTATGGCTTGTACATTGGCCCTCATTCCGAGTTGTTCGCTCACAAGCTGCTTTTAGCAGCTTTGCACACGCTAAGCTGCCGCCTACTAGGAGTGAATCTTAGCTTATCAAAATTGCGAACGAAAGATTCTCAAAATTGCGAATAGACACTTCTTAGTATTTTCTGAGTAGCTCCACACTTACTCGGCATCTGCGATCAGTTCAGTCAGTTTCGTTCCTGGTTTGACGTCACAAACACACCCAGCGTTCACCCAGACACTCCCCCGTTTCTTCAGACACTCCCGCGTTTTTCCCAGAAACGGTAGCGTTTTTTCATACACTCCCATAAAACGGACAGTTTCCGCCCAGAAACACCCACTTCCTGTCAATCACATTACGATCACCAGAACGAAGAAAAAACCTTGTAATGCCGTGAGTAAAATACCTAACTGCATAGCAAATTTATTTGGCGCAGTCGCACTGCGGACATTGCGCATGCGCATTAGCGACTAATCGTTCTGTTGCGAAAGAAAAATAACGAGCGAACAACTCGGAATGACCACCATTGTCTTGATTAAAGACATCAAAAAGTTTTGATGTATGCTGCGTATTTACTAACAGCTATGTACAATTTTCCTTCATTATAAACTGAGCTTATCACACAGACCAAAACTGGTCATAGCATGGGTGACTTATAGAATCACTAATGTTTTATATATGTGGAGATCAAACATTTGGGTTCTGCTATGGGAGAAGTTGCCCACAGTAAAATACCAGCTTCTGTAATTTCAGAGACTTTGCTAAAGGACATTTCACGCTTGCAGCAAAATCCCAGGTAATGGCTCATGAATGGGCAAACTACCCCATACTTAGGGGGTCATTCCGAGTTGATCGCTCGCTAGTAGTTTTTAGCAGCCATGCAAATGCATTGTCACCACCCACCGGGGAGTGTATTTTCGCTTTGCAGAAGTGGAAACGCTTGTGCAGCAGAGCGCCTGCAAAATCTTTTTGTGCAAAACAAGACCAGCCCTGTAGTTACTCTTCGAGGGACGGCTTTTGACGTCACACATCCACCCAGCGAACGCCCAGCCATGCCTTTTCTGCCACGACTGCGTTTTTCTAAGCACTCCCTGAAAACGGTCAGTTGACACCCAGAAACGCCCTCTTTCTGTCAATCACCTTGCAGCTGTCTGTGCGATTGTAATCGTTGCTAGAACTAGTGCAAAACCACAATGGACTTTGTACCCATACGACGCGCGTGCGCATTGCAGAGCATATGCATGCACAGATTAGCCATTTTTCTCACTGATCGTTACACAGCGAACAACTCAGAATGACCCCCTATATCCATTAAGAAGTTCACTACCCAGGAGCATAGCGTTTTGGGGATACCTAAGCAGTGCATCTTCGATTGGAGCAGTCCAGGGATGATGGCATTGAATGCGGAGCTGAAGACCAAGAACAGGACCCTCGCATAGCCTCCTGGCAAATCCAGGTGCTGCAGGATGAAGTGCAGACCCAGATTTACCGCGTCCTCCGCCGATTTGTTAGCCCTGTATGCAAACTGCAGAGGGTCTAGGAGGGAACCTACTGATGACTTTAAGTGAGTCAGTACTAGATGCTCCATCGTCTTTATCACCACCGATGTTAGTGCTACTGGCCTGTAGTTGTTCAGGTCTCCAGAGGAGGAAGTTTTCTTCGGCACTGGAATGATGAGCGAGCGCTTGAAGCAAGCTGGGACCACACCAGTTCTGAGCGCCATGTTGAAGATGGCTGTGAAGGCTGGTGCCAGCTGTTTGGCACATGTTTTAAGGGTGGATGGAGATACGTCATCTGGCCCTGGTGCCTTCCTTGGCTTCAGTCTCCTGAATAGCTTAGTTACCTCCCGGACCTCCACATTAAGAGTAGGCAGGGTGCCTTGGGAGCGAGAGAGAATTCCCTCCGTAACAGCTGGCAATTCAGCAGGATGAGGCGAGGTATCACTTGCGTAATCGGGCTTCTCAAACCTGCAGTAGAAACGATTCCGGTCCCCTGCCAGCTTTTGGCAAGAGCCAGCGCAGGGGATGGGGCTCTTGTAATTGGTGGTAGCCTTCAGGACCTTCCACACCAACCGAGGGTCATTCATGTCAAAATTGGACACAAGCTTTTCCGCATACCGTTTTTTTGCTGCCCTTATCTCCCTAGATAGGGTATTCCTAGCTTGTCTATACCTTATTTTGTCCCCACTTCTGTGTGCCTCCTCCTTGGCTAGGCGTATCTGCCTTAGCTTAGCGGAAAACCAAGGCTTGTTGTTTGCATAGATGCGGACAGATCTTGATGGCACACATAAGTCCTCACAGAAGTTAACATACGACGTTTTGGTGTCGGCAAGATCATGAAGGTCATTTGCAGCAGACTCAAAAACATTTGAGTCAGTGCATTCAAAGTATGCCTGCAGTTTCAGTTCGGCTTCACTGGACCACCTCCTCACGGACTTGACCACTGGCTTTGCGGATCTCACTCGCTGCTTATAGGTGGGGAGCAAGTGGACCACATAGTAGTCAGAAAGCCCAAGAGCCCCCGAGAGACAGAGTAGTAGGCATCCTTTGTGTTCGTGTAGCAATGGTCCAATATATTGCCACCTTGCTTGGGACATTTAACATACTGGCAGTATTTTGGCAGCTCCTTAGTCAAGTTAGCCTTGTTGAAGTCTCCCAGAATGATGAGCAGAAAGTCAGGGTATTTGTGCTCCATGTCATTTATGCACAAAGAAAGATGTTGCAGCGCTGTCCTAACGCAAGCCTGCGGAGGAATGTATCCCCCGACCAGGATGAATGAAGCAAACTCGCGAGGTGAGTAGAAGGGTTTGCAGTTGATATACAGGTTTTCCAAGTGAGGGCTACAGGATTGCTGCAGGACCACAGTGGCAGCACACCAGCCATTGTTGATGTAGAAACAAATACCTCCTCCTCTTGACTTCCCCAACAGCTCTATAGACCAATCCACCCTATACATGCAGAAGCCCGGCAGGGACAGGGACTCATCAGGCACACAGTCACTTAGCCAGCCACCACTGCAACCTAAAGTTCTTGAGGAAGTTTGATAAATGCTAATTATCCACACTGAAAACATGGTCCAGGAAATATAATTAGAGAGACACAAAACTCATTTGATAGGAGCATAGCGTTGATTTATTGTCACCAAGGAATTCGTCAAATGTGCACCAACGAGAAAGAGAGTACTCAGACTGTGTTGTATGAGTTAATAAGAAATTTACTTCTAAGAGATCAACTCTGAATTACCCCCAATGTGTTTCTGTGCAATAAAAAATGATTCATTGTTTTGATGTACACCTTACACAAGAAATGTTTGTTTTTGTAACCTTGTTTAATGGTATACCGTTATTGTGAAATTCACTTTAGTAACCCCATTGTAAAGGGACATTGCTTAATAAATTAATTATGCAATGAAATTGCAAATACTGTTTTGTTGTGAGATTCTTCCTCCTCTTTCTACGAAGATTGGAGTCTGAAGAAACCTGAGGAGTAATACAAGTGCCAAGGTATTATTGCAATAAACAAATACTTACCTGTGAATATAGGATCATACTTACCTTCATATCACACTGACCTGCTTTGTCTGCAGCACAAAACTTAACACAATCTGCGCCCTGAGAAGCAATAAAAACACCTTGGCTGGCAAAACAATCACAATATATAGCCCCAGAGGCTATATATGTGATAATTACCCCTGCCAGAATCCTTAAAAAAGCGGGCGAAAAGTCCGTGAAAAAGGGGCGGAGCTATCTCCCTCAGCACACTGGCGCCATTTTTTCTTCACAGTGCAGCTGGAAGACAGCTCCCCAGGCTCTCCCCTGTAGTTTTCAGGCTCAAAGGGTTAAAAAGAGAGGGGGGGGGGGGGGGGGGCACTAAATTTAGGCGTAATTATGTGTATACAAGCAGCTATTGAGGGAAAAATCACTCAGTTATAGTGTTAATCCCCACATTATATAGCGCTCTGGTGTGTGCTGGCATACTCTCTCTCTGTCTCCCCAAAGGACTTTGTGGGGTCCTGTCCTCAGTCAGAGCATTCCCTGTGTGTGTGCGGTGTGTCGGTACGGCCGTGTCGACATGTTTGAGGAGAAAAGTTATGCGGAGGCGGAGCAGATGCCGATAAATGTGCTGTCGCCCCCTGTGGGGCCAACACCAGGGTGGATGGATAGGTGGAAGGTGTTAACCGACAGTGTCAACTCCTTACATAAAAGGCTGGATGACGTAACAGCTGTAGGACAGCCGGCTTCTCAGCCCGCGCCTGTCCAGGCGTCTCAAAAGTCATCAGGGGCTCAAAAACGCCCGCTACCTCAGATGACAGACACAGATGTCGACACGAAGTATGACTCCAGTGTCGACGAGGTTGAGACATATACACAATCCACTAGGACCATCCGTAGCATGATCTCGGCAATAAAAAATGTGTTACACATTTCTGACATTAACCCAAGTACCACTAAAAAAGGGTTTTATGTTTGGGGAGAAAAAGCAGCCAGTGTTTTGTTCCCCCATCCGATGAGTGAATGAAGTGTGTGAAGAAGCGTGGGTTTCCCTGATAAGAACCTGGTAATTTCTAAAAAGTTACTGCTGGCGTACCCTTTCCCGCCAGAGGATAGGGCACGTTAGGAGATATCCCCTAGGGTGGATAAGGCGCTCACACGCTTGTCAAAAAAGGTGGCACTGCCGTCTTAGGATATGGCCACTTTAAAGGAGCCTGCTGATAAAAAGCAGGAGGCTATCCTGAAGTCTGTATATACACACTAAGGTATTATACTGAGACCTGCAATTGCCTCAGCATGAATAGTGCTGCTGCAGCAGGGTCTGTTACCCTGTCAGATAATATTAATACCCTAGACAGGGATAATATTGTGCTAAAGTAGAGCATATTAAAGACGTCGTATTATATATGAGGGATGCACAGAGGGATATTTGCCGGCTGGCATCCAGAATTAATGCAATGTCCATTCTGCCAGGAGGGTATTAGAGACCCGGCAGTGGACAGGTGATGCTGACTTTAAAAGGCACATGGAGATTCTGCCTTATAAGGGTCAGGAATTGTTTGGGGATGGTCTCTGGGACCTCGTATCCACAGCAACAGCTGGGAAGAAATTTTTTTACCTCAGGTCTCCTCACAGCCTAAGAAAGCACTGTATTATCACGTACAGTCCTTTCGGCTTCAGAAAAGCAAGCAGGCCAAAGGCGCTTCCTTTCTGCACAGAGACAAGGGAAGTGGGAAAAAGCTGCACAGCCAGTTCCCAGGATCAAAAACTTCCCCTGCTTCCCATGAGTCCACTGCATGACGCTGGGGCTCCACAGGTGGAGACAGGTGCGGTGGGGGCGCGTCTCGGGAACTTCGGGAACCAGGGGGCTTGCCCACAGGTGGATCCCTAGGTTCTCCAAGGAGTATCACAGGGATACAAGCTGGAGTTCGAGGCGACTCCCCCTCGCCATTACCTCACATCAGCCTTGCCTGCTGCTCTCGGAGAAAGGGAGATAGTACTGGCGGCAATTCACAAGCTGTTCTTCCAGCAGGTGAAATCAAGGTACCCCTCCTTCAACAAGGCCGGGGTTACTATTCCAAAATGTTTGGGGTACCGAAACCGGACGGTTCGGTGAGACCCATTCTAAAATTGAAATCCTTGAACACTTATATACGAAGGTTCAAGTTCAAGATGAAATCGCTCAGGGCAATTATTGCAAGCCTGGAGAATTTCAGGGTATCACTGGACATCATGGATGCTTACCTGCATGTCCCTATCTACCCTCCTCACCAGGGGTACCTCAAAATTGTGGTACAGGATTGTCATTACCAATTCCAGACGTTGCCGTTGGTCTGTCCCCGGCACCAAGGGTATTTACCAAGGTAATGGCCGGAATAATTATCCCGTGCTTGGACAATCTCCTTATAAAGGCGAGGTCCAGGGAGCAGTTGTTGGTCGGAGTAGCACTATCTCGGGAAGTGCTACGACAGCACGGCTGGATTCTGAATATTCCAAAGTCGCAGCTGGTTCCTACGACGAGTCTACTGTTCCTGGGTATGGTTCTGGACACAGACCAGAAATAAGTGTTTCTCCCGGAGGGGAAAGCCAAGGAGTTGTCATCTCTAGTCAGAGGCCTCCTGAAACCAAAACAGGTCTCGGTGCATCACTGCACGCAAGTCCTGGGAAAGATGGTAGCTTCTTACAAAGCAATTCCATTCGGCAGGTTCCATGAAAGAACTTTTCAGTGGGAACTTGTTGGACAAGTGATCCGGATCGCATCTTCAGATGCATCGGCTGATAACCCTGTCTCCAAGGACCAGGGTGTCTCTGCTGTGGTGGCTGCAGAGTGCTCATCTCTAAGAGGGTCGCAGATTCGGCATACAGGACTGGATCCTGGCGACCACGGATGCCAGCCTTCGAGGCTGGGGGGCAGTCACACAGGGAAGAAACTTCCTGGGACAAATCAGGAGATTTCCCTACATAATATTTGGAACTGAGGGCCATTTACAATGCCCTAAGTCAGGCAAGACCCCTGCTTCAGAGCCAGCCGGTACTGATCCAATCAGACAACATCACGGCAGTCGCCCATGTAAACTGACAGGGCGGCACAAGAAGCAGGTTGGCGATGGCAGAAGCCACAAGGTTCTCCGATGGGCGGAAAATCACGTGTTAGCACTGTTAGCAGTGTTCATTCCGGGAGTGGACAACTGGGAAGCAGACTTCCTCAGAAGACACGACCTACACCCGGGAGAGTGGGGACTTCATCTAGAAGTCCTTCAACTGATTGTAAACTGTTGGGAAAGGCCACAGGTGGACATGATGGCGTCCCGCCTAAACAAAAAGCTAGAAAGATATTGCACCAGGTCGAGAGACCCTCAGGCAATAGCTGTGGACGCTCTAGTGACACCGTGGGTGTACCAGTCGGTTTATGTGTTCCCTCCTCTTCCTCTCATACCCAGGGTACTGAGGATAATAAGGAAAAGAGGAGTAAGAACTATACTCATTGTTCCGGATTGGCCAAGAAGAACTTGGTACCCGGAACTTCAAGAAATAATCTCAGAGGACCCATGGCCTCTACCGCTCAGACAGGTCCTGCTGCAGCAGGCTCCCTGTCTGTTCCAAGACTTACCGCGGCTGCATTTGATGGCATGGCGGTTGAACGCCGGATCCTGAAGGAAAAGGGCATTCCGGAGAAAGTAAATCCTACGCTGATAAAAGCCAGGAAAGATGTAACTGCAAAACACTATCACCGCATATGGCGAAAATATGTTGCATGGTGCGAGGCCAGGAAGGCCCCAACAGAGGAATTTCAGCTGGGTCGATTTCTGCACTTCCTACAGGCAGGAGTGTCTATGGGCCTAAAATTGGGTTCCATTAAGGTACAGATCTCGGCTCTGTCGATTTTCTTCCAGAAATAACTGGCTTCACTGCCTGAAGTTCAGACTTTTGTCAGGGGAGTGCTGCATATTCAGCCCCCCTTTTGTGCCTACAGTGGCACCTTGGGATCTCAACATGGTGTTGGATTTCCTAAAGTCACATTGGTTTGAGCCACTCAAAACCGTGGATTTAAAATATCTCACGTGGAAAGTGATCATGCTGTTGGCCTTGGTTTCGGCCAGGCGTGTGTCAGAATTGGTGGTTTTATCATGTAAAAGCCCTTATCTGATTTTTCATGTGGATAGGGCAGAATTGCGGACTCGTCCCAAATTCCTCCCTAAGGTGGTATCAGCTTTTCATTTGAACCACCCTATTGTGGTGCCTGCGGCTACTAAGGACTTGGAGAATTCCAAGTTACTGGACGTAGTCAGGGCCTTAAAAACTTATGTTTCCAGGACTGCTGGAGTCAGAAAAACTGACTCGCTGTTTATTCTGTATGCACCCAACAAGGTGGGTGCTCCTGCTTCAAAGCAGACTATTGCTCGCTGGATTTGTAGCACAATTCAGCTTGCGCATTCTGCGGCTGGACTGCCGCATTCTAAATCGGTAAAAGCCCATTCCACGAGGAAGGTGGGCTCTTCTTGGGCGGCTGCCCGAGGGGTCTCTGCTTTACAACTTTGCCGAGCTGCTACTTGGTCAGGGTCAAACACGTTTGCAAAATTCTACAAATTTGATACCCTGGCTGAGGAGGACCTTGAGTCTCTCATTTGGTGCTGCAGAGTCATCCGCACTCTCCCGCCCGTTTAGGAGCTTTGGTATAATCCCCATGGTCCTCACGGAGTTCCCAGCATCCACTAGGACGTCAGAGAAAATAAGATTTTACTCACCGGTAAATCTATTTCTCGTAGTCCGTAGTGCAATACTTGTATATACAAAGAAGAAAAATTGTGGCAGAGTGTGTAGATTGCTCATCTAGACCGCAAGCCTGAGAAACGGACGGGAGGTTTGAAAATACCCCGTTAACCAATGACAGTGAAAAGAGAACACAGCGGGTTTTGCCGATTGGTCCACCTACGGTATAAACTGCATGAGGAGGCGGGCGCCGGACGCTAGAGCCCAGAAGAAGCTCTAACAAAGAGCGAAATGCGCATAGGTTTAGCCGTGCGCCACTAATGTTTATGTGCAGAATTCTAAGCTCCTAATCTAATTACCAATGTACCACACATTAATGTGTTAGTTGCATACCTGAGAAAATACATGTATACAGAGGAATTGTTACCCGAGATTACCATGCAGAGTGATATGTGATTGTGGGAGGAGGGCAGTAGTGGCAGATGATTACACCCAGGCTGTCAGAAATGTGTATCGTGATGTTAAATATCCAAATTATGCAGAGTATACCAGTCGATGGGTTTCATATATAAGAGAGTGAATCCACCTTCACACTGACTGTAATTTACTTTCTGACATAGCCAGCTCTTCAATAACCCAAGAGTGCTGGGGTGATTTAACAGGGACTAACGGCTGACTATAACCCTCATCCCCATAGATATATACAGAATACAACCCCCAAAATCATTGAATTTATATATAAAAAGTGTAAGATGAGGGGATCTGCAAATCTTATCCCCCAGTACTCATCCCGTATATAAGAACCAGTCGTATATTATATCACTGGAGGGGGGACACTTCCATATCATTTTCATGTTTAAAAGAGCAGGAAGCAACCACAATTTATTTCTGTGCAGCATAGGAAGACTGGCAGACTGCTAAGAATTTATACTGACACATAATAGCAACAATTGTTGCCAGTCATAGCATGTAAAGTAATGTGTGATTGAAGTTTACTACTGCCAGAGGAATTAATTGACACAGTGTCAATGTGTGAGATGAGGGGATCTGTAAATTTTATCCCCCAGTACTCATCCGGTATATAAGAAGCAGTCATATATCATATCACTGGAGGGGGGACACTCCCATATTATTTTCATGTTTAAAAGAGCAGGAAGCAACCACAATTTATTTCTGTGCAGCACAGGAAGACTGGCAGACTGCCAAGAATCTATACTGACACATAATAGCAACAATTGTTGCCAGTCATAGCATGTGAAGCAATATGTGATTGAAATTTACTACTGCTAGAGGAACCAATTGACACAGTGTCAACAGTATATACAGAGCAATGGGAGAGTGAAACACAATACTGTATATAAATAAATGAATATAAGCAGATATAGTAATAACATTGAAAACCTGGAC
Organism: Pseudophryne corroboree; assembly: GCF_028390025.1. Lineage (NCBI taxonomy): Eukaryota > Metazoa > Chordata > Amphibia > Anura > Myobatrachidae > Pseudophryne > Pseudophryne corroboree. The sequence continues at coordinate 91,585,543 of NC_086449.1, forward strand.
AGAAAGTGTTATTTATCTTATTCATATTTTGTCATATTGCCACATGTAATTTGAGCGCGGTACATTTGGAAGGAGCACATTGTTCAGATGTAATTGAGTATTAGGATTGCACACAGATATTTATCAGGTGCAGACATATAAACAATTGGAGCCTAGAGTCTTTATACTCATCATAAGAGTGACATCAAAGATATTAAACAAATAAGCGGCACACGATTTGGTTTTAAGAAATTTAATTTATTTTTATTTTCACACAAGACAGAAATCTGTCTAATAAACAATTCTTCTTTTCACGTTTTTCTATTTCTATAAAAAATGTAATATTTCGCTTTGTGTGGCCTAATGTTTAGGCCATTATAATACCATATGGGATACTATAAATAGAGGATGACATTCCATATGGGTATTGGTACTTCATGTTTGTAATAAAACATAAAAGAAATTTAAAATTACGAAAATAAGAATATCATAGAATATATTTGTTAAGGGGAAAAAAAAAAGGGGGGGGGGGGAGTGCACCCAGGCAAACTACGGGATTTTTTCTTTGTCATACTTGTATATAGTTATTGCCTAACTAAAGGGTTATTGTTGTGAGCCATCTATTGAGAGGCTCAGTTATATTTCATACTGTTAACTGGGTATAGTATCACCAGTTATATGGTGTAATTGGTGTGGCTGGTATGAGTCTTACCCGGGATTCAAAATCCTTCCTTATTGTGTCAGCTCTTCCGGGCACAGTATCCTAACTGAGGTCTGGAGGAGGGTCATAGTGGGAGGAGCCAGTGCACACCAGGTAGTCCTAAAGCTTTCTTTAGTTGTGCCCAGTCTCCTGCGGAGCCGCTAATCCCCATGGTCCTTACGGAGTTCCCAGCATCTACTACAGACTACGAGAAATAGATTTACTGGTGAGTAAAATCTTATTTTTTGCGTACATGTTTCTGATGTTGCATTTTTTGCTAACAACAGTAAAGAAACTACTCAACTATTGTAAATCAATTCAATCATCACTTAATTGGTCAAACGATCTTGTGGTAATTTAGCAATTATTATCTTGAAGATACCATAGTGTTTTTCTTCAAACATTGACTAATGCCCATAACTGTGTTCAAATATATTCAACTGGAGAGTGTGAATTCTAGTCTCTAAACCAGGGTTGGGGAACCTCAGGCCCGAGGGTGGTATAAGGCCAGCAGAGCCACTTGATCTGGCCAGGCTCACCTAACTGAGGGAGATGCCAGGCGCCCACTGAGATTTTGTTACTAGTGGGTGCCAGGCTTCTTCCCCTCAGCAGCAGCTGGAGGCAGGAGCTCACTTCTGAGCTCCGGCTTCAAGTTGCGGCAGTGTGCGTGTGCGGCTGTGCGGCGTTATGGGAGAGATATCATGACGTCTCTCCCATAGTTCTGAGGAGTGGCGGACAGGCGGAGGGCAACGGTCCGGAAGCAGGAGTGGGGCTGGTGAGTATTGTGGTTTTTTTCTTCTTTTAATGTGTGTGTGTAAGCATCGCTACCAGGGGGCATATCTACCGGGGCATACAACTGACTGGGGGCATATGTACTGGGAGCATATATACTGGGGCATAACAACTGACTGGGGGTATATCTACTGGGGGCATAACTACTAACTGGGGGTATATCTACTGGGGGCACAACTACTGACTGGGGGTATATCTACTGGGGGCACAACTACTGACTGGGGGTATATCTACTGGGGGCATAACTACTGACTGGGGGTACATCTACTGGGGGCATAACTACTGACTGTGGGTATATCTACTGGGGGCATAACTACTGACTGGGGGTATATCTACTGGGGGCATAACTACTGACTGGGGGTACATCTACTGGGGGCATAACTACTGACTGGGGGTATATCTACTGGGGGCATAACTACTGACTGGGGGTATATCTACTGGGGGCACAACTACTGACTTGGGTCATAACTACTGGGGGCATGCTAATTTTTAAGTTGATAGTTTTTGTATGGCCCCTGAAGGATTTTATAAATATCCAAATGGCCCTTGGTAGAAAAAAGGTTCCCCACCCCTTACACAATAGCAATTATTGGTATATGTTTTAACAATCACACTTTTTTTGAGTCAAAATATTTTAATTCGGAAACAGTAACATTTTTATCAAAACAAAAATAGTGTTTTTTTTTCATTATTGTGAAGTGGTCAAACATTATATATGATTGTTTCTTTGCTTTTATTTACATACCTTAATTTAGGGAATTATGTGTAAATATTTGTTTCAGTAAGTATAGAAATGGAGCAGAATTTGCAAAACTTGAAAATAAAAAGATGGTGTTGCTGTTCTTCAACATATGTTTATGTGTGTAGCGCACAAATAAAATTAAAATAATTAAAAACATTTATGTGGGTATGTTTTGTTTAACAAAAAAATGTTGGTTGTTTAAAAAAATACAAAAATGTTAGGAAGCTAAATGTCATTCAGCAGATAGTACTAAGCAAAATGCTTGAAGAGGTTATTTTACATTTGCTTCTATCAAATAGTGTGGTTGTCAAACCTCGATTCTTAGTAAGTGTAAACACAAATCGGTTAGTAACATATATTTTCACAATCAACATGTGTTACAGAGTTAATCAATGCCTTACATGTTTCTAAGTTCCAATACAGCTGAATGAAGTGAATTGTGGTCTGAGGTGTGAGCTTCTTCAGCTGGGTGTAATGAAGCAATGATTGCTGTATACATGCAGTCTACAACTGAGGTCAGCTTGTGCAATATTTAAGGTAGACCTGTAGTCACTCAGATTTGCGATCCTTGCTGAATTAGGCCCATAATGCGATTACTTAAGCTGCCACTGCAACATGCAGTTTAAGGGACAGAGCAGAGCAGAGTCTGCACACGCCCAGTGGTAGCAGCTTCTTCTACCAAGTTTGCTGTGTGTGTGTGTGTGGATCTGAGCCCTCAATCAGTGCACTGGACCAGAGAGTAGCTGCCAGGAAGAAGAGACAGGAGCCTTACAATGAGGTGGGAGAATGTATGCTTATAATGTGCAGTTGTGTCTCCTGCAGGTTCTATTATGTTTTGCAGAGTTGGAGACTGTGAAATGCATTTAGAAACCCCCCTTTAGAATTCCCTTGAAGCAAAATTCCGTGATTCACAGGGAAAGTTGACAGGGACTCGCCCTATTGGCTACACCCCCTGCCTGTGGCCAGTGAACTTACACTATCCCCCTGCTTCTGGGTCACTCTCGGCACACATACCGTGCATGTGTACCTATCAGTTAGTGCATGCATCATCAAGGGGCTGATGAATAGGGAATAAGTACAAAAATAACAAGAATAGACATGAAATAGCGCTCTATTCTGAAAGATGAAAATTAAGTTGCAATCAAATGCAGGTAAATAGTGAATACCCCTATTTCATAAAAAAATAAATATATGTGTGAAGAAAAAATGGGGTACATATATCAAAGATCACAATTTAAAATTATAAATACAAAAGTCAGTAAAGTGCTAATGGCAGATAGCATACCTCCCAACTTTCTTTAATGTGCAAGAGGGACACACGCGCGGCGAAGCAGCACGCGCTCCTGAAAAAGGGGCGCAGCCTCTGGAAAGAGGGCATGGCTTCACGGCGATGTCGCGATTTAGGCCACGCCTCCCTTATCCGTCACTGAAGGGGGCATGACCAGCGCTCTGGGAGCTGCTGGCATGCCCTCTTCTCCCTCTGTCACACGTGAATAGACGCTGTGCACATGCATACAGCGTCTATGCTCAGCTGCTCTTCTATGCAGGGCAGCGAGAGACAGAACCTCCCAACTGCCCCCGCCCCACCGCGGGGCACTGCGGCCCGCGGGTGGGACAGTCCCCAGAAAACAAGACTCTCCCACGAAAATCGGGACAGTTGGGAAGTATGAGATAGTAAGAAACACATCTATGCATTCAGATAATTGTTATCCTTGTTTGGAGCATGCACGGCTGTGTGTGGGTGTGGAGGGGGGAGGGGGCATATGTAACAAGTGCAGAGAGAGCTAGATTTGGGTGTGGTGTGTTCAAACTGAAATCTAAATTGCAGTGTAAAAATAAAGCAGCCAGTATTTACCCTGCACAGAAACAATATAACCCACCCAAATCTAACTCCCTCGGCAAATGTTATTTCTCTTACGTCCTAGAGGATGCTGGGGACTCCATAAGGACCATGGGGTATAGACGGGCTCCGCAGGAGATAGGGCACCTAAAAAACCTTTGACTATGGGTGTGCACTCTATGACCCACCCAAATCTAACTCTCTCTGCACATGTTATATCTGCCTCCAGTGCCGTTTCTTGCGGCGGGCGAGCCGTGCAACCGCACGGGGCGCCCGCCGTGGCACTTTGCGGCTCCTTTTTTCCCCCTCCTCCCTTTTCCCGCATATTTTTATTTATGTCAATAGGGGGGGGGGGGCATTTTTAAATCTCGCACTGGGAGCCAAATTGGCTAGAAACAGCCCTGTCTACCTCCGCTGCAGTGCACATGGTTTTGCTCATTAGACTTAGAGAACAAATCTGCTGCTGCGATCAGGTTTGAATTAGGCCCATAGAGTCAGAGCCGGCCCTAACCAATATGATGCCATAGGCAAGATTTTGGCTGGTGCCCTCTAGCACCGCCGCTAGTTCTGCAGGAGATGCCTGGCATGAGTCAGCTGGCAGATCTGCTAACGTCGGGCGCCTTTTGTTTATGAAAATGCATCTTATTTGCATTACTTTGTGGCTAGGATGCACAAGCAGCTTCTGCTGATTAAAATGATATGCAGCATGCCTATATTCTGTGTGCGACTGCGGCTGTATCTGCATACAAAATGCTAAATCACAGTGATTTTCAGGAATACACTGCAACGTACCATTTCTTATGCAGATACAGCCGCAGCGGCATGCCTATATTCTGTGTGTGACTGCGGCTGTATCTGCATACGAAATGGTACGTTGCAGTGTATTCCTGCAAATCACTGTGATTTAGCATTTTGTATGCAGATACAGCCGCAGTCGCACACAGAATATAGGCATGCTGCATATCATTTTAATCAGCAGAAGCTGCTGGTGCCCCTAAGCATACCATTTGCCTATGCCTAAGGCCGGCTCTGTATAGAGTGTAAGCTCCACTGGGGCTGGGACTGATGTGAATGGCTAAAATATTCTCTGTAAAGCGCTGCGGAATATGTGTGCGCTATATAAATAACTGGTAATAAATAAATAAGGAAATTGGTAACTCCCCCTCCTGCTGTCAAACCTTCGCACCCCCGCAAGTGGCCGGAAACTAGAAATACCACTTGCAATTCAACATGCGTTACATATACTGGAAACGAGAAGTCTGTTACCTGGTGACACTCTGTATCCCCCCGTGCGTCGGACACGTGGGCCGAAAAGGATGTGTGGCTTTACATAAAGGGGCCATGGGCTTGTGGGTGATCCCAATGACATCATTACAGGGGCATGCCCAGCATGTCCGGAGATGCTAGACTGCCCCCCCCCCCCCCCCCAGAGACAGTCTGCCTGCGCTGTTGGCTCCTCCTCTATGACAGATGCCGAGTGCTGCAGAGGAATATTACACTGCAGCACACGGCTCCTGTCACTGCAGAGGAGCCACCATTTTGGTGTCACCCCTTCAGAGAATGACATCTGGGTGTGGCCCACACCCCATTTGTGATGCTATTGGTCCTTATATAAACTTGGCTTGCTTGAAAACTCTGTGACCCCCCCCAGTAGTGTATATGAGGTTGGTGTGGTGTACTTTTTTTTTTAACATATCATGGTTTGATATATACCTTTTATACCATATTACCATCTTCAGCTGAGATGTGTCTTAATAGAGGAGTGGGCCTTCATGCAGTCTTCGTCTGGGCCCCTCCTCTCTAACAGGCCGTAGACTGGCTCTGAGCACTAGAAGCACAGAGGCTATTCCAGATGCGTAGGTCTCTGTTAAAATGGCATAGTGGCCATTTTTCCAATGATCTTCCTATGGCACATGCATAAAATTCCGTAAAAATGGCCACCGCACTATTGACCCAGTGATTTGTGCTGCAGCTGACCTGGGACTATTGGAAAAAATGGGTGCATGCCTGCGGTATGGGCTCCCTGGACCAAGAACCTGTGTGCACCACACACACACTGCACCCACTATAGATATGCCCATGCTTGCCTACCTTGCCCTCTCCATGATGGAGAAAATACTCTGTTCCTGGACTTTCCTGGTAATGTATGATTGCCATCACCTGTGGTGAGCTAGTTAATTGATAAGAAAGGTGTTTCACCACAGGTGATGGCAATCATACATTACCAGGAAAGTCCAGGAACAGAGTATTTTCTCCCTCATGGAGAGGGTCAGGTAGGCAAGTATGGATATGCCACTGCTTCAGCTTCTTTCCAGGATCTCCCTTCCGGGAATGATTGTACACCATGTAAGTTAACGTGCACTTTAATGTAAATTATAAGTGGTGCTTCTTATGTCTTACAATTCGCTTAGTATGACAGAATATAATTATGAATTTACCCATTACATAATCTCAATAACATTACAAAGAAAACAATATGGTAAATGAATAGATTGCATGTAATACAAAAAATAAAAAAATGTAGATAGTGCCCCAGCTACTACCGTGACGTTCCCTAAAAGCAAGCAATTGAACACAACCATGCTGCACTGTGGGGGTGGGGCAGATGTAACATGTGCAGAGAGAGCTAGATTTGGGTGGGGTGTGTTCAAACTAAAATCTAAGTTGCAGTGTAAAAATAAAGCTGTCTAATATTTGTGTGCTACATGCAAAATCAGCCAGTATTTACTCTGCACAGAAACAATATGAATGTATATACTCCCCTTTTGTGGTAACATGGTTTGTTCTAGACACAAAATTATGTGCTTTTTTGCTTTACTTACAAACATGAATCAGACCATTGGTTCCCTCATAAATGGGGGTTATATAATTTCTCCATTTCCACTTGCAATTATATATGTGATGCGGATTTAGGGGCTAATTCAGCATGGATTGTAGATGTGCGAAAAATCGCACATTTACAACCAGGACTGTCATCAGAAATGATGGGGCCCGGGACTGACCCTCACAAGGCAGCCCCCCCACTACCACTACCAACACCACACACACTGTCCGCTCCCCCTCCTCGCCTGCATTCCCCAAACTGTACCTTTTGAGGGGGCTGGGTCACAGCACCACGGATGGACAGAGCACATCGGAGGGGCAGCAACGGAGGGACAGAGGCAGAGCCGCGGTCCGCAGCCATATTCTTAATACAGAGCAGGCCGTGAGCCAATCAGAGCTCACGGACCGGCAGTGCCAGGTACATATATGCCCCACAGGGCCAGGTACACATATGCCCCACAGTGCCAGATACATATATGCCCCACAGTGCCAGATACATATATGCCCCACAGTGCCAAATATATATATATATATATTCCCCCACATGCCAGATACATATATGCCCCACAGTGCCAGATACATATATGCCCCACAGTGCCAGTTATATACATGCCCCACAGTGCTAGATACACATTTGCCCACAGAGCCAGATACATATATGCCCCCAGTGCCAGATACACATGTCCCCACAGTGCCAGATACATATATGCCCCACAGTGCCAGGTACACATATGCCCCACAGTGCCAGATGCATATATGCCCACACAGTGCCAGATACACATGTCCCCAGAGTGCCAAATATATATATTCCCCCACATGCCAGATACATATGTGCCCCCACAGTGCCAGAAAAACGTGTCCCCACAGTGCCAGATACACATGTCCCCACAGTGCCAGATATTCCCCCAGTGCCAGATACACATGGCCCCACAGTGCCAGATACGCCCCCAGTGCCAGATCCACATGTCCCCTCAGTGCACCCCCCCATCCCAAAGGGCAGGGAGGAGAGCGCAGCGTGAGCCAATCAAAGCTTGCAGTCCGGCAGCCAATTAGGAGCCTTGGCTGCTGGTCTGCAAGCTCTGATTGACTCACGGGCTGGTGCCATTAGACACAGTGTGCCGGGCTGTCGAGCAGTGGGAGGCGGGAGCTGACCAAGCCGCATGCAGATGATGAAAGAGCCACATGTGGCTCAAGAGCCGAGGGTTGGTCACCGCTGGTTTACAACTTAGCTGCTAGGCAGGCAGCGGAGAGGTGACCACTGGAGGGGGAAACCACAGTCTGTCTGGCAGCAGCTGCGGACTTCCATTCATACTCCCCAGAGCCATGTCACAAGACCATCCTTTTCCCGCTGGAGGTTCGAGATCCCTTTGCCTCGCGCACAGTGTGATACAGTGCTGCTTCTAAAGAGGTTACTCCTCAGCTGCTAATATTAGTCAAAGGAATAATGCTCACAGACTAACCTTACCAGTCCTAGCCTATGTAAATAAAAAAATTCATGAATTAATTAAAGTATAACTTTTAACACAACTGTATATATCTGTACGTCTGTGTGTATTATTTAGTCATTCCTTGTTTAAACACATTAACTTATGACATTAATATGTATGCACATGTATATGATCTTCTTAGGTCATCTATAAAATAGTTTGTTACATATACATATTCACTTTATGAAAAAGCCTTAGCCTGTTCCATATTTATTTGAAGGCTACATAGAGATGTGTGTATGTGTGATATATATATATAGGGAACCTAAAATTGTCTAATAAATGTATAGAAAAATATATATACTGTATTTTCTAATCATAGCAACAGGGCAACTTATTCATATAAACTGAACACCACACAATGACTGATGTAAATGTAAGGAAGCCAGATGTAGCTCCACCCACTGCCTCCTTTCACTTGCTACATAATTCCCTTCCCTGTGATGTCACCAGTCACTGAATGTCTTTCTTAGTTTTGTTTCTCCCAGGTCCTGACTCCCCCACATATCTTTATATGACCTTTCCATACACCTAATGCAGCATGAAGGGGATCAGTGAATGTGGTAGTAAAAGTGTGTAAGAGTGTAATTGGATCACACAAAGAATAAAAGGACAGCTCTCCAGCCTCATAATCCAGACATATCCTGACTCTAGTATAGGGAATCTTGTCAGGTAACTGGATCTCTCTGTTGTCATGTCTCACTGAATAATGATTAACAATTCTATCCAAACCCCAGGACTTGTTATTCTCTCCAATCAGGGACTCATTTCCTATCCTCTCTATACTGTGGTAACACATCCCCACCCTCCAGCTCCTTGATTTACTAACATCCGCTTCCCAGTAATATCGCCCTGAGGATAAACTCCCAGTACTTAATACCTGATTATACTGAAATCTTTCTGGTGTTCCTGGACAATTCTCATCTCTAAGTGTCTCAGATACAGTTTTCCTGTCCCGTGATATACGTAACTTATTACCAGCTGTGTTTGCATCCAGTAATATGTCTTTAGGTTCCTGCACACAGATCCCTTTTATTATATCAGACAGTCTTCTGTATATTGTCTGTGAGATGAGACCCACATCCAGATCTTCTACATCAGGGTCCTCTGAGTAATGTCTGTCTCTGTCCTCAGTATCACACAAGTCACCTGTGTCTGGTTCCTGTAAGACAGTCACTGGATCAGATAGGTTACACAGCTCCTCCATGTGATGGATCTTCCTGGACAGCTCGTCCTTCTTTATTTCCAGAGCAGAGACTGAGGGTGAAATACACTCTTTCTTCCTGGAGATCTCACTGGACACTCTCTTCTCTAGGTCTTCCAGCTCTTTCCTGATGTCAGCAAACAGGGCAGCAAATCTCTCTGTTGTATCAGATGCTTTTTTCTGATCTCTCCTGCACTTCTGCAGACTTTTCTCAGTTTCTTCTCTCTTTGTGGTCAGACTCTGTAGAACATGCCTCAGTTTTTCCTTCTTCTTCTTAAAGGCCTCATCCATCATCTCCACCCGGTGTCCCTGATGCTCACCATCCAGCCTGCAGGACACACAGATGCAGGCTGAATCCTCAGTGCAGTAATACTCCAGGATTTTCTGATGGATGGAACATTTTTTGTTTCCTGGGGAATTGGTGGGATCACACAAGACATGTTCTGCTGCCTTACTGTGTACCCTTAGGTGATCATTACACAAAGAAGCCTCACACAACAGACAGGACTTAGTAGCTGGTACGGGACAGTTCATACAGTAAGTGCAGAAGATCTCAGTCTCCTGATTTGGCTGATTAGACCGGTAACTCATCGTTTCGTAAAACATAGTTAAATTTCTCTGCAGTTTAGGAGGCTCTGGACTCTCTTCTCCGTATTCAGGGCAGGTATACAATCCAGAATCCTTCTGTGTTTCCAGCTCACAAACAATACAGACCAGTCAGAAGTTGTGTCCACATCTCATCATTACAGGATCTGTATAAATATCCTTGCAGATGGAACAGAGCAGTTCCTGTCTCAGATCAGCAGACGTCATCCCCGGCTACAGAACAGAGAAATGAAACTGAAACTCTCAGATACGCAGAAACCAGTGTAGGAGTTTCACATTGCAGGGCGAGGCTCAGACTGTCACTCAGATTATATCTAGAGCATCGGTTCTCAAACTCGGTCCTCAGGACCCCACACAGTGCATGTTTTGCAGGTCTCCTCACAGAATCACAAGTGAAATACTTAGCTCTACCTGTGGTCCTTTTAAAATGTGTCAGGGAGTAATTAATACGTCATTCAGGGGGTCATTCCGAGTTGATTATAGCTGTGCTTAAATTTTGCACACCTACGATCATCTTTCCTGACATGCGGGGGGACGCCCTGCACAGGGCTAGCCCGCCCCGCATGTCAGTGCCGGCCCCCCTCGCAGAAGTGCAAAGGCATCGCACAGTGGCGATGCCTTTGCACTTCAGGAGCAGCTCCCGACCAGCTTTAGCGTGCTGGCCGGGAGCTACTCCTCGCTCCCCGGCTCGTAGCGGCTGCGTATGACGTCACGTAGCCGCTGCAGCCCGCGCCCCATTCCGTCCGGCCACGCCTGCGTTGGACGGATCTCGTCTACAAAACAGCGTCCAAATGCCGCCGTTTCACCCCCTCCCGCCCATCGATCGCCTCTGCCTGTCAATCAGGCAGAGGCGATCGCTGTCCTGCTACGGCCTGCGGCCGTCCGGCATGCACAGGCGCACTACGGCGCCGGCGCATGCGCAGCAGGGACCCGTTCGCTCTGTTGCATTAAAACGCAGCGAGCGAACGGGTTGTAATGACCCCCTCAGTTCATATCTAGAGGAATAGTTATACTGATGGACACAGCTGATACATAAAGGGACATTACACGGAAAAGGTAATAATTTTGGAAACAGTAAAGGTGGTTTAACAAGCTGATCATTATTAGTTTAGCACATATTGCAGTGATTGCACTAAAATTACTTTACCAAAATTATAATTTTTTTTCCCCCATAAGCATAAATACTGTAAGCGTTGAATTAAATTACCTAGTAAGTATCCAAGAGCAAAAAGAAAAAATATTCCTATAATGGGCACTCACTGACTGATACAATATAATGATAATTTCAATCGGTCACATTAATACTCTAGTGACTAATATACACCTTTAAAACAAAACATTTATTAAATATCTTTATAATAAGACAACAAAATATTAAAATGACAATCGGCCTAATTCAGACCTGATCGCTGCTGTGCGTTTTCGCACAGCAGCCGATCAGGTCTGAACTGCGCATGCACCGGTGCCGCAGTGTGACGGCGCATGCCAGACAGCCAATGGCCATCTCAGCCCAGCGATCTCTTCTGCCTGATTGACAGGCAGAGGCGGTTGATGGGTGGGAGGGGGCGGTCCAAGAGCGTTTAGCCGCCGTTTTAGGGGCGAGGTCCGGGCAATGCAGGCGTGTCCGGACCGTGTGGGGGGCAGGCCGCGCGGGTGCGTGACATCACACGCAGCCGCTGCGACCCAGACAGAGATGGGTAGCTCCATGCCTGCACGCAGGAGCTGCGCTGGTAGGGGGCTACTCGCCAAGTACAGAACATCACCGCTGTGGAATGTTTTTGTACTTGTGCGGGGAAGGAGGGTAGGGCCAGACATGCAGGCTGGGCCTCCCCACGCGTGTCTGAGCAACTGATCGTAGCCGTGCAAAATTTTGCACGGCTACGATCAGGTCTGAGTTAGGCCCAATGTGTAAAATAGTGGTCCTCCCATGAAGCCACGCCCCCTTTTCGTAGGCCACGCAAAGTTGGGAGGTATGGCTGAGCTTTCATTTTAGACACACGTCTGATATCCCCCAGGTTAATTTTGATGGTGAGCTGCTCCACTATAGCGTGTCGGTCGGCCCTCACGCACCTTCGCAGCCGACGTTCACCTCACATCAATGGCACGTGGTGCTCCACAGTTTACACATCGGTTATTCGTAATGGTGCCATTTGTCTAGTCATGATACACCTTCACCACAGCAGCGCGTGAACAGTTCACAAAGAGGGTAATTCAGATCTGATCGCTGGGCAGCCATTTTTGCAGTCCTGCGATCAGATAGTCGCCGCCTACAGGGGGAGTGTTTATTTGCTGTGCAAGTGTGAGAACGCATGTGTAGCAGAGCTGCACAAACTGATTTTGTGCAGTCTCTGCGCAGCCCAGGACTTAGGGTGTGTACACACGGTGAGATAAATCTGTGAGATTTTGACTATATAGTCAAAATCTTATGAAAAGTTAGTGCATATCTCATGGTGCTAGGCAGCTTGCGATACAGATTCTATCCCGATGCGCGCTCCCGTGGGGTCGGTATCGTAAGGCTAGATAGACTGTGCAGGCAAGTCAATCTTGACTATCTAGTGTACAATTTAGTACAAAGTATAGTCAAAAACTCGACTCGACTGTGTAATACCAGGCGTCCGGCCAGCCACTCCCTCGTTTCTCCAGCCGCTCCAGCGTTTTTACCTGGCACGCCTGCGTTTTTTAGCACACTCCCTGAAAACGGCCTGTTTCCGCCCAGAAACACCCACTTCCTGTCAATCACATTACGATCACCATAACGAAGAAAAAACCTCGTAATACCGTGAGTAAAATACCTAACTGCATAGCAAATTTACTTGGCGCAGTCACACTGTGGACATTGCGCATGCGCAGTAAGCGGAAAATCGCAATATAGCGAAAATCGGCACCGAGCGAACAACTCGGAATGACCACCAGAATTGCTAATCTTTTGTTAGCAGTTCTGCTATGCTAAGATACACTCCCAGAGGGCGGCGGCTTTGTGTTTGCATTTCTGCTAAAAGTAGCTAGCGAGCGAACAACTCGGAATGAGGGCCATAGTAAGTATGTAAACAGGGTTTCAAGGTCAACATGTACTACAGTAGATCGACATGGCAGAAGGTCAACATGAGTTTTAACGATTTCCTTTATTTTTTAAAACTTTTTCACACTTTACGTTCCACGTGGACTACGATTGGGAACGGTAACCTGTGCCGAGCGCAGCGGTAGCGGAGCGAGGCACCTTGCCCGAAGCATGGCGAGCAGAGCGAGCCATGCGAGGGGACACGGTGCACTAATTGGGGTTCCCGGTCACTGCACGGAGAAAACTACACAAAAAATTAATTAAAAGCTCATGTCGACCTTTTGTCATGTCGACCTTGTTTATGTCGACCTACAGACCCTGTCGACCTACATACCGTCGATCAATAGTGGTCGACCTAGACACTGTCGACCTAAGTGTGGTTGACCCTATGATCCACACCCCGTTAATGATATCTTCTAGTTGGCCATGCAGTACAACCCACCAGAAGATATCATTAACAACACGCTGTAGCATGCACTTGCTGGTATACACTAGACAATGTAGACGATTTGTCGTTCTGATCCAGCAAATCGTCCTAGTGTATACCCAGCCTACGGCACACAGATGTATACTATATACTATAAAGAATTTATAGCACCCTATACCATTCAATGTACATAAGCATAAAAGGTTTCATTTATACTGTATAATAAAGGAAACTTTCGCCCTGGGCGCCACAAGATCTAGAACCGGCCCTGTTATATGTAACACACAACTGCAGTGTACAATCCAGACCTTGTGCGCAGTCTCACACTTGCCTTTTGCCTGGTGCCACTTTCCATATGTTATTACCACCCAGTGCCACAACTGGGACTTATTCATAGGGGGGCATTTCTCAGGTCTGTTCCATGGGTGCAGACACGAGATAGTGTTGCTGTTAGAAACTGAAGGCAAATTGCTTGCACGCCGCGGTGCTGCGGAGCTACTGCCGGTCTCACAAGATGATGACATCATCTTTACTAGCCGGCTCCGGGCACAATGTGTGACACAGTCCCGGTGACACCCCCTTCCTAACCCACACTACCAGGAACTGCTGGACCCAGGACTCGGGGGGGGGGCGCAATGTTAATAATAAAAAAAAGCATGGTGCAGTGGGGTTGCTTGTTTGGCTGGCTGGCCCCCTAAGCGGCCAGGCCCCATAGCAAATGCACTCCTTGCACCCACTATATTTACGCCACTGGTTAGACCCAATGGAAATAAATATTCACTGATTAATTCATAAAAGCCACTCCATAGTGTATTTCAGTGTCCCACTTCATTGACTTTATGTATGGCATGGGTGTATCTATTTATACCACTCCCCATATAAAGAATCATTTATTAGTGACATCAGCATATAGGGCCTAATTCAGACCCGATCGCTGCAAGGGCTGCAATCTCAATCTGAAGCCCTTTGTGGAGTGTGCCCACGAAAGCATCTCACTGGTGCAATCCAGGGACGTGCTGGTGCAATCGCCTCTGCCTGAATGACACGCAGAGGCAGTCGCGGGGCAGGAGGGGGCGTGCCAATGGCGTTAGAACACCATTGGGGGGGGGGGGGGGGGGCAGTCCGGACAATGCAGATGTGTCAAGACCGTTGCTGGGGCGGGCTGCGGCGGCCGCCTGACATCACACGCAGCCGCTGCGACCCTAAACATGGCAATAAGCCACCTGCCAGCGCAGCTAGGCTGTGCAATCAAGGATCTGGTTTGCAAGGTGATTGACAGGAAGAGGCCGTTTGTGGGTGGTAACGGACCGTTTTCTGGGAGTGCCAGGGAAAACGCAGGCGTTCTCAACCGTTTTCAGGGAAGGTGTCTGAGGTCAGCTCCGGTCCCGATCAGCCTGTTTCTTTCGCACTGTAGGAGTAATTCCTGGGCTGCGCACACAAGAGTAATGTTAATTGAGTAGTGCAGCAAAATAGACTGGTAGAAATGGAACTGAAGACTGAGGGTCTAATTCAGCCAGAGGCGTCACCGGGTGTAGTGACACCCGGTGCGCACCCCTGATCTCCTGCCGCGTCATTTTACACCCAGGGGGCGTGTCTTCGTGGGGATCCTGGAATCGTCACTCCGGGGGCGTGCCCAATATCTCTGGAGATGCTGGGCTTCCCCCAGAGACTGTCCCTGTGCACTGTCGGCTCCTCTTCTATGACAGGAGCCGGATGCTGTAGGAGACTTTTTCTCACTGCAGCACCTGGCTCCTATCACTGCGGAGGAGCTGACATTTGCTGTCACCCCCCTCCAGGTGTCACACCCGGGTGCGGTCTGCACCCCCGCACCTGCCTTGTGACGCAGCTGAATTCAGCATTACACTAACATGCAGGGGGACACCCAGCACAGGGCAAATCTGCTCAGCATGCCGGACCCCTCCCCCCCTGCGCTAACATGTGACCGTTTTGCACAGCAGTGAATCACTCACATGATAAGGGTATCCCTTTGCCTGCGTAGCCTAGTTACAAAGGCAGTCGGCTAATCGCCATTTGTAGGCTTGCTACGGCTGCGTGTAATGTCACACAGCTGCCGCTGCCCACCCTGCAAATGGTCTGGACACACCTGCGTTGTCCGCACCGCACCACCATAACGCTGCAATACCTTTACCTAAAATGTTGCTTTGACACCCCCTCCCACCCTGCGAATGCCTCTCCCTGTCAATGACCCAGAAATACTTACCCACCATCTTTAAAAGCCTGTTTGGAAGATCAGAAGAATCATCAAGCCCTGAGGAAGAGATTATAGATCTCGAAACGTGTTGGGCATTGGACCTACTCTGAATCACCGTCATTCTTCCACTGAACACCAACCTTGTGGTAAGCTTGGGAGCCAGAGCAGGGTGAAGTCTGGACCACCCTGCTATTTACGATACCTGCGGCTCCTCAGCTACCTCTCTGGTATGCTTTCCTTTTACCTTTAGAAGTACTATTTGAGTTGCTTTATTATTTAACACCTCCGCGAATACCACCATTCATCCAGGGGTTATTGACCTGTTGATAAGCTTGGGAGCCAGAGCGGGGTAAAACTTGGACCACCCTGCCTTATAACACCTGCGGCTCCTAGGTTACCTTACTGGTATGCTTTTATTTAGATGTTTTATGTACGTTATTGTATATTAAATTGTGTTAACTTTTTTATTTAATGTGTTACGGTAATAATTGTTACCATACCCATATCGAGTTCACCTACTCATCTGTTTGATAAGGAGACCATTGCATTGGCCTTCCTACATAGCCGCAGAAAGAGGGCGCACCGGATACACCATCATATACTTTTACGTTAGCTGAGAGGATGACAGCAGGAACACAGCTAGGAACAGAAATATAACCAGCCCAGTTGTGCAGGGCTGGCTACCTTTCACCAGGAGTAGGGTCCAATGACAGAGTGCCAGGTAGACCAGCCCTATTAATGAAAACTTGATGCAGCTGAGAAGCTGCACGTAACAACAGGCTTCCTGGCTGCTATGCAACAGCCGGCACCAGGAAACAGTGTGGCCAGCTGTAGTCCCAGTTGCCCAGCAACTGCTTTGACCAGCAACCCCTTCAGTCGTCATGATGTGGTGCCTGGTTGCCTAGCAATGGCCAGGAACATGCTACAAGAATGAGATGCGGCGGCCCATAACACTGATATCAGTATTCAACAGAGGATGTGAACTGTCAAATTATAATACTGAATAAAGACAGACAATTTATGGTGGATACAGGAATTTAGCACCCTCACACTTGATTCACTGTTTTACACATTGTCATTTTAATATTTTGCTAGCTTATTTTAAAGTTATTTAATGACTGGTATATGAGTCGCTATCTGGCAGTGCCTGTTATAGGGATACTTTTTTCTCTTGGTCACCCCCCCTGTTATAATTCTAAGGGGGAATTCAATTGTTTGAAAAGTCGGTCCGGGTGTCTGTTTTTTTCCTGTCTACTAGATAGGAAAAAACAGACACCCAACTGACTTTTCAAACAACTGAATATCCCCCTAAGAGTATTTGATATTGCTATCATATGACATAATAGTGGGGAAGGATGAAACATTTTTATTACTGTCTGTGTGGACACTTTTTCTTTTTCTTCTCTTAAAATACATAGTAAACAGAACCAAGGAATTTTACTGCTACTGTACAACATATAAAGCAGCTAAACCCGACCAAAGTTCTGGGTGTGATCGCAGAAAGTGCAATTTTTGGTGCCCAGATGGGTCACTTTTCGCGCATTTCATCTCTCCTCCCCCAGGGGGTGCGAGCTGAAATGCAGACACTGGAAGCCATTGTGCCCTAACAAAGCTACAATTGAATAGCTCTATTTGGGTGCCATCTAGTGGCTGCCAGAGAGAGAAAATCTGAATCTCGCCCTTTATCCGTCTCCACTTCAACACTTTTTAAGGCTTAATACATTTGGACCTTAATGAATAATCTGTATAACCATAACCATACATGTTACTGATGTGCTTTTAAGTTAAGTTTCAGATGTACCTCCCTATACATTAACCATTACATGACATTACACTCAATAAATACCTATATATTGTCTCACCTTGCTGCGCCCTAGGGTTATTTACATACTTACTCATTTGAATTCCAAGGAACACGGTTAAGCCCTGTATACACGGGGAGTGATGTTTGCTGAGCAATCTGTCACAGAACGCTCAGCACACATTTCTCCCCCACATAGCACACAGCGCGATGTGTTCTGAGCAGGGGTAAGACGAGGGGGACACTCATTTCACCCAGCAGTGAAATGAGCAACCTGCTAGATTGTGCCTGCATTGAACCAATGCCGTCTGGGCCACACTGGAGCGACTAGAAGTAGAAATCCTCCTTCTTGTTTGTAGTACCCTGGGCAGGAGTGACACTGGAGGGAACACATAGGGCAGCCGAAAGTTCCATGGAATTGCCAGTGCATCCACGAACGCTGCTTGCAGATCTCTGGTCCTTGATAAGAAGACCGGAACCTTTTGATTGTGTCGAGACGCCATCAGGTCTACATCTGGTAGGCCCCACTTGTCCACTAGGAGTTGAAAGACTTCCTGATGAAGACTCCACTCTGACGTGTACGTCCTGGCGACTGAGGAAGTCCGCTTCCCAGTTTAGGACCCCTGAAATGAATACTGACGATATTGTTGGCAGATGGCGTTCTGTCCAACAAAGGATTTTTGACACTTCCATCATTGCCATGCGGCTTCCAGTGCTGCCTTGATGGTTGATGTATGCCGCCATAGTGGCATTGTCTGACCATACTTGAACCGGCCTGTTCTGTACCAGAGCCAGGGCGAGAGTCAATGCATTGAACACCACCTGCAACTCCAGAATGTTTATTGGGAGCAGTGACTCCTCTTTGGTCCAGCGACCTTGAAAAGAGTGTTGCTCTAACACCGCACCTCATCCCCTCAGACTGGCATCCATTGTCAGCAGGACCCAGTCGGGGAATCCAGAAGGGACGGCCCCTGCTTAGTTGCTGGTCCTGGAGACACCAGGTCAGCGACAGACGAACCTCCGGAGTCAAAATGATCATATGAGATCTGATCCGATGAAGTAGGCCGTCCTACTTGGAAAGACTTAACCTCTGCAGAGGGCGGTAATGAAATTGAGCGTACTCCACCATGTCGAATGCCGACACCATCAGGCCAAGTACTTGCATTGCCGAGTGTATCGACACTCTGGGGCGACAAAGGAAGCATTGTATCCTGTCCCAAAGCCTCAGTACTTTTTCTGGAGATAGAAACAGTCATTGACTGCGTGTGTCCAGGAGTGCCCCCAGGTGCACCATGCTCTGAGCTGGGACTAGCGAGAATTTCTTCCAAATGATGAGCCACCCGTGGGCTTGCAGGAAGCTTACCGTCAGTTGCAGATGACGGAGTAGAACATCGTGGGAGTTTGCCAGGATCAGCAGGTCGTCCAGATACGGCAGGATCCTGACTCCATGGCGACGGAGGTGGGCCGTCATCACGGCCATGACCTTGGTGAATATCTGAGGAACCATAGCCAGTCCAAATGGTAGAGCCTGGAGCACGAGATTGACTCGGGTATGCTTGACCTTTTGCTTTCCCATGAGG
The DNA here is from genome assembly GCF_028390025.1 of Pseudophryne corroboree. Lineage (NCBI taxonomy): Eukaryota > Metazoa > Chordata > Amphibia > Anura > Myobatrachidae > Pseudophryne > Pseudophryne corroboree. Next base: position 91,604,794 of record NC_086449.1, read on the forward strand.
CCAAAAGGAGCGAAAAGTGGTACCTTTAGCCTTCTGTGCAGAAGGATTAGTATTTGGGAGAAAGGCAGTCTTAGCAGCCTCCAGTTCAGACACAATTTTATTTAGGTCTTCTCCAAACAAAATGTCCCCCTTAAAGGGGTGTGCCTCCAAGGTCTTTTTGGAGTCTAGGTCCACCTTCCATGACCTCAACCACAGAATACAGCGAGCGAGGACAGACATAGTCGACGCCTTGGCAGACAACACACCCTCCTCAGAGGACACCTCCTGAACGTAGTAGGCGTCGGTGATAATGTGAGACAAGTATTGTCTGGCATTGTCAGATATTTCCTCGGACAATTCTTCCTCTAATGCCTGAACCCATGCTTCAATACCTTTAGCAGCCAGTGGCGTAACTACTGCCCCCGCAGTCCTCGCGGTGGCTTGGGGGCGAGGGGCTGCGGGGGCGCCACTGACTTAGAACAGATTGACATGCGGACGAGCGTCTGCATGTCAATCTGCGGTCTCCTCTCCCTCCCTGCTGTGTTGGAGGGACACGGAGCGCATCGCGCGTCTCTCCTGTGTCCCTCCCTGGCTCTCCCCCGACCAGTCTAAGGAAGTGCCGTTCGTGAGCTCTGATTGGCTCACAAACCGGCACTTCCTTTATTAGACCAGCCGGGGGAGAGCCAGGAGGGACACAGGAGAGACGCGCAATGCGCTCCGTGTCCCTCCAACCCCTTGGGGGTGGGCACTTGGGGCATATACCTGGCACTGTGGGGGGCATATCTGGCACTGGGGGCATATACCTGGCACTGTGGGGGGCAGATCTGGCACTGGGGGCATATACCTGGCACTGTGGGGTCAGATCTGGCACTGGGGGCATATACCTGGCACTGTGGGGTCAGATCTGGCACTGAGGGCATACACCTGGCACTGTGGGGGGAAGATCTGGCACTGGGGGCATATACCTGGCACTGTGGGGGGCAGATCTGGCACTGGGGGCATATACCTGGCACTGTGGGGGGCAGATCTGGCACTGGGGGCATATACCTGGCACTGTGGGGGGCAAATCTGGCACTGGGGACATATACCTGGCACTGTGGGGGGAAGATCTGGCACTGGGGGCATATACCTGGCACTGTAGGGGGAAGATCTGGCACTGGAGGCATATACCTGGCACTGTGGGGGAATATCTGGCACTGGGGGCATATACCTGGCACTGTGGGGGAATATTTGGCACTGGGGGGAGCAGGCACTGAGGGGGCATATGTGGCACTGTGGGGGAATATTTGGCACTGGGGGGAGCAGGCACTGAGAGGGCATATGTGGCACTGGGGGGGGGGGGTATATGTGGCACTGGGGGCATGTACCTGGCACTGTGGGGGAATATCTGGCACTAGGGGCATATACCTGGCACTGTGGGGGAATATCTGGCACTGGGGGCATATGTGGCACTGGGAGCATGGCCCTAGCAACAAGCACTACCCCCTAGCAACGAGCATGACACCCAGTGCATGAAACCCCTGGCAACGAGCATGACACCCAGTGCATGAAACCCCTGGCAACGAGCATAACACCTTGAGCATGAAAACCCCTGGCACCGTGCAAGGAACCAAGAGCATGAAACCCCTGGCAACGAGCAGGTAATTTAAAAGTAATTAGAAGCCTTACTGTAGAACTTAATGTGTAATGGGCATTACGGTGTGTGGCATAATGTATCATGGACATTGCAGTGTGTGTCATAATGTATCAGGCATTACGGTGTGTTGTATACTATATCACGGGCATTGTGGTATGTGGTATAATGTCTCAGGATCATTGTGGTGTGTGTCATACTGTGTCACAGACATTGTATGTGCTATAATGTATCAGGGGCATTGCAGTGTGTAGCATAATGTATAACGGGCATTGCGATTCCTGTCATAATGTGTCACAGGCATTACGGTGTGTGGCATAATGTGTCGGGGGCATTACGGTGTGTGGCATAATGTGTCGGGGGCATTACGGTGTGTGCATATTGTGTCATGTGCATTATTGTCAGTGATCGCAAAAACGCGCTATGGCGCGTATTTTACCCAGAAACAGCTGCACGGGACTCACATTTAGAAGATGAGGGGGTCCCACAGGACGCGCTCATCTGAATATGTGTTTGCATGTGTTAAGCCTGTCAGCGGAATGCAGGAGGTGACTGGCTGTTTCCTCGGCCAATCACCTCCTGTAGTCTCCATCCAATCACAGCCTGCAGCATCTCCCGCTTTGAATCCTGCTCCCCGCCAGCACATGAATCTGTGCTGCAGGGCTGACAGACTGGCCCCGCTCATCCGGCTCCACTGCCGCTCTGCCGCCAGCACCCTCCTCTGCGACTGTGAGTACAGCTCCGGATCTGCCCGCCGCCACCCCCCTACCCGGGACCCGCTCAACGCCCCACCGAGACCCGACAACTACCTTCCAGCAGGAGCTGCCCGGGCTGCGCAGCTCCCGCTGTAGGTAAGCAGTAGACAGTGCTGCATCGCCCCGCTTCACCTGGAGTAGCTGGTGCAGATGCGGGATGTCCGGGGGCTGCAAGCTCCGTGTGTGCAATGTGAGGCCGCTCAGAGTGTCAGGGCCTCACTGACACCATTTTTCTGACAGCACAGTGCAGTGAGTGCACTGGCACAAGTAGCCAGCCGGCGCCGCAGCATGAAGGAGCTATCTGTGAAATCGCAAGCAGAGGCTGGCAAGAAGGAGCTCCTCCGATCGCTTCCCCTGACGGGCTGGCCACTGCTAAATATACCAGTAATCAGTACAACTGTGCAGTGACACTGACTTTCCCATTGCACCTGGGGCTCCACTACTTTGACACAGTTGGAACTGATTATCGGTATATTTAGCAGTGGCCAGCCCGTCAGGGGAAGCGATTGGACGAGCTCCTTCTTGCCAGAGAACAGCCTCTGCTTGCGATTTCACATAGAGCTCCTCCAGGCTGGCTACTTGTGCCAGTGCACTCACTGCACTGTGCTGTCAGAAAAAATTGTGTCAGTGAGTTGCTGCTGGGGGCGGAGCCACTTGTGTCAAACGGCCCCTTCGTGCAACTGGAGGTGATAAGTGAGTGGTTACTGCAATGTGCCTCAGTGCTCTACCAGGCGCATTGTGTATAATAACGTGCTCTACCAGGCGCATTGTGTATAATAACGTGATCTACCTGGCGCAATGTGTATAATAACGTGTTCTACCTGGCGCAATGTGTATGATAACGTGCTCTACCTGGCGCAATGTGTATGATAACGTGTCTACCTGGCGCAATGTGTATGATAACGTGTTCTACCTGGCGCAATGTGTATGATAACGTGTTCTACCTGGCGCAATGTGTATGATAACGTGCTCTACCAGGCGCATTGTGTATAATAACGTGTTCTACCTGGTGCAATGTGTATGATAACGTGCTCTACCAGGCGCATTGTGTATAATAACGTGTTCTACCTGGCGCAATGTGATTGATAACGTGCTCTACCAGGCGCATTGTGTATAATAACGTGTTCTACCTGGCGCAATGTGGCTGATAACGTGCTCTACCTGGCGCATTGTGTATAATAACGTGCTCTACCAGGCGCATTGTGTATAATAACATGTTCTACCTGACGCAATGTGTATGATAACTTGCTCTACCTAGCGGCAATGTGTATGATAACTTGCTCTACCTAGCGGGAATGTGTATGATAACATGCTCTACCTGACGCAATGTGTATGATAACTTGCTCTACCTAGCGGCAATGTGTATGATAACTTGCTCTACCTAGCGGCAATGTGTATGATAACTTGCTCTACCTAGCGGCAATGTGTATGATAACATGCTCTACCTGGCACAATGTGTATGATAACGTGCTCTACCTGGCGCAGTGTGTATAACGTGTTCTACCTGGCGCACTGTGTATGATAACGTGCTCTACCTAGCGGCAATGTGTATGATAACGTGCTCTACCTGGTGCAAAGTGTATGACGTGCTGTACCTGGTGCAAAGTGTATGACATGCTGTACCTGGTGCAAAGTGTATGACGTGCTGTACCTGGTGCAAAGTGTATGACGTGATCTACCTGGATCAGTGTGCATAGGAGGTTCTACCTGGTGCAATGTGTATAAGCGCCACTACTGTGTGGTGTAATGTGAATTGACACTATTATGTGGTCATGCCCCTTCCCTATGAAGCCACACCCCTAAAATTTTGCGGCGCGCACTACCTGTTCTTTATGGTCTAAGTGGTCTAACACCAATTCACTTTCTGCCTAAGGGCACCAAAATGTCTAGTTACAGCTCTGGTGCAGGGTGTCCTGCATGCTACACAGCCCAGCAGCATTGTCACCCCATCCCCCCCATCTTGCAACACTTTTGTAGTGTTCAAACAAGATTAAAATTAATAAGAACCTTCATTCCGATGGGACCCAGAAAAAGACCGGTAGGACCCCAATTTTTAAAAGTGAAGGGTCCCTGGGACCCACTTTTTTTTTGGCTCAGCGCGATCACTGATTGTGTGTGGAATAATGTCTAAGGACCATTGCAGTATATGGAATAATGTATACTGAGCATTACTATAAGGAGGAAAAATGACAAATAATGTAAGGGGCATGAATCAGGATTATTTTTCTTTTCTGTGGTGGCCAACGTCTGGGCGTGCAGGTTGCAAAACTGGGGTATAAGGTAGTCTTTTACTGCAATGCCACGCCCTCCATGCAAAGCCACGCCCATTTTGACAAAACCACACACCCTTTTTGCCGGCACGCGCCTGGGGCGCGCGCATTTTTCTACCTTTGCTAGTGCCAATTACGGGGGGTATGGGGGGCGCCGAAGGATTTTTTGGCTTTGGGGAGAAAAATTTCTAGTTATGCCACTGTTAGCAGCCCAAGAGGCTGCAATAGTGGGTCTATGTACAGCACCTGTAAGGAAGTAAATAGACTTCAGGCATCCCTCCACACGCTTCTCTTTTCCCACTTGTTACTTAACTCTGCAGGTAGAGAGAGCTAAGGCCCATTTAGACAGAGGGGATTAGACCAGGGTTTCTGCCTGATGTCCACCAAATGGTCAGAATGGGGTAATAGGGGTAACCACCTTCTGCTGTTTAAACCTATCAGTTTTCTTGGTGACAGTAGTGGATTCCTCATAATCAGTGATTTGTAAGATCTAGAGCAGGGACATGAATTTGCACTGGAGAATCCTCGTCAGAAACACCAGATTCAGTGTCTGACAGCACAGTAAGCTCTCCCTCCTCTTCAAATGAAACATCAGGGAGGATTATGGATTGTGAAGAGGAAGCAGCCCGCTTAGATGACCCAGAGACACAGGAGTGACCTGGAGTAGATTTTTGTCTGACCAAGGAATGATTTAACTGTTGCAACAAGTTTTCCACCCAAGGCGGATTAACCATAAGGACAATTTGCGGCTGTAGTGGCACAGGTGATCCCATAGGGGGTGTAAGGCATTCCACCAGAGTACCCAGTAGGTTTGAGAATGCAGCCCAGGGTGGCTCCTGATTGGTTACAGGAGCTGCGGACTGACTGGGAGATGTATGACACACAGTACACAGACCAGCATACACAGCTTCCCCCTCTAATAAATCTTTGGCGCATGCTCTGCATATTGCAGAAGTATCCACAGACTTACTGCCCTTCTTGTTAAACATTATACACAAATACAACAGAACAGTTTAGTATGATTAAGCCAGACAGAGTACAATACCAACGAATAAATCCATTGGTATGTGACTGTAGACACACCAGCAATTAAATTCGGTATTATTTGACTGAGTACTCAGTAGAATACTGTGACGCACTATATATATGACCCTGATGCACCTAGTCCCTTAGGGTACAGAATATAGTGATAGATATCTGGGAAACACTGAAAAGTAAAACCTCACAGCAGATACAGGAAGAGGCGGATTGGCCATAGGGTTTACAGGGAAGATTCCCGGTGGGCCGACGCACCCGTGGGGCCTGTTTTGTTTGAGGACATGTGGTCATTTTTATAGACATAATGAATAAGATGCAAAATAATTTTCATATATGAAAATTACTTTACCACTTAGCCTGTGATTGCAGATGATCTAGTGTATGCTCTGTTTGCCTGCTTGGCTGACATATAAGATTGAGTGAATAGTGATTGGGAAATGGTGTAATAAGCAAGAAAATATATCTTTCTAAAGAATGATATAGTTTCCTAAATTCTGAAGGTGTATCATATAATGTGCTCATAAAATGTAATTTTATTTCTTTTTAACTTCCCCCTTGATGCTGGACATGCCCACTATCTGGAAAGTCTTGGTGGGAGGGTGCTGCTGCCATGGCCCATGGCTAGACCTTACACCTCTGGTGCTGCCCATGTGGGGCCACTAGTACAAATTTTTCCAGGGCTGCTTTTTGCTCCCTGGCAATGCAAATAATTATTATTATGACAATAAAACTGCACTGAACTAGTATATGTATGTATATGTATATAACACAGCGCAGTCGTAATCCTTAGGTATATCAGAATACTCGTACAATATATCCTGTAATTAGTACACTTTTTCTTAACTAAGGCTGTCTGTATAAAGACATGTAGAATACTCAAGTTTGTAAAGTCACAGTGCTGTATACAGATGGCGTTACAAGGGAGACCTTGCCCTGCAGTCCTGGAGACCATGCTCATAAGATGGTGAACGGCGTTTCAGCCAGGGAGTGAGGGAGAGTGTGAGGCAGCTCCAGGGACGGAAAATCTGCAGTAGATGGCACCCTGGGCCATGGAGGGGCTACAGGTCAAACGCCGACTCCTCTATGCTGGACTTCCACCCTAGGTACTGTGAGCCTTATTCAATGGGGTGTTAGTATAGCTAAAATTGTAAATGAAAAGCAAATCGCTATAGAAACTAGTAAAGCCAATCCTAAAAAGTTTTATAAATACTTAAACAGTAAAATGTTAAAAAAGGAGAATGGAGGCCCATTAAAAGATGAACGTGATAAATGATGACAAAATAAAACCGGATATACTGAACAATTTTTTTCCTCAGTATTCATCAGGGAGGATCAGAAGGTGATAGTAGTGCTTTAAAACAGTGAAGGTAATGACTCTTGACTAGATGCTTTTTTGAGTGAGGAAGTAGTCCTGGAGAGACTAAGCAACATAAAGATTAATAAATCACCGGGCCCAGATGGTTTTCACCCGAGGGTTATTATGGAGCTTAGGGCACAGCTAGCAAAACCTCTATACTTGATGTTCTATAGTTCAATTAGATCAGGTATGGTACCGAGGGATTGGCGTATAGCTGAGGTAGTGCCATTATTTAAAAAGGGATCTAAAAATCATCCTGGAAACTATAGACCAGTTAGTATAACCTCTATAGTGGGTAAAATATTGGAAGGAATTTTGAGGGATAGCATAGAGGATTATCTGCAGAATGCTAAATTTTTTCGCAAGAGTCAGCATGGGTTTGTGAGGGACAGATCGTGCCAAACTAACTTAATTAGCTTCTATGAGGAAGTGAGCGATAATCTTGACCAGGGAAAAGCAGTGGATATGGTCTTTATAGATTTTGCAAAAGCCTTCGATACAGTGCCTCACAGGAGACTGATCTTCAAATTAAGGGAACTTGGACTAGGAAATACTATTTGTACATGGATAGCTAATTGGCTGGATAACAGGGTACAACGAGTAGTGGCCAATGGGATGTTCGCCAGCTGGGCACCAGTAGTCAGCGGAATACCACAAGGGTCCGTACTTGGCCTGCTACTGTTCAATTTATTTATCAATGATCTAGGAATAGGCCTGGGAAGCACAAGCGTTGCAGATGATACTAAACTGTGTAGGAGTCTCTAAAGAATGACTTACTTAAACTTGAAACCTGGGCATCTAAATGGGAAATGAGGTTCAGTATTGAAAAATGCAAAGTTGTGTACTTTGGGCTTAAAAATGAACTTGCATCCTACACAATTAATGGGGAAAATATAGGGGTAGCAGTAGTAGAAAAAGATTTGGGGGGTGCTCATAGATAATATGCTTAATAAGAGTACACAATGTCAAAATGCAGCAAAGAAGGCAAGTAAAGTCCTAGCGTGCATAAAACGGGGTATTTGAGACAAGGGACGAGGATGTAATTCTGCCTCTGTATAAATCATTGGTACTTCCGCATCTGGAATATTGTGTTCAATTTTGGGCACCATATTATAAAAAAGATATCGGGGAGCTCGAAAGAGTTCATAGGCGAGCTACTAAACTGATTAAAGGGTTAGAGACACTGGAGTATGAGGAAAGGCTTACTAGATTAAATATGTATTCCCTTGAAAAGAGGAGACTAAGAAGAGACATTAATAATATCTTCATATATGTAAAGGGTCAATACAAAGAGTTAGCAGGGGATTTGTCTATTAATAGAATTCTCACTGAGGCTAGAGGAGAGAGAATTCCGTACAAAACGTAGGAAAGGGTTCATCACCATAAGGGCAAAAAGGATTTGGAACTCCCTTCCGGAGAAGATAATAATGGTGGCCAGCTACTATGGGGCCCAGAGCTGAGAGAGGCCACCTTCCCTGTCACAGTTACAAACATGTGTTATATATAAGGGTGTGGCTACCATAGGTACTGTGACTGCCTACCAGTGCAATGCCTCATCTACTGTTGTGATCTCCACCTCCTGTGACACGATTCTCCTGCTGGTGCTGTGACTGCCTACCAGTCCAATGCCTCACTGACTGGTGTGATCTCTACCTCCTGTGACATGATCCTCCTGCTGGTGCTGTGACTGCTTACCAGTGAAATGCCTCAGCTACTGATGTGATCTCCATATTCTGTGTCACAATCCTCCTGCTGGTGCTGTTGTTTCTGCCTACCAGTGTAATGCCTCACCTACTGGTGTGATCTCCACCTCCTGTGACAAGATCCTCCTGCTGGTGCTGTGACTGCCTACCAGTGCAATGCCCCACCTACTGGTGTGATCGCCCCCTCCTGTGACAAGATCCTCCTGCTGGTGCTGTGACTGCCTACCAGTGCAATGCCCCACCTACTGGTGTGATCGCCACCTCCTGTGACAAGATCCTCCTGCTGGTGCTGTGACTGCCTACCAGTGCAATGCCCCACCTACTGGTGTGATGACAAGATCCTCCTGCTGGTGCTGTGACTGCCTACCAGTGCAATGCCCCACCTACTGGTGTGATGACAAGATCCTCCTGCTGGTGCTGTGACTGCCTACCTCTGCAATGCCTCACCTACTGGTGTGATCTCCACCTCCTGTGACATAAACCTCCTGCTGGTGCTGTGACTGCCTACCTCTGCAATGCCTCACCTACTGGTGTGATCTCCACCTCCTGTGACATAAACCTCCTGCTGGTGCTGTGACTGCCTACCAGTCCAATGCCTCAGCTACTGGTGTTATCTCCATCTTCTATGACACATTCCTCCTGCTGGTGCTGTTGTTACTGCCTACCAGTGTAATGCCTCACCTACTGGTGTGATCTCCACCTCCTGTGACAAGATCCTCCTGCTGGTGCTGTGACTGCCTACAAGTGCAATGCTCCACCTACTGGTGTGATCTCCACCTCCTGTGACAAGATCCTCCTGCTGGTGCTGTGACTGCCTACCAGTGCAATGCCCCACCTACTGGTGTGATCTCTACCTCCTGTGACATGATCCTCCTGCTGGTGCTGTGACTGCCTACCAGTGGAATGCCTCAGCTACCGATGTGATCTCCATCTTCTGTGTCACAATCCTCCTGCTGGTGCTGTTGTTTCTGCCTACCAGTGTAATGCCTCACCTACTGATGTGATCTCCACCTCCTGTGACAAGATCCTCCTGCTGGTGCTGTGACTGCCTACCAGTGCAATGCCCCACCTACTGGTGTGATGACAAGATCCTCCTGCTGGTGCTGTGACTGCCTACCTCTGCAATGCCTCACCTACTGGTGTGACCTCTACCTCCTGTGACACAATTCTCTTGCTGGTGGTGTTGTTACTGCCTACCAGTGCAATGCCTCACCTACTGGTGTGATCTCCACCTCCTGTGACATAGTAACATAGTAACATAGTATCTGAGGTTGAAAAATGACAATTGTCCATCGAGTTCAACCTATTTGTGGTGTCCTATGCATGATGATTTGACTAAAATTTCTGACTGATGCTGCTGTCAGCCATTGCATTTTATCCCTATTTATAGTAACTATAATGCATGACTATGCACCATACCCCGGGATATCCTTATCCAATAGGAATTTATCTAACCCATTCTTAAAGGTGTTGACAGATTCCGCTATTACAACTCCCTCGGGCAGGGAATTCCAAACACGTATTGTCCTTACCGTGAAAAAGCCTTTACGCCGTATTGTGCGGAATCTCCTCTCCTCTAACCTGAGCGAGTGTCCACGAGTCCTCTGTGTTGATCTAACCAAAAATAGGTCCCGCGCAAGCTCTGTGTATTGTCCCCTTATATATTTGTAGATGTTGATCATATCCCCTCTTAGTTTCCGCTTTTCCAATGTAAACATGCCTAGTCTTTCAAGCCTTTCCTTGTATTCCATCGTCTCCATGCCCTTAATTAGTTTGGTCGCCCTCCTCTGTACCTTTTCAAGCTCCAGGATATCCTTTTTGTGGTACGGTGCCCAGAATTGTACACAGTATTCAAGGTGTGGCCTCACTAGTGATTTATATAACGGGAGTATAATACTCTCGTCCCTAGCATCAATACCCCGTTTTATGCATGCTAATATCTTATTAGCCTTCTTTGCTGCAGTCCTACTTTGGGTACTACTGCTTAGCTTGCTATCTATGAGGACACCTAAGTCCTTTTCCAGTACAGAATCCCCTAATTTTACCCCATTTAGTAGGTAGGTGTAATTTTTGTTCTTGTTACCACAGTGCATTACCTTACACTTGTCTGTGTTGAAGCGCATTCTCCATTTAGCTGCCCATGCTTCTAATTTAACTAAGTCGTTCTGAAGAGACTCGGCATCCTCCTCTGTATTTATAGCCTTACACAATTTGGTATCATCTGCAAAAATTGACACCATGCTCTCTAGACCTTCTGTTAGGTCGTTAATGAAAATATTGAACAATAGCGGTCCTAATACTCAGCCTTGCGGCACACCACTTAGCACTTCAGTCCAAGTTGAAAAAGATCCATTAACCACAACGCGCTGCTTCCTATTATCTAACCAGTTTTTGACCCAAGTGCATATTGTGCTTCCTAGCCCTGATTCTTGTAGCTTGTAGATAAGTCTCATGTGTGGTACAGTATCGAACGCTTTGGCAAAGTCTAAAAAGATTACATCCACGTCTTTACCCTGATCTAGGTTTGCGCTTACTGTTTCATAAAAGCCAAGTAAGTTGGTTTGACAGGATCTGTCCTTCATAAACCCATGTTGATTCCTTTTAATGACCTTATTGGTTTCCAGGAACTTCTGAATACTATCTCTTAGAATACCTTCCAATACTTTCCCCACTATAGATGTAAGACTAACTGGTCTATAATTACCTGGTTCAGCTTTACTTCCCTTTTTGATTATAGGCACTACTTCCGCTATACGCCAGTCTTTGGGAACCATACCTGATGTAACTGAATCCTCAAAGATCAAAGATAGCGGTTTTGCCAGTTCAGAGTGAAGCTCCATTAGAACCCTTGGATGAATGAATGACATAAACCTCCTGCTGGTGCTGTGACTGCCTACCTCTGCAATGCCTTACCTACTGGTGTGATCTCCACCTCCTGTGACATAAACCTCCTGCTGGTGCTGTGACTGCCTACCAGTGCAATGCCTCAGCTACTGGTGTGATCTCCATCTTCTATGACACATTCCTCCTGCTGGTGCTGTTGTTACTGCCTACCAGTGTAATGCCTCACCTACTGGTGTGATCTCCACCTCCTGTGACAAGATCCTCCTGCTGGTGCTGTGACTGCCTACCAGTGCAATGCCCCACCTACTGCTGTGATGACAAGATCCTCCTGCTGGTGCTGTGACTGCCTACCTCTGCAATGCCTCAGCTACTGATGTGATCTCCAACTCCTTTGACACAATCCTCCTGTTGGTGCTGTGACTGCCTACCAGTACAATGCCTTAGCTACTGGTGTGATCTCCACCTCCTGTGACATGATTCTCCTGCTGGTGCTGTGACTGCCTACCAGTGCAATGCCCCACCTACTGGTATGATCTCCACCTCCTGTGACAAGATCCTCCTGCTGGTGTTGTGACTACCTACCAGTGCAATGCCCCACCTACTGGTGTGATCTCTACCTCCTGTGACATGATCCTCCTGCTGGTGCTGTTGTTTCTGCCTACCAGTGCAATGCCCCACCTACTGGTGTGATCGCCACCTCCTGTGACAAGATCCTCCTGCTGGTGCTGTGACTGCCTACCAGTGCAATGCCCCACCTACTGGTGTGATGACAAGATCCTCCTGCTGGTGCTGTGACTGTCTACCTCTGCAATGCCTCACATACTGGTGTGACCTCTACCTCCTGTGACACAATCCTCTTGCCGGATGTGTTGTTACTGCCTACCAGTGCAATGCCTCACCTACTGGTGTGATCTCCACCTCCTGTGACATAAACCTCCTGCTGGTGCTGTGACTGCCTACCTCTGCAATGCCTCACCTACTGGTGTGATCTCCACCTCCTGTGACATAAACCTCCTGCTGGTTCTGTGACTGCCTACCAGTGCAATGCCTCAGCTACTGGTGTGATCTCCATCTTCTATGACACATTCCTCCTGCTGGTGCTGTTGTTACTGCCTACCAGTGTAATGCCTCACCTACTGTTGTGATCTCCACCTCCTGTGACAAGATCCTCCTGCTGGTGCTGTGACTGCCTACCAGTGCAATTCCCCACCTACTGGTGTGATCTCCACCTCCTGTGACATGATCCTCCTGCTGGTGCTGTGACTGCCTACCTCTGCAATGCCTCAGCTACTGATGTGATCTCCAACTCCTTTGACACAATCCTCCTGTTGGTGCTGTGACTGCCTACCAGTACAATGCCTTAGCTACTGGTGTGATCTCCACCTCCTGTGACATAAACCTCCTGCTGGTTCTGTGACTGCCTACCAGTGCAATGCCTCAGCTACTGGTGTGATCTCCATCTTCTATGACACATTCCTCCTGCTGGTGCTGTTGTTACTGCCTACCAGTGTAATGCCTCACCTACTGGTGTGATCTCCACCTCCTGTGACATGATCCTCCTGCTGGTGCTGTGACTGCCTACCAGTGCAATGCCTCACCTACTCGTGTGATCTCCACCTCCTGTGACATGATCCTCCTGCTGGTGCTGTGACTGCCTACCAGTGCAATGCCCCACCTACTGCTGTGATGACAAGATCCTCCTGCTGGTGCTGTGACTGCCTACCTCTGCAATGCCTCAGCTATTGATGTGATCTCCAACTCCTTTGACACAATCCTCCTGTTGGTGCTGTGACTGCCTACCAGTACAATGCCTTAGCTACTGGTGTGATCTCCACCTCCTGTGACATGATTCTCCTGCTGGTGCTGTGACTGCCTACCTCTGCACTGCCTCACCCACCGGTGTGATCTCCACCTCCTGTGACATGATTCTCCTGCTGGTGCTGTGACTGCCTACCAGTGCAATGCCTCACCTACTGGTGTGATCTCCACCTCCTGTGACATGATTCTCCTGCTGGTGCTGTGACTGCCTACCAGTGCAATGCCTCACCTACTGGTGTGATCTCCACCTCCTGTGACATGATCCTCCTGCTGGTGCTGTGACTGCCTACCTCTGCACTGCCTCACCCACCGGTGTGATCTCCACCTCCTGTGACACAATCCTCCTGCTGGTGCTGTGACTGCCTACCAGTACAATGCCTTAGCTACTGGTGTGATCTCCACCTCCTGTGACATGATTCTCCTGCTGGTGCTGTGACTGCCTACCAGTGCAATGCCTCACCTACTGGTGTGATCTCCACCTCCTGTGACACAATCCTCCTGCTGGTGCTATGACTGCCTACCAGTGCAATGCCTCACCTACTGGTGTGATCTCTACCTCCTGTGACACAATCCTCCTGTTGGTGCTGTGACTGCCTACCAGTGCAATGCCTCACCTACTGGTGTGATCTCCACCTCCTGTGACATGATCCTACTGCTGGTGCTGTGACTGCCTACCATGCTGCATTAGCCTTGCTTACTACCACTGTGGGTAATGCTAACAGTTTGCTTATGCCCAATTTGTGTTGGGCCCCGCTTATAGCTGACTTACTCCAACCTACATGAGGTCACTTTTCATATATTTCCAGGGCCACTTTACGTTCCCAATCCACCCCTGTCTGGCATGGAAGAAATGTGAATGATAAATCAAGGGCCCTCATTCCGAGTCGTTCGCTCGGTAAATTTCTTCGCATCGCAGCGTTTTTCTGCTTAGTGCGCATGCGCAATGTTCGCACTGCGACTGCGCCAAGTAATTTTGCTATGAAGATAGTAGTTTTACTCACGGCTTTTTCTTCGCTCCGGCGATCGTTGTGTGATTGACAGGAAATGGGTGTTACTGGGCGGAAACACGGCGTTTTATGGGCGTGTGGATAAAAACGCTACCGTTTCCGGGAAAAAACGCAGGAGTGGCCGGAGAAACGGGGGAGTGTCTGGGCGAACGCTGGGTGTGTTTGTGACGTCACACCAGGAACGACAAGCACTGAACTGATCGCAGATGCCGAGTAAGTCTGAAGCTACTCAGAAACTGCTACGAGGTGTGTAATCGCAATATTGCGAATACATCGTTCGCAATTTTAAGAAGCTAAGATACACTCCCAGTAGGCGGCGGCTTAGCGTGAGCAACTCTGCTAAAATCGCCTTGCGAGCGATCAACTCGGAATGAGGGCCAATGTAAATGTACCAGGAGATATTGACAAGCCTTTATAACATTATCTTATACTGTGAATTTCTTACCGTTTCCAAGACAATTAATTAATTTAACTTGTTAATTAAGTGAAAGGAAGACATGATATTTTCCGGGAGATGTATCAAGCCATGGAGAGAGATAAAGTTGAGTATTGGCCCAAATCAAATGAACATTCTAACTACAGGTATCATTTCATGTACTGTGCTAGATAAGTGACAGAATATGATTGGGTGATATTCACATCTGCACTTTATCTCTCTCCAAGGCTTGATACATCTCCCCAAGAGTGCTGTATATAAAATATATGTCTGGCTGCTATACAGCAGGCCAGGAGCACCAGCAGGACAGTAGAGTAACAGTCATATCAGTAATAATTTGTGGACCCTGTGAAATTAGCATTCAGTAAAGACGGGAGACTCAGTCAATGAATACATAAAACATTTTTTAGTTTATGTTAAAATATAAAAAGTTTATTAAGTAGAGTATTTAATAAATAATATTTGTGAGACATCTCCAAAAAAACAGACAGTTTTGGGTGCTGCCCACAAATATTAACCAGCCCCTGAATGTATGTATTGGGGACTGCAATGGATATTTGAGATATCTATTGCGTTCCTCCTATTTTGAACACAAAAGCTGCAATCAAAAGTTTCTACGGCAGATGGTAAACTGTGAAACTCACCAAGCTCCAGAATGCAAAGCATTTCTGAGCTTGGCCCGGCAGCTAATGCCATTTCTAAATGGCTTTTGTAGCCTGTGGGCTACATTATGCAATAATTCCCAGGAGAAGGATCCTTGGGATCCCTCTGCATTACTGTCTGCTCTCACATACGCAGTCTGACGATTGTACATGTGAACTAGCGCAGCCGGGGTCTACACCCAGAAGTAAAGTGATCGCATTAGCAATTATTTTACTTCTTATACATTGCAGGGACGGGCATGAGATTGGTACTCATTATGGCATAAAACAGGGGTGGGGAACCTCCGGCCCGCGGGCCGTTTGGTCCGGCCCACCAGTTGGTGTCAGTGAGACACGCTGCCGCTCAGTCCGGCGGCAGCGTGTCTCAGCTGTTAGAACAGGGAGACGGAGGAGAGCGCGGCTCTCGGGCAGCTGCGGCGGCGTGTATTACTTCAAACCAGCCGCCGTTCCGTGAGCCAATCAGAGCTCGCGGACCGGCAGCCAATCAGGAGCCGCGGCTGCCGGTCCGCGAGCTCTGATTGGCTCTCGAACCGGCGGCTGGTTTGAAGTCCTACACGCCGCCGCAGCCTGACATAGCCGCGCTCTCCTCCCTGCCCTGACCCGACAGCCGTGCTCTCCTCCGTGTCCCAAGGTAAGCAGCACGGAGGGGAGGGGAGGGGGGAGGGCATCTGCATACCTGGCACTGTGGGGGGCATTTGTATACCTGGCACTGTGGGGGGCATTTGTATACCTGGCACTGTGGGGGCATCTGTATACCTGGCACTGTGGGGGCATCTGCATACCTGGCACTGTGGGGGCATTTGTATACCTGGCACTGTGGGGGGCATTTGTATACCTGGCACTGTGGGGGCATCTGTATACCTGGCACTGTGAGGGCATTTGTGTACCTGGCACTGTGGGGGCATCTGTACACCTGGCACTGTAGGGGCATCTGTATACCTGGCACTGTGGGGGCATCTGTATACCTGGCACTGTGGGGGGCATTTGTATACCTGGCACTGTGAGGGCATTTGTGTACCTGGCACTGTGGGGGGCATTTGTACACCTGGCACTGTGGGGGCATCTGTATACCTGGCACTGTGGGGGCATCTGTATACCTGGCACTGTGGGGGCATCTGTATACCTGGCACTGTGGGGGGCATTTGTATACCTGGCACTGTGGGGGATTCTGTATACCTGGCACTGTGGGGGCATTTGTACACCTGGCACTGTGGGGGCATCTGTATACCTGGCACTGTGAGGGGCATTTGTATACCTGGAACTGTGGGGGGCATTTGTATACCTGGCACTGTGGGGGCAATTGTGGATCTGGCACCGCACTATTGGGGGCATATGTGTATCACGTCCCATTTTAACTGGCCACACCAATTTTTTGGGCGCGTGCGCGCCTCCGGCGCGCACACACAGTACCTCTAAGGAGCAGACCTACTGGTGGGGCAGGGTCATTTTTTAAGTTGAGAATTTTTGTATGGCCCCCGAAGGATTTTATAAATATCCGAATGGCCCTCGGTGGAAAAAAGGTTCCCCACCCCTGGCATAAAAGATACACCTCTGTACTCACAAAGAGTCATCCTTCAGCACTCAGGAGAGGAAAACCTCCTTGGGGGGAACCTCTGGGGAACCATGGCCTCAGGATTGCCCTTCCCTCTGGGCATTAAGAGGTGTACTAATACAAGGGTCAGTATGCTATCCCAGCGCATGGGATCCCGGTGGTTGTCATACCGATGCCAGGATCCCAGTACAGAAAAGACCGACAGGGGTGAGTAAGGGATGTTCTCCCCTCTCCCCATCCCCTAACCCTGCCTGTCTGCAGTCTAACCCTAACCTCCCACTTTGTGCCTAACCCTCCCGCAGAGGTGCCTAATCCTAACCTCCGTCCCTGCTGCCTAAACCTAACCCTCCCTTCCCCGCAGCCTAACCACTCCTGGGGGTGCCTAACCCACCCTACCCACAGCCTAACCCTAACTTCCCACCACCCGCAGCCTAACCCTAACGTCCCCCCACATGCAGCCTAAACCTAACTCCCCACCTGATGCCTAAACCTAACTCCCTGTCTGATACCTAAACCTAACCCTCCCTTCCCCACAGCCTAACCACCCCTGGGTGTGCCTTACCCTAACCCAGCCTACCCGCAGTCTAACCCTAACCGCCCCCCATCCACAGCCTAAACGTAACCCCCCTCCTAAGCCTAATCCTCCTTCCCCCGCAGCCTAACCACCCCTGGGGGTGCCTAACCCTAAGCTCCCCGCACCTGATGCCTAAACCTAACCCTCCCTCAAACGCAGCCTAACCTCCCCCGGGGGTGCCTAACCCACCCTATCCACAGCCTAACCCTAACCTCCCCCCCACCTTACGCCTACACCTAACCTCCCCCGCAGCCTAACCACACAACCTCCCCTCTGTGTCTGATGCCTAAAACTAACCCCCCTTGCCCAGCCCTAAACCTATGATCGTGGGATTCGGAGTTCCAACGTCGGGATTCTGAAGAGTATTGGGATCCCAGTGTCAGTATTCTGACTGCCGTAAACCCGACAGCCGGCACCTTTACCGCATCTCCTAATAGGAAATGCATATGTCCCAACATTTGCAGCTCTCCACCCAGGTCAGCTATTCAGGGATCACCCACTGCGTGTAGAGGAAGAGATGAAAAATCATTATTAGTGGATGAATAAGCAAAGAGACAAACTGCAAACAGCGGTGTGGTTGTGTAGAGAGAAAAATCTCTCTATGTAAATACGTTACTCTAACTACTGAGGACATGGAAAATACCTAAAATAAGAACAATTATCCCAAAGGACCCATTGTTTTATACAATACACACATTGGGGGGAAAAGTTCTCTCTTACAGTAATTAGTGGGTACTTCAGAAAATAAATTTGACCAGTAAATAATAAAAGCTATAAATTGCTAACATTTAGGGGTCAATCCAATTAGGTACGAGTTACCATTGCTGCAACGTTTCAACAGCATCCAAACTCACACCCTTCGTGGCTAGATTCAGCCTATGGGGCTACCGGAAAGTGCGGCTGTTGTAAGACAAACTCGCACCTAATTAAACTGACCCCGTAGTTGTTAAATGTGATAAAATAGTAAAATATAATGGTGTAATTGTGGGCCTGATTCAGTTGTGGTTGTTGAAGCGATCGCTGCTGCAATCTTTCCATCCACAATTGCATCGTGAGTCTGTCCAGTCATAGGCTGAGCAAGTCTCCTAGACACAGGGGGCTCTCCAGCAGCAACACAGGTCGCAATGGGTAATTTATGCACGCACATGGAACAGCGTTTGAACGGACGTTACACACCTGTATACAGTTAGCCACCCCCCATTACCATCTCAAACACTGACTTCCTGTCAATCACTTTGCGATGGGATCCTCTATGCAGGGCCGGATCAAGGCTCCAGGGGGCCCGGGGTACTTTAGACAAGGGGGCCCCTGAGGGCTAAATATAGTGTATATACTGAGGAAGGGGAGGTTTCTTACAAATATATATATATATATATCTAAAGGTGGGTACACACTGGAAAGATATATCTGCAGATCAATTGATCTGCAGATATATCTATGGACGGATCGGGCAGTGTGCTGTGCATACACACTGCCCGATCCGTCGGGGACTGACGTCATGAACTGGGCGGGCGTGTACACACGCCCGCCCAGTTCAGCTGTCAATCACCGCCGGCCACCGCAGCATGTGTACGGGCGGTCGGCCGACCGCCGTACACACACAGCGACGTGCCAATATATCGGTAGATATATTGGCCGTCGGCTGTGCTGCGGGGCCGACGCGATACGTCTGTGAACGACGGAGTTCACAGACGTATCGGCCGTACACACTGGCCGACGGACCCGCGATATATCGGCCACGATATATCGGCCAGTGTGTACGGGCCTTAAGATTGATAAAAGTGTGAGCAGAAAGCTGTTGGAGGCAGCAACAAAGGATAGCACTTATTATTAAATAGAAAATTAGCATACATACACACAACACACACATAGCATACATAAACACTCACAAACAGCATACATACATACACAGCATACACACTACACACCAACAACATATACACACACACACACACACACTACACACCAACACCATATATATATACACACACTACACACCAACAACATATATACACACACACACACACTACACACCAACAACATACACACACACACACACACACACACACACACACACACACACACACACACTACACACCAACAACATATATATACACACACTACACACCAACAACACACACACACACACACACACACACACACACACACACACACACACACACACACACACACACCACTAACCAACTGAACAGAGGAGAGGAGAAGAGGAGGAGATTCTGCCGGAGTCCATGTGAGTTAAACACAGGAGCTGCTGCTGCTGCACATGCTCAGCAGCTCCCTCTACGGTGTTACAGAAGAGGCAGAGAGCTCAGCTGATCAGAGGCAGAGCTCAGTGAGGAGCAGCCATACAATTCATTCATGGCAGTTCGTTAGTGCCTGTGGGTGGCCCCACCGGGTGCAGAGACGGGGACAAGGCTGTCTCCGTCTCTGAAACACAAAATTTGTCTGCAGAGGGGAAAGTTTGCACCACTGCCACCAATGAATGAACTTTCTAAAATAAAAAAAACTACCAGTGTTTGACGGCAGGCACGGGGGCCCTTAAATATGGGGGGCCCAGGGTTATGTGTCCCCTGGGCTCCCCCCTTAATCCGGCTCTGCCTCTATGTGAGCTTGATTTCATTTTGTGCGCAGTGCAGCTTACACGCATGCACAGTGAAAAAGCATTGAGCCACTTGGTGCAACAGCAGCTCTGCGTCTGCATCTGAATCCGCCCCCCTGAGCGGTAAGGAGAAGGACTCTAGGGAAAGAACTAGGGTGGTCATTCCGAGTTGATCGCTAGCTGCATTTGTTCGCTGTGCAGCGATGAGGCAAAAAAATGGAACTTCTGCGCATGTGTATGAGGCGCAATGCGCACGCGCAGCGTACTATTACAACGATCGATGTAGTTTCACACAGGGTCTTGCGATGCTTTTCAGTTACACTGGCTGCCGCAGAGTGATTGACATGAAGTGGGTGTTTCTGGGTGTCAACTGACTGTTTTCAGGGAGTGTTTGGAAAACGCAGGCGTGCCAGATAAAACGCAGGTGTGGCCGAGCGTTTATGATGTCAAATCAGGAACTGAATGGTCTGAAGTGATCGCAAGCGCTGAGTAGGTTTTGAGCTACTCTGAAACTGCACCAAAAACTTTGTAGCCGCTCTGCGATCCTTTCGTTCGCACTTCTGCTAAGCTAAAATACATTCCCAGTGAGAGGCGACATAGCGTTTGTACGGCTGCTAAAAACTGCTAGCGAGCGATCAACTTGGAATGACCACCTACGTATGTCACCTTTATTATATGTAAAGATAGGGAAACAGTCACTTGTTACAGCTCCAATTCATCATTTATACCATTCTCTACCATTTCATCATTTGGTTAATCTATGGGGGAGATGTATTAAGCCCTACAGAGTGATAAAGTGGAGAGAGGTAAAGTACCAGCCAATCAGCTCCTAACTGCCATGTTATAGGCTGTGTTTGAAAAATGACAACTAGGAGCTGATTGGTTGTTAGTTTATCTCTCTCCACCTTATCACTCTCCCAGGCTTTGAACACCTGCCCCCAGTTCATTGATATACTGTAAATGTCAGCCATGTCACTATCTCCCCCGATCTGTATTGTTCTTCCCCTGATCTGTATGTTCTGTATCATGCTCTCCCCACTATTCCTGTTTTTCTGTATTACAGTATATTCTACATCTCGCAACCCCCAAAAGTGTATGTCCTTCCTCTGTATGTCCTATAGAGTACGCCTCAATTCTATGTTTTTGTATTGTGCCCCCACACCATCTGAATGTGCTATACCAAGTTGCCCCCTTCTGCATGTTTTGTATTGTCCGCTCTCCCCACCATAGACCCTATGTTTTATACTGTGCTCTCAATATCCCCCACCACACACACAATTACACAAGTATGGGGTAATCTACCTCCTGCATGCTATTCTCCAGTCACTAATTCCTCTGTGACCCCTCCCGTCGTCTTCAACTGACACTTAGCAGATCAAATTTGTTCTCTAATGGACAAAACCAAGGTGGTCATTCTGAGTTGATCGCCAGCTGCATTTGTTCGCTGTGCATCGATAAGGCAAAAAAAGGCACTTGTGCGCATGCGTATGCGGTGCAATGCGCACGCGCGATGTACTATTACAACGAACGATGTAGTTTCACACAGGGTCTAGCGAAGCATTTCAGTCGCACTGGCTGCCGCAGAGTGATCGACATGAAGTGGGCGTTTCTGGCTGTCAACTGACCGTTTTCATGGAGTGTTTGGAAAAATGCAGGCGTGCCAGGGAAAACGCAGGCGTGTCTGGGCGAATGCAGGGCGTGTTTGTGACGTCAAAACAGGAACTGAATGGTCTGAAGTGATCGCAAGCACTGAGTAGGTTTTGAGCTACTCTAAAAACTGCACAAAAACACTTTGTAGCCGTTCTGCGATCCTTTCCTTCGCACTGCTACTAAGCGGGCGGCGGCATAGCGTTTGCGCGGCTGCTAAAAGCTGCTAGCGAGCGATCAACTCGGAATGATTACCCATGTGCACTGCAGGTGGGGCAGATGTAACATGTGCAGAGCGAGTATGGTAACTTACCTCCTGCATGTTATACTCCAGTCGTTGCTACTTCTGCGACCCCTCCCGTCGTCTTCAACTGACACTTTGCAGATCTCTTTGCCGGTCACCCGACACTCTGCAAATCTCTTTGCCAGATGATCTAAAAAACACAAAAGACTATCATTAAGCACAGTACTAGTTTAAGTTAGTGATGAGCGGGTTCGGTTCCTCGGAATCCGAACCCGCCCGAACTTCAGTATTTTTTACACGGGGCCGAGCAGGCTCGGATCCTCTTGCCTTGCTCGGTTAACCCGAGCGCGCCCGAACGTCATCATCCCGCTGTCGGATTCTCGCGAGGCTCGGATTCTATCGCGAGACTCGGATTCTATATAAAGAGCCGCGCGTCGCCACCATTTTCACACGTGCATTGAGATTGATAGGGAGAGGACGTGGCTGGCGTCCTCTCCGTTTAGACTAGAGAAGAGAGTAAAGAGTTAGAGACACTTGATTTACTAATTTTGGGGAGCATATTAGGAGTACTACTACTTGCTGATAGTGTGACCAGTGACCACCAGTTTAATGAATCCGTTCTCTGCCTGAAAAAAAAACGATACACAGTGTGACACAGTCACATACCATATCTGTGCTCAGCCTCAGTGTGCTGCATCATATGTAATACTGTATATCTGACTGTGCTGAGTGCTCACTGCTCACACAGCTTAATTGTGGGGGAGACTGGGGAGCAGTTATAGCAGGAGTACATATTTTAAGTACAGTGCACACTTTTGCTGCCAGAGTGCCACACTGCCAGTGTGACTGACCAGTGACCACACTGACCACCAGTATATTGTGATTGTCTGCTTAGGAGTACTACTTGCTGATAGTGTGACCAGTGACCACCAGTTTAATTAATCCATTCTCTGCCTGAAAAAAAACGATACACAGTGTGACACAGTCACATACCATATCTGTGCTCAGCCCAGTGTGCTGCATCATATGTAATACTGTATATCATTATCTGACTGTGCTGAGTGCTCACTGCTCACACAGCTTAATTGTGGGGGAGACTGGGGAGCAGTTATAGCAGGAGTACATATTTTAAGTACAGTGCACACTTTTGCTGCCAGAGTGCCACTGCCAGTTTGACTGACCAGTGACCACTGACCACCAGTATATTGTGATTGTCTGCTGACCACCAGTATATTGTGATTGTCTGCCTGAAAAAGTTAAACACTCGTCGTGTGGTGTTTTTATAGACGCATTCTGCTGACAGTGTCCAGCAGGTCCGTCATTACATAATATATACCTGTCCGGCTGCAGTACTAGTGATATATATATATATTTTAATTTTATCTCATTATCATCCAGTCTATATTAGCAGCAGATACAGTACGGTAGTCCACGGCTGTAGCTACCTCTGTGTCGGCAGTCGCTCGTCCATCCATAATTGTATACCACCTACCCGTGGTTTTTTTTTTCTATCTTTTTGATACTAGTAGCTTACTTTAGGAGTCTGCAGTGCTGACAGACAGTGTCCAGCAGGTCCGTCATTACATAATATATACCTGTCCGGCTGCAGTACTAGTGATATATATATATATATATATATATTTTAATTTTATTTCATTATCATCCAGTCTATATTAGCAGCAGACACAGTACAGTAGTCCACGGCTGTAGCTACCTCTGTGTCGGCAGTCGCTCGTCCATCCATAATTGTATACCACCTACCCGTGGTTTTTATTTCTTCTATCTTCTTGATACTAGTAGCTTACTTTAGGAGTCTGCAGTGCTGAGCTGACAGTGTCCAGCAGGTCCGTCATTACATAATATATACCTGTCCGGCTGCAGTACTAGTGATATAAATATATATTAATAATTTTATCTCATTATCATCCAGTCTATATTAGCAGCAGACACAGTACGGTAGTCCACGGCTGTAGCTACCTCTGTGTCGGCAGTCGCTCGTCCATCCATAATTGTATACCACCTACCCGTGGTTTTTTTTTTTTCTATCTTCTTGATACTAGTAGCTTACTTTAGGAGTCTGCAGTGCTGAGCTGACAGTGTCCAGCAGGTCCGTCATTACATAATATATACCTGTCCGGCTGCAGTACTAGTGATATATATATATTTTAATTTTATCTCATTATCATCCAGTCTATAATATTAGCAGCATACAGAGTACGGTAGTCCACGGCTGTAGCTACCTCTGTGTCGGCAGTCGCTCGTCCATCCATAATTGTATACCACCTACCCGTGGTTTATTTTTTTTTTCTATCTTCTTGATACTAGTAGCTTACTTTAGGAGTCTGCAGTGCTGACAGACAGTGTCCAGCAGGTCCGTCATTACATAATATATACCTGTCCGGGTGCAGTAGTGATATATTTATATTTTTTATATCATTATCATACAGTCTATACTAGCAGCAGACGCAGTACGGTAGTCCACGGCTGTAGCTACCTCTGTGTCGGCAGTCGCTCGTCATCCATAAGTATACTAGTATCCATCCATCTCCATTGTTTACCTGAGGTGCCTTTTAGTTGTGCCTATTAAAATATGGAGAACAAAAATGTTGAGGTTCCAAAAATAGGGAAAGATCAAGATCGACTTCCACCTCGTGCTGAAGCTGCTGCCACTAGTCATGGCCGAGACGATGAAATGCCATCAACGTCGTCTGCCAATGCCGATGCCCAATGTCATAGTACAGAGCATGTAAAATCCAAAACACCAAATATCAGTAAAAAAAGGACTCAAAAATCTAAAATAAAATTGTCGGAGGAGAAGCGTAAACTTGCCAATATGCCATTTACCACACGGAGTGGCAAGGAACGGCTGAGGCCCTGGCCTATGTTCATGGCTAGTGGTTCAGCTTCACATGAGGATGGAAGCACTCAGCCTCTCGCTAGAAAAATGAAACGACTCAAGCTGGCAAAAGCACAGCAAAGAACTGTGCGTTCTTCGAAATCCCAAATCCACAAGGAGAGTCCAATAGTGTCGGTTGCGATGCCTGACCTTCCCAACACTGGACGTGAAGAGCATGCGCCTTCCACCATTTGCACGCCCCCTGCAAGTGCTGGAAGGAGCACCCACAGTCCAGTTCCTGATAGTCAGATTGAAGATGTCAGTGTTGAAGTACACCAGGATGAGGAGGATATGGGTGTTGCTGGCGCTGGGGAGGAAATTGACCAGGAGGATTCTGATGGTGAGGTGGTTTGTTTAAGTCAGGCACCCGGGAGACACCTGTTGTCCGTGGGAGGAATATGGCCATTGACATGCCTGGTGAAAATACCAAAAAAATCAGCTCTTCGGTGTGGAAGTATTTCAACAGAAATGCGGACAACAGGTGTCAAGCCGTGTGTTGCCTTTGTCAAGCTGTAATAAGTAGGGGTAAGGACGTTAACCACCTCGGAACATCCTCCCTTATACGTCACCTGCAGCGCATTCATAATAAGTCAGTGACAAGTTCAAAAACTTTGGGCGACAACGGAAGCAGTCCACTGACCAGTAAATCCCTTCCTCTTGTAACCAAGCTCACGCAAACCACCCCACCAACTCCCTCAGTGTCAATTTCCTCCTTCCCCAGGAATGCCAATAGTCCTGCAGGCCATGTCACTGGCAATTCTGACGAGTCCTCTCCTGCCTGGGATTCCTCCGATGCATCCTTGCGTGTAACGCCTACTGCTGCTGGCGCTGCTGTTGTTGCTGCTGGGAGTCGATGGTCATCCCAGAGGGGAAGTCGTAAGACCACTTTTACTACTTCCACCAAGCAATTGACTGTCCAACAGTCCTTTGCGAGGAAGATGAAATATCACAGCAGTCATCCTGCTGCAAAGCGGATAACTGAGGCCTTGGCATCCTGGGTGGTGAGAAACGTGGTTCCGGTATCCATCATTACTGCAGAGCCAACTAGAGACTTGTTGGAGGTACTGTGTCCCCGGTACCAAATACCATCTAGGTTCCATTTCTCTAGGCAGGCGATACCGAAAATGTACACAGACCTCAGAAAAAGAGTCACCAGTGTCCTAAAAAATGCAGCTGTACCCAATGTCCACTTAACCACGGACATGTGGACAAGTGGAGCAGGGCAGGCTCAGGACTATATGACTGTGACAGCCCACTGGGTAGATGTATGGACTCCCGCCGCAAGAACAGCAGCTGCTGCACCAGTAGCAGCATCTCGCAAACGCCAACTCTTTCCTAGGCAGGCTACGCTTTGTATCACCGCTTTCCAGAATACGCACACAGCTGAAAACCTCTTACGGCAACTGAGGAAGATCATCGCGGAATGGCTTACCCCAATTGGACTCTCCTGTGGATTTGTGGCATCGGACAATGCCAGCAATATTGTGTGTGCATTAAATCTGGGCTATTCCAGCACGTCCCATGTTTTGCACATACCTTGAATTTGGTGGTGCAGAATTATTTAAAAAATGACAGGGGCATGCAAGAGATGCTGTCGGTGGCCAGAAGAATTGCGGGACACTTTCGGCGTACAGGCACCACGTACAGAAGACTGGAGCACCACCAAAAATGCCTGAACCTGCCCTGCCATCATCTGAAGCAGGAGGTGGTAACGAGGTGGAATTCAACCCTCTATATGCTTCAGAGGTTGGAGGAGCAGCAAAAGGCCATTCAAGCCTATACAACTGAGCACGATATAGGAGGTGGAATGCACCTGTCTCAAGCGCAGTGGAGAATGATTTCAACGTTGTGCAAGGTTCTGCAACCTTTTGAACTTGCCACACGTGAAGTCAGTTCAGACACTGCCAGCCTGAGTCAGGTCATTCCCCTCATCAGGCTTTTGCAGAAGAAGCTGGAGACATTGAAGGAGGAGCTAAGACAGAGCGATTCCGCTAGGCATGTGGGACTTGTGGATGGAGCCCTTAATTCGCTTAACCAGGATTCACGGGTGGTCAATCTGTTGAAATCAGAGCACTACATTTTGGCCACCGTGCTCGATCCTAGATTTAAAACCTACCTTGGATCTCTCTTTCCGGCACACACAAGTCTGCTGGGGTTCAAAGACCTGCTGGTGAGAAAATTGTCAAGTCAAGCGGAACGCGACCTGTCAACATCTCCTCCTTCACATTCTCCCGCAACTGGGGGTGCGAGGAAAAGGCTCAGAATTCCGAGCCCACCCGCTGGCGGTGATGCAGGGCAGTCTGGAGCGACTGCTGATGCTGACATCTGGTCCGGACTGAAGGACCTGACAACGATTACGGACATGTCGTCTACTGTCACTGCATATGATTCTCTCCCCATTGAAAGAATGGTGGAGGATTATATGAGTGACCGCATCCAAGTAGGCACGTCAGACAGTCCGTACTTATACTGGCAGGAAAAAGAGGCAATTTGGAGGCCCTTGCACAAACTGGCTTTATTCTACCTAAGTTGCCCTCCCACAAGTGTGTACTCCGAAAGAGTGTTTAGTGCCGCCGCTCACCTTGTCAGCAATCGGCGTACGAGGTTACATCCAGAAAATGTGGAGAAGATGATGTTCATTAAAATGAATTATAATCAATTCCTCCGTGGAGACATTGACCAGCAACAATTGCCTCCACAAAGTACACAGGGAGCTGAGATGGTGGATTCCAGTGGGGACGAATTGATAATCTGTGAGGAGGGGGATGTACACGGTGATATATCGGAGGATGATGATGAGGTGGACATCTTGCCTCTGTAGAGCCAGTTTGTGCAAGGAGAGATTAATTGCTTCTTTTTTGGTGGGGGTCCAAACCAACCCGTCATTTCAGTCACAGTCGTGTGGCAGACCCTGTCACTGAAATGATGGGTTGGTTAAAGTGTGCATGTCCTGTTTATACAACATAAGGGTGGATGGGAGGGCCCAAGGACAATTCTATCTTGCACATCTTTTTTCTTTAATTTTTCTTTGCGTCATGTGCTGTTTGGGGAGTATTTTTTGAAGGGCCATCCTGCGTGACACTGCAGTGCCACTCCTAGATGGGCCAGGTGTTTGTGTCGGCCACTAGGGTCGCTTAGCTTACTCAGACAGCTACCTCATTGCGCCTCTTTTTTTCTTTGCGTCATGTGCTGTTTGGGGAGTGTTTTTTGAAGGGCCATCCTGCGTGACACTGCAGTGCCACTCCTAGATGGGCCAGGTGTTTGTGTCGGCCACTAAGGTCGCTTAGCTTACTCACACAGCTACCTCATTGCGCCTCTTTTTTTCTTTGCGTCATGTGCTGTTTGGGGAGTGTTTTTTGAAGGGCCATCCTGCGTGACACTGCAGTGCCACTCCTAGATGGGCCAGGTGTTTGTGTCGGCCACTAGGGTCGCTTAGCTTACTCACACAGCTACCTCATTGCGCCTCTTTTTTTCTTTGCGTCATGTGCTGTTTGGGTAGTGTTTTTTGAAGGGCCATCCTGCGTGACACTGCAGTGCCACTCCTAGATGGGCCAGGTGTTTGTGTCGGCCACTAGGGTCACTTAGCTTACTCACACAGCTGCCTCATTGCGCCTCTTTTTTTCTTTGCGTCATGTGCTGTTTGGGGAGTGTTTTTTTGAAGGGCCATCCTGCGTGAAACTGCAGTGCCACTCCTAGATGGGCCAGGTGTTTGTGTCGGCCACTAGGGTCGCTTAGCTTACTCACACAGCTACCTCATTGCGCCTCTTTTTTTCTTTGCGTCATGTGCTGTTTGGGGAGTGTTTTTTGAAGGGCCATCCTGCGTGACACTGCAGTGCCACTCCTAGATGGGCCAGGTGTTTGTGTCGGCCACTAGGGTCGCTTAGCTTACTCACACAGCTACCTCATTGCGCCTCTTTTTTTCTTTGCGTCATGTGCTGTTTGGGGAGTGTTTTTTGAAGGGCCATCCTGCGTGACACTGCAGTGCCACTCCTAGAAGGGCCAGGTGTTTGTGTCGGCCACTAGGGTCGCTTAGCTTACTCACACAGCTACCTCATTGCGCCTCTTTTTTTCTTTGCGTCATGTGCTGTTTGGGGAGTGTTTTTTGAAGGGCCATCCTGCGTGACACTGCAGTCCCACTCCTAGATGGGCCAGGTGTTTGTGTCGGCCACTAGGGTCGCTTAGCTTACTCACACAGCTACCTCATTGCGCCTCTTTTTTTATTTGCGTCATGTGCTGTTTGGGGAGTGTTTTTTGAAGGGCCATCCTGCGTGACACTGCAGTGACACTCTTAGATGGGCCAGGTGTTTGTGTCGGCCACTAGGGTCGCTTAGCTTACTCACACAGCTACCTAATTGCGCCTCTTTTTTTCTTTGCGTCATGTGCTATTTGGGGAGTGTTTTTTGAAGGGCCAGCCTGCGTGACACTGCAGTGCCACTCCTAGATGGGCCAGGTGTTTGTGTCGGCCACTTGTGTCACTTAGCTTAGTCATCCAGCGACCTCGGTGCAAATTTTAGGACTAAAAATAATATTGTGAGGTGTAAGGTGTTCAGAATAGACTGAAAATGAGTGTTAATTATGGTTATTGAGGTTAATAATACTATGGGATCAAAATGACCCCCAAATTCAATGTTTTAAGCTGTTTTTTAGTTTTTTTTTAAAAAAACACCCGAATCCAAAACACACCCGAATCCGACAAAAAAAATTCGGTGAGGTTTTGCCAAAACGCGTTCGAACCCAAAACACGGCCGCGGAACCGAACCCAAAACCAAAACACAAAACCCGAAAAATTTCCGGCGCTCATCACTAGTTTAAGTACAATAAAATGTCCATGAGTCAACCAGTTTCCCAATTTTCCTTAAACCAAACAAGATACTTTCAAAGTTATCAATATGCCATTTATCTATTTTATTAACATTTTCATCCCAAAGCCACGATCCTGCCTCATAGAGACCCAGGTTATCTGCATCCCCTGTATGTGTGCTTATCCTCCATACTGCCCTGTTTATTCCTGTAACGCTACATTTTTATTCCTAAATATGTCGTTCCTTCCAGCGCTTCTCCTATTTATGTGTCCTTGTACCTGTATTCCCTGTTCTGTCTATCTTGTCTTGCCTTTCAGCTGACTATACTGCACTCTGTCTTCCTTACCCCTCTCCATCATACCCTGCTATGTAGGACTCACCTCCTCCTACCTGTCTTCCTGCAAGGAAACTGGAAACGTCAGCAGCTGTAGATAGAATGTTACAGGAAGAAGCATTGTGATGTCATGGGCTAGTGATGTCACAGGCTAGGTGTGATGTCACAGTAACCAGCAGTAAATCTACAGCTATCTTACATATACATTTTGTACATCAATACATGAGTTTCTAGTTTAAAGAAAATGAGACTAGTGTAGAAAATGAAGTATAAGGCACTGTTGTACAGAGTGACCAAATAGGTATAGGGAAAACTAAATCACTGCTCATATTTTATAAGGAAATAAAGCTCTTTATCTAAGAGGCTGAATTAATAATTTTCCAATGTGTGTGTGTGTGTGTGTGTACACACAGACACACATATATATATATATATATATATATATATACATATATATATATATACTGCACATGTGGGCGGCACTCGCAAGACTTTTGACAGACGAATAAAGAGACGAACAGCGTCTGTGTGTCAACGTTTCAGTCTTATTTGACTTTTTTCAAATAAGACTGAACTGTTGACACACAGACGCTGTTCGTCTCTTTATTCGTCCGTCAAAAGTCTTGCGAGTGCCGCCCACATGTGCAGTATATGAGGGTCCAGGAGGCTTGGGGAGGGCACCGGAGCAGCATTGAATGACAGTATGTGAGTGCCGACTATACTTTTGCATATATATATATATATCCATAGAGGGAGAGAGAGAGAGAGAGATAGCTATACTAACTATACTATCCCATTAAACCAGAAAACTCACGAATTATACAGTTTCTATGGCTGGCTGACCTCAAATTTGCATTTCACTAGAGATGAGCGGGCTCGGTTTCTCGGAATCCGAACCCCCCCGAACTTCAGCCTTTTTACACGGGTCCGAGCCGTGCTCGGATTCTCCTGTGCGGCTCGGTTAAACCGAGCGCGGCCGAACGTCATCATCCCGCTGTCGGATTCTCGCGAGACTCGGATTCAATATAAGGAGCCGCGCGTCGCCGCCATTTTCACACATGCATTGAGATTGATAGGGAGAGGACGTGGCTGGCATCCTCTCCGTTTAGATTAGAAGAGAGAGAGTGACATTTGATTTACTACTAATTTTGGGGAGCAGTTGTTAGGAGTACTCAGTACAGTGCAGAGTTTTGCTGATAGTGACCACCAGTTTTATTTTAATCCGTTCTCTGCCTGAAAAAAAACGCTCCATACCATATCTGTGCTCAGCCTCAGTGTGCTGCATGATATATCTATGTATATCTGACTGTGCTGAGTGCTCACTGCTCACACAGCTTAATTGTGGGGGAGACTGGGGAGCAGTTATAGCAGGAGTACAGTGCACACTTTTGCTGCCAGTGACCACCAGTATATTGTCTGCCTGAAAAAGTTAAACACTCCTGTGGTGTTTTTTTTTTTTATTCTATAAACGCATTCTGATGACAGTGTCCAGCAGGTCCGTCATTCATTATATTATATAAATATTTACCTACAGTAGTGTTATATTTTTTTTTTCATCTCTATCATCTTTATCATCTCTATATTAGCAGACGCAGTACGGTAGTCCACGTCTGTAGCTAGTGCTACCTCTGTGTCGTGACTACTAGTGCTCGGCCAATATTGTAAATAATATACCTCTACCTGTGTGGTGTTTTCTTTTTTTCTATCTTCATTCATACTAGTCTAGTACTAGTTAGTTTAGCAGTCTGCTGACAGTGTCCAGCAGGTCAGTCATTATATTATATATACCTACAGTAGTGATATATATATATTTTTTATATCATTATCATCTCTATACTAGCAGACACAGTACGTTAGTCCACGGCTGTAGCTACCTTTGTGTCGTCAGTGCTCGTCCATAATTGTATACCTACCTGTGATGGGTTTTTTTTTTCTATCTTCTTCATACTAGTAGTTTAGCAGTCTGCTGACAGTGTCCACCAGGTCCGTCATTATATTATAGCGTTCATTCTAGCACCCTGCACCTTTCAAAATCCATGCAGCTCTTCTTTCCTGCCTGGGGTGTCGCTCTCTGCTCTTGTGCTTCTCAGCACACTCTGGTCTGTATGTCAGCACTGAAATACAGACCAGAGTGTGCCGAGAAGAACCAAAACAGAGAGCGACACCCCAGGCAAGAAAGAGGAACTGCACATGTTTTGAAAGGTGCAGGGTGCTAGAATGAACACTAATATTATATACCTACAGTAGTAATATATTTATTATATTATCTATACTAGCAGACGCAGTACGGTAGGCCACGTATGTACCTACCTCTGTGTCGTCACTCGTCCATAATTGTATACCTACCTGTGGTGGTTTTTTTTTTCTATCTTCTTCATACTAGTAGTTTAGCAGTCTGCTGACAGTGTCCACCAGGTCCGTCATTATATTATATACCTACAGTAGTTATATACTTATTATATTATCTATTCTAGCAGACGCAGTATGGTAGTCCACGGCTGTAGCTACCTCTGTGTCGTCAGTGCTCGTCCATAATTGTATACCTACCTGTGGTGGGTTTTTTTTATCTATCTTCTTCATACTAGTAGTTTAGCAGTCTGCTGACAGTGTCCACCAGGTCCGTCATTATATTATATATACCTACAGTAGTTATATATATTTTTTTTTAATATAATTAATTATCATCTCTATACTAGCAGACGCAGTACGGTAGTCCACGGCTGTACCTACCTCTGTGTCGTCACTCGTCCATAATTGTATACCTACCTGTGGTGTTTTTTTTTTCTATCTTCTTCATACTAGTAGTTTAGCAGTCTGCTGACAGTGTCCACCAGGTCCGTCATTATATTATATACCTACAGTAGTAATATATTTATTATATTATCTATACTAGCAGACTCAGTACGGTAGTCCACGGCTGTAGCTACCTCTGTGTCGTCAGTGCTCGTCCATAATTGTATACCTACCTGTGGTGGGGTTATTTTTCTATCTTCTTCATACTAGTAGTTTAGCAGTCTGCTGACAGTGTCCACCAGGTCCGTCATTATATTATATATACCTACAGTAGTTATATATATATATTTTTTATATCATTAATTATCATCTCTAAACTAGCAGACGCAGTACGGTAGTGCACGGCTGTAGCTACCTCTGTGTCGTCAGTCACTCGTCATCCATAAGTATACTAGTATCCATCCATCTCCATTGTTTACCTGAGGTGCCTTTTAGTTGTGCCTATTAAAATATGGAGAACAAAAATGTTGAGGTTCCAAAAATAGGGAAAGATCAAGATCCACTTCCACCTCGTGCTGAAGCTGCTGCCACTAGTCATGGCCGAGACGATGAAATTCCATCAACGTCGTCTGCCAAGGCCGATGCCCAATGTCATAGTACAGAGCATGTAAAATCCAAAACACAAAAGATCAGTAAAAAAAGGACTCAAAAATCTAAATTAAAATTGTCGGAGGAGAAGCGTAAACTTGCCAATATGCCATTTACCACACGGAGTGGCAAGGAACGGCTGAGGCCCTGGCCTATGTTCATGGCTAGTGGTTCAGCTTCACATGAGGATGGAAGCACTCAGCCTCTCGCTAGAAAAATGAAAAGACTTAAGCTGGCAAAAGCACAGCAAAAAACTGTGCGTTCTTCGAAATCACAAATCCACAAGGAGAGTCCAATTGTGTCGTTTGCGATGCCTGACCTTCCCAACACTGGACGTGAAGAGCTTGCGCCTTCCACCATTTGCACGCCCCCTGCAAGTGCTGGAAGGAGTACCCGCAGTCCAGTTCCTGATAGTCAGATTGAAGATGTCAGTGTTGAAGTACACCAGGATGAGGATATGGGTGTTGCTGGCGCTGGGGAGGAAATTGACAAGGAGGATTCTGATGGTGAGGTGGTTTGTTTAAGTCAGTCACCCGGGGAGACACCTGTTGTCCGTGGGATTATCCCGTACTTGGACGATCTCCTGATAAGGGCGAGATTGTGAGGAAAAACGCAGGCGTGCCAGGGAAAACGCAGGCGTGTCTGGGCGAATGCAGGGCGTGTTTGTGACGTCAAAACAGGAACTGAATGGTCTGAAGTGATCGCAAGCACTGAGTAGGTTTTGAGCTACTCTAAAAACTGCACAAAAACACTTTGTAGCCGCTCTGCGATCCTTTCCTTCGCACTGCTACTAAGCGGGCGGCGGCATAGCGTTTGCGCGGCTGCTAAAAGCTGCTAGCGAGCGATCAACTCGGAATGATTACCCATGTGCACTGCAGGTGGGGCAGATGTAACATGTGCAGAGCGAGTATGGTAACTTTTTTGATATAATTATAATTATAACTATATAAGAGAGCGCAAGGTGCTGAATTGATAAATACAATTTATTAAAATGTTTAAAAAATATTAAATACAATCAATAAACAAGAAATTAACTTATTAGGGAGCATAAGATCGACTGACCATCCTAGTAATTAATAGAAATGTCCCATTTTTTGTGAAGCATGGAGTATCCAGTTAGTATTAGTGGAACTAATACAGAGTATTAATGAAGAGACGTCTCACTTCAAGCTCTGTTTAGAATACAAAGTCCACCATGGATTAAAATGCCTCCGTATAAGTTATACTGGAAAAGGTATGTACTATAAGGGAATTTAGACGCCACCCTTGATGAGATTGATATTGATATCTCCAAGCCAACGTACTGCTTCACTTTTCAACCCCCACACATAACACTGGAAGCTCACCACAAAAAAGATTAACAGAAGCCGTGTCCTGTAGCAGTCAGGAGGCCAGATAATGCGGGAGCAGCAGTGTGGAGACGATGGCAGGTCTCAGATATCGATAACACCGCAAGAGTGGAGACGATGGCAGGTCTCAGGTATCTGCAGCACCGCAGGTGTAATGATGGAAACAAGCCGTATCCTGTAGCACTCTGGAGGCCAGGCAATGCAGGAGTAGCAGTGTGGAGACGATGGCAGGTCTCTAGTGTGATAATGAGCGGACGTTGGCAGGTCCCGGGGGGGGGAAGCAGACGCGGCTGTTGGTGGCGGAGATGGTCGACAGTCAGCCCAGCAACAATTGTAGAGATGGTCAGGACCATAAAGTTGTAGCTCCAGCCCTAATTAACGCGTTTCTCCGACTTAGGGGCAGTCGGTTTCATCAGAATGAGTTCCTGTGCTTTAGAAGTAGCTGATATTTAAAGGGATCATCATCCAATGAGAGACGCCTCCTAAGTACTTACTTTGGATTAAAAGCACCTGAATCAATTAATACCAGTGTGAACCTAGTTATACATATAATTCAAAATACAGACCATAACCATTGTGCTTTCAAATTTATAGCAAGACCATTACCATTCATTAGATAACATCTTACACTTTCTAACTAAACAAATATAACTATCTAATAATTAATAAATAATTAGTTAAGTAAATAAAATAAAATAAAATACAATCTAGCAGGCAGCACAGAGAGATAAATAGCTTACATAATTCTTATATATTAGTGAAATATACCTATTGTTAGCATTGGTTGGTAAAAGTCCCTGTGGCTCACCACACTAATACCACAAGCCCCCAACTACACAGACCCGGGTTCAAATACCACCACAGAGACACTTACAATTAGTCATTATTATTTTGTTCTATAATTCCATTATTACTATTATGAACAAAAAAATATAGAACCCAAGTTCAATTAAATTAATTAAATTAACCCCCTTACAGAGTCATAATCCATTGTCCATTACAATTCAGAAAGGACATATGAAAAAAATATATTTTATAAGAATGATGATGCATAGCACCTGTAAATGGATATATATACATACCGAATATTTACTTAGTATAATGTCCACCACATTGATACAGCTCGCAATGTAAATGTATTTGAAACCTTGAAAGTTGACTGGTATTCACTCATCAATTGAGGGAAATCATTAGTATAGATACGTCCAATGACAACCACTTTATCATGTTTATATATTGAATCCCCTAAATCAGATGTTATTCATTTCGATACAGTCATTTAGACCATCTGGAAAGAGCGTACCAAGCGTATGTATCCAAAAGGCCTCTCGCTTACATAGGCGATTATATCTATCGCCACCCCTAGTAGTAGGTTCAATATGTTCAATACCCTGTATACTTATACATTTGACATCTCCATCATGGTTATCTAAAATATGCCTAACTAGACTGTGTTGACTAGTACCTCTTTTAATATTATTCTTATGTTCCAAAAACCTAATGTGTAACAAACGTATCGTCCGACCCACATATTGTACCCCACAGATACAGCTTATAGCATAAACAACATAATCCGTTCTACAATCAATGCTGCCCCGTATCTCAAATTGTGTGCCATATGTATGTGAATAAACTTTAGTAGTCTTATCCATAATGAATAAGCAAGTATCACACCTCAGTTTCTTACATTTATAGCACCCATGAGGCCTTTTCGGTCTCTGTAGCCACATATTCTTACTAGCTATTGAATTAGTGTCCAAGGTTTTGAAATGACTAGGGGAAAGATACGTTTGTAAATTTGCAGCTCTTTTGAATGTTATACACGGTTTCTCATCTAATAGAGTGGATAAAATTCTATCTGTTTTCAACACAGAGTAATTTTTATTTATAATGGTTTGAAGTTCTTTTGACCCTGTATTGAATTTTGTAATAAATCTGGGCTGTTGTAAATCAACCTTAGGGAGGTGATCATCCCCCAATTTTGGTACTAATAAGGAATCTCTATCCCTCAAACGTGTCTCCAATAAGGCATCCTCCATTAATTTATCCGGATATCCCCGGTCTTTAAATGCAGAAGTAAGTGCTGAGGCTTGACTCTCAACAGGGCCGGCGCCACCACTAGGCAGCTTTAGGCAGCTGCCTATGGGCGCAGACCCCTGGAGGGCGGCAGCTCACGCTGCCGATGAATGATTCCCTTCTTGTCATGTGGAGCGTTACCCCGGAGAGGAGCAGGAGACTGTTGCTAGAACTGTAACCATAGCCGTCAGCACAATGCTTACTCTATGTGCATAGAGTATTGAAGCCGCTGCCGTAACAGTTGGGCGGCCGCGACATCCTTGCTGCACTGTCAGTGTGAATGTAACTCATCGGCAGCAGCTTCAATACTCTATGCACTTAGAGTAAGCAGCGTGCTGACGGCTATGGTTACAGTTGTTTTTAGCAACAGTCTCCTGCTCCTCTCCGGGGTAACGCTCCACATGTTGCCGCCCCGCACAACAGACGTCCGCGATCCCCCCCCCCCACCCCGACCTCGCGATTGCATATCATATTATTAATATTACAGCGCCCCCACTCCCGGACGAAGGCAGCTTTACACAGTCACACTGAGAGTGACTGCCGCTGCAGGGATCAATGTTGCCGCGTGTGGCTCCTGTGCAATCATGAGGGAGGAGGGGAGCTGCAGCAGGAACTCAGCAGAGGCGGGAGCAGCGGCCAGTCGGCACCCGCAGCACTTCAGCAATGGCGGCCAGTCGGCAACGGCGGACACTCGGCACCCGGGAATGTAGGCTGCTGACGGGCGGCGGCATAGCGTTTGCGCGGCTGCTAAAAGCTGCTAGCGAGCGATCAACTCGGAATGATTACCCATGTGCACTGCAGGTGGGGCAGATGTAACATGTGCAGAGCGAGTATGGTAACTTTTTTGATATAATTATAATTATAACTATATAAGAGAGCGCAAGGTGCTGAATTGATAAATACAATTTATTAAAATGTTTAAAAAATATTAAATACAATCAATAAACAAGAAATTAACTGATTAGGGAGCATAAGATCGACTGACCATCCTAGTAATTAATAGAAATGTCCCATTTTTTGTGAAGCATGGAGTATCCAGTTAGTATTAGTGGAACTAATACAGAGTATTAATGAAGAGACGTCTCACTTCAAGCTCTGTTTAGAATACAAAGTCCACCATGGATTAAAATGCCTCCGTATAAGTTATACTGGAAAAGGTATGTACTATAAGGGAATTTAGACGCCACCCTTGATGAGATTGATATTGATATCTCCAAGCCAACGTACTGCTTCACTTTTCAACCCCCACACATAACACTGGAAGCTCACCACAAAAAAGATTAACAGAAGCCGTGTCCTGTAGCAGTCAGGAGGCCAGATAATGCGGGAGCAGCGGTGTGGAGACGATGGCAGGTCTCAGATATCGATAACACCGCAAGAGTGGAGACGATGGCAGGTCTCAGGTATCTGCAGCACCGCAGGTGTAATGATGGAAACAAGCCGTATCCTGTAGCACTCTGGAGGCCAGGCAATGCGGGAGTAGCAGTGTGGAGACGATGGCAGGTCTCTAGTGTGATAATGAGCGGACGTTGGCAGGTCCCGGGGGGGGGGAAGCAGACGCGGCTGTTGGTGGCGGAGATGGTCGACAGGCAGCCCAGCAACAATTGTAGAGATGGTCAGGACCATAAAGTTGTAGCTCCAGCCCTAATTAACGCGTTTCTCCGACTTAGGGGCAGTCGGTTTCATCAGAATGAGTTCCTGTGCTTTAGAAGTAGCTGATATTTAAAGGGATCATCATCACTTCTACTTTCCGTAAGGATACAATTGTCACTTCTACTTTCCGTAAGGAGGTAGATACTAATAATTTTTTGAATTATGGAAGCTGCCATTTTCGCCCTTGGCTCAATAACATCCCTAAAAGCCAATATCTCAGAATTCGCCGTAATTGTTCCCAGTTAGTACAGTTTGAGAGTCAGGGCCGGTGCAAGGTTTCTCGACGCCCTAGGCAAAACTTCAG
Organism: Pseudophryne corroboree; assembly: GCF_028390025.1. NCBI lineage: Eukaryota > Metazoa > Chordata > Amphibia > Anura > Myobatrachidae > Pseudophryne > Pseudophryne corroboree. The sequence continues at coordinate 91,643,728 of NC_086449.1, forward strand.
CCAGCTGCGCCTCCCCCCAAACCACACACCAGGTTTTAGTACATACAGGAAATGCGGTAGAACACAGAAAACAGGTTTTTACTGCATTTTCCTTTTAGTACATCCCGTCCAGCATGCTGACTCTAATGGGCCCTACACACTGGTCGATATCTCAGAACGATATTGTTCAGAAAAGAACACTATATCATTCATATCGTTTAGTATGGAGGCACCGACGATGATAGATGCGCGTTCCCGCAGTCATTCATCGTTGGTTTTTTATAGTTTTTCAATGCAAGCCAATTTGAATGATATCGATCATCGTTCAAATCGCACTAATTGTCCACTGTGTAGGGCTTATTAGTGTGAACTTCAGGAAAGGTTGCTGCTGTAATGCTGCAGGTGCTCTACCCAGTGTGCCAAGAAGGGCTGGATTAAGCCTTCGGGGGGCCCAGGGCACTTAAGACAAGGGCTGTGCCTGAGTGTTGGGTATGCGTGACCGGCGGTCAGCATACCTCCGCTGGGATACCGGCAGTGAAATGCCGGTAGGTGAGCGCAAGAAGACCCGATTGTCAGGATTCTCAAGGGGCGGGATGTAGGGGGAACTGTTTTGACCGGTCACATAACTGCTGTTTCTCTAATCCCTTGTGCATATATATATATATATATATATATATATATTATAATGAAAGAATGAAAGGCTAACGCTGCTCCTCACCTGTTTGGGGGGAAATTTGAGTGTTTTTTCGTGCTGGCAGACACTATATGGCGCCCGACCAAGCAGTTCAAGTGTTGCTCCGTCCAGGTGTGCACAGCCACTGGCTCTGACATTACTGATATGATGTTCCGTCATTTTGATGGGCTGGTAACTAGTGTATAATATATATATATATATATATATATATATATATATATATATATATAACACAACAGTATCTTTATCTTGCGCCAAGTTCAAAACAGCACATATATATAATGTCATCTCTTTCCCCCTTCCAGCACCTCCATCCCTTATATATTTAAAGATGCACCCTCACCCCCGCCCTATGCTGTATAGATTAAATAATCCCCCCCACCCCTTAAGTATTTCCCCCCCTCTCACCCCCACCCGTTATATATTAAATGAAGCTCTCACCTACCCAACGAGCCCCTGGTCCTTTATCCTGCCATATGTGGTGGTGCAGTAGGATGGACCCGACCCCTTGACCGCCCTCTGTGTTGCGATCATGAAGGGTAGGGCGGGAGGGCCCGCAGGGGCAAATGCAGGATTTCTAAGAGGGGGTTTCCAGATAAATGCTATACATTTAAAGAAATATATACAGAGGCGGAACTACCGGCAGTGCAGGCAGTGCACTGCACTGGGGCCCGCCTCTGTCCAGGGGCCCAAGCATGTAATGAGTCAAACTGACTCATTACATGCCGCTGTGCGCTGCAGGCAACCGCTGCCCGCAGTGCACAGCCGCCCGGAGATAGAAGCTGAGCAGCGGTACAGACGGGGGAAGGAGGAGGGAGCCGGAGGACGGAGCCGCAGCAGCGCTTTGTTACTGGTGGAGGCGCTGCTGCTGCTGCTCCTCTGCTTCCCTATAGGCTGTCTTCCGAGAACAGCCTATAGGGAAGCAGAGGGGCAGCAGCAGCAGCGCCTCCACCAGTAACAAAGCGCTGCTGCGGCTCCGTCCTCCGGCTCCCTCCTCCTCATTCTCTACTGCCCGGGAATCGTCGTCTGACGCAGCTGCACCGAGGAGCCTGAGGGTAAGTATAATTCTTTCTTTCTTTCTTTCTTTCTTTCTTTCTTTCTTTCTTTCTTTCTTTCTTTCTTTCTTTCTTTTTCTTTCCTTCTTTCTTTCTTGTGCCTGCCTGCCGCAATGTGTAAAAAGGGGGGACTACCTGCCGCACTGTGTAAAAAGGGGGGACTGCCTGCCGCAATGTGTAAAAAGGGGGGACTACCTGCCGCAATGTGTAAAAAGGGGGGACTGCCTGCCGCAATGTGTAAAAAGGGGGGACTACCTGCCGCAATGTGTAAAAAGGGGGGACTGCCTGCCGCAATGTGTAAAAAGGGGGGACTGCCTGCCGCACTGTGTAAAAAGGGGGGACTGCCTGCCGCAATGTGTAAAAAGGGGGGACTACCTGCCGCAATGTGTAAAAAGGGGGGACTGCCTGCCACTATGTGTAAAAAGGGGAATCTGCCTGCCGTAATGTGTAAAAATGGGGACGCTGTCTGCCGTAATGTGTAACAAGGGCACGCTGTCTGCCGTATTGTGTAAAAAGGGCACGCTGTCTGCCGTAATGTGTAACAAGGGCACGCGGCCTGCCGTTATGTGTAAAAAGGGGTAATCTGCCCGACGCTATGTGTAAAAATGGGGAATCTGCCTGCCGTAATGTGTAAAAAAGGGGGGCTGCCTGACGCTATGTGTAAAAATGGGGAATCTGCCTGCTGCTATGTGTAAAAAGGAGGAATCTGCCTGCCGTAATGTGTAAAAATGGGGACGCTGTCTGCCGTAATGTGTAGCAAGGGCACGCTGTCTGCCGTAATGTGTAACAAGGGCACGCTGTCTACCGTAAAGTGTAAAAAGGGCACGCTGTCTGCCATAATGTGTAACAAGGGCACGCGGTCTGCCGTTATGTGTAAAAAGGGCACGCTGTCTGCCGTTATGTGTAAAAGGGGCACGCTGTCTGCTGTAATGTGTAAAAAGAGGAATCTGTTCGCTGTAAGGTGTAAAAGGGTCTCTACCTGGTGTAGTGGTGCTACTGTGCGGCGTAATTTGAATAATGGAGACTACTGTGTTGGTATTATTTTGTGGCCACACCCCTTCCCCACGAAGCAACGCCACTATGTATTTTTGCGCGCGCCTACGGCGCGCACTGCCCCCGGGGTGGACTTGGATGGGGGGGGGGGGCCCAAAGCATTTTGTCGCACCTGGGCCCACCGCTTGCTTGTTCCGCCACTGAATATATATATATATATATATATATATATATATATATATATACATATACCCCGCCCCTCCACATTCAATGCAATTCAGCAACCAGATGACACTGCAAGGGTGTTAAAAAAAAACAAAAAAAAAAACAGAAAAACTGTGGCTGTATAATTTTTTATAAGAGGAGCTATTAACTCTTGGTGTGTGTGTATGGATATATGTATGTATGTAAATATATTTATATATATATATATATATATATATATATTTATTACACACATACATAAACACACCACACATACACACATATAAAATACATGCACATAAATTAAGGTCACACTTAAACATCTGGAGGAGCTTGGAGTCCTCTTGACAATCTGGAAAATATACTGTGTTTTTAGGTGTTACAGACACCTTATATGGGAGCTGCAGTTTATGTACTAATATATTAGTGTGAACACATTTATTTTATTTTTTTATAGCGCCTGTATTGATTTTGCTTTAATAGTAACGTCAATTAGTTGTTATAGAGTATGGTAACTTACCTCCTGCATGTTATACTCCAGTCGTTGCTACTTCTGCGACCCCTCCCGTCGTCTTCAACTGACACTTTGCAGATCTCTTTGCCGGTCACCCGACACTCTGCAAATCTCTTTGTCAGATGATCTAAAAAACACAAAAGACTATCATTAAGCATAGTACTAGTTTAAGTACAATAAAATGTCCATGAGTCAACCAGTTTCCCAATTTTCCTTAAACCAAACAAGATACTTTCAAAGTTATCAATATCCCATTTATCTATTTTATTAACTTTTTCATCCCAAAGCCACGATCCTGCCTCATAGAGACCCAGGTTATCTGCATCCCCTGTATGTGTGCTTATCCTCCATACTGCCCTGTTTATTCCTGTAACGCTACATTTTTATTCCTAAATATGTCGTTCCTTCCAGCGCTTCTCCTATTTATGTGTCCTTGTACCTGTATTCCCTGTTCTGTCTATCTTGTCTTGCCTTTCAGCTGACTATACTGCACACTGTCTTCCTTACCCCTCTCCATCATACCCTGCTGTGTAGTACTCACCTCCCTCTACCTGTCTTCCTGCAAGGAAACTGGAAACGTCAGCAGCTGTAGATAGAATGTTACAGGAAGAAGCATTGTGATGTCATGGGCTAGTGATGTCACAGGCTAGGTGTGATGTCACAGTAACCAGCAGTAAATCTACAGCTATCTTACATATACATTTTGTACATCAATACATGAGTTTCTAGTTTAAAGAAAATGAGACTAGTGTAGAAAATGAAGTATAAGGCACTGTTGTACAGAGTGACCAAATAGGTATAGGGAAAACTAAATCACTGCTCATATTTTATAAGGAAATAAAGCTCTTTATCTAAGAGGCTGAATTAATCATTTTCCATTGTGTGTGTGTGTGTGTGTGTGTGTGTGTGTGTGTGTGTGTGTGTGTGTGTGTGCGTGCGTGTGTGTGTACACACACACATATATATATTAGAGATGAGCGCCTGAAATTTTTCGGGTTTTGTGTTTTGGTTTTGGGTTCGGTTCCGCGGCCGTGTTTTGGGTTCGAACGCGTTTTGGCAAAACCTCACCAAATTTTTTTTGTCGGATTCGGGTGTGTTTTGGATTCGGGTGTTTTTTTCAAAAAACACTAAAAAACAGCTTAAATCATAGAATTTGGGGGTCATTTTGATCCCAAAGTATTATTAACCTCAAAAACCATAATTTACACTCATTTTCAGTCTATTCTGAATACCTCACACCTCACAATATTATTTTTAGTCCTAAAATTTGCACCGAGGTCGCTGTGTGAGTAAGATAAGCGACCCTAGTGGCCGACACAAACACCGGGCCCATCTAGGAGTGGCACTGCAGTGTCACGCAGGATGTCCCTTCCAAAAAACCCTCCCCAAACAGCACATGACGCAAAGAAAAAAAGAGGCGCAATGAGGTAGCTGTGTGAGTAAGATTAGCGACCCTAGTGGCCGACACAAACACCGGGCCCATCTAGGAGTGGCACTGCAGTGTCACGCAGGATGTCCCTTCCAAAAAACCCTCCCCAAACAGCACATGACGCAAAGAAAAAAAGAGGCGCAATGAGGTAGCTGTGTGAGTAAGATTAGCGACCCTAGTGGCCGACACAAACACCGGGCCCATCTAGGAGTGGCACTGCAGTGTCACGCAGGATGTCCCTTCCAAAAAACCCTCCCCAAACAGCACATGACGCAAAGAAAAAAAGAGGCGCAATGAGGTAGCTGTGTGAGTAAGATTAGCGACCCTAGTGGCCGACACAAACACCGGGCCCATCTAGGAGTGGCACTGCAGTGTCACGCAGGATGTCCCTTCCAAAAAACCCTCCCCAAACAGCACATGACGCAAAGAAAAAAAGAGGCGCAATGAGGTAGCTGACTGTGTGAGTAAGATTAGCGACCCTAGTGGCCGACACAAACACCGGGCCCATCTAGGAGTGGCACTGCAGTGTCACGCAGGATGTCCCTTCCAAAAAACCCTCCCCAATCAGCACATGATGCAAAGAAAAAGAAAAGAAAAAAGAGGTGCAAGATGGAATTGTCCTTGGGCCCTCCCACCCACCCTTATGTTGTATAAACAAAACAGGACATGCACACTTTAACCAACCCATCATTTCAGTGACAGGGTCTGCCACACGACTGTGACTGATATGACGGGTTGGTTTGGACCCCCCCCAAAAAAGAAGCAATTAATCTCTCCTTGCACAAACTGGCTCTACAGAGGCAAGATGTCCACCTCATCTTCACCCTCCGATATATCACCGTGTACATCCCCCTCCTCACAGATTATCAATTCGTCCCCACTGGAATCCACCATCTCAGCTCCCTGTGTACTTTGTGGAGGCAATTGCTGCTGGTCAATGTCTCCGCGGAGGAATTGATTATAATTCATTTTAATGAACATCATCTTCTCCACATTTTCTGGATGTAACCTCGTACGCCGATTGCTGACAAGGTGAGCGGCGGCACTAAACACTCTTTCGGAGTACACACTTGTGGGAGGGCAACTTAGGTAGAATAAAGCCAGTTTGTGCAAGGGCCTCCAAATTGCCTCTTTTTCCTGCCAGTATAAGTACGGACTGTGTGACGTGCCTACTTGGATGCGGTCACTCATATAATCCTCCACCATTCTATCAATGTTGAGAGAATCATATGCAGTGACAGTAGACGACATGTCCGTAATCGTTGTCAGGTCCTTCAGTCCGGACCAGATGTCAGCATCAGCAGTCGCTCCAGACTGCCCTGCATCACCGCCAGCGGGTGGGCTCGGAATTCTGAGCCTTTTCCTCGCACCCCCAGTTGCGGGAGAATGTGAAGGAGGAGATGTTGACAGGTCGCGTTCCGCTTGACTTGACAATTTTGTCACCAGCAGGTCTTTCAACCCCAGCAGACCTGTGTCTGCCGGAAAGAGAGATCCAAGGTAGGCTTTAAATCTAGGATCGAGCACGGTGGCCAAAATGTAGTGCTCTGATTTCAACAGATTGACCACCCGTGAATCCTTGTTAAGCGAATTAAGGGCTGCATCCACAAGTCCCACATGCCAAGCGGAATCGCTCCCTTTTAGCTCCTTCTTCAATGCCTCCAGCTTCTTCTGCAAAAGCCTGATGAGGGGAATGACCTGACTCAGGCTGGCAGTGTCTGAACTGACTTCACGTGTGGCAAGTTCAAAGGGCATCAGAACCTTGCACAACGTTGAAATCATTCTCCACTGCACTTGAGACAGGTGCATTCCACCTACTATATCGTGCTCAATTGTATAGGCTTGAATGGCCTTTTGCTGCTCCTCCAACCTCTGAAGCATATAGAGGGTTGAATTCCACCTCGTTACCACTTCTTGCTTCAGATGATGGCAGGGCAGGTTCAGTAGTTTTTGGTGGTGCTCCAGTCTTCTGTACGTGGTGCCTGTACGCCGAAAGTGTCCCGCAATTTTTCTGGCCACCGACAGCATCTCTTGCACGCCCCTGTCGTTTTTTAAAAAATTCTGCACCACCAAATTCAAGGTATGTGCAAAACATGGGACGTGCTGGAATTTGCCCATATTTAATGCACACACAATATTGCTGGCGTTGTCCGATGCCACAAATCCACAGGAAAGTCCAATTGGGGTAAGCCATTCCGCGATGATCTTCCTCAGTTGCCGTAAGAGGTTTTCAGCTGTGTGCGTATTCTGGAAAGCGGTGATACAAAGCGTAGCCTGCCTAGGAAAGAGTTGGCGTTTGCGAGATGCTGCTACTGGTGCCGCCGCTGCTGTTCTTGCGGCGGGAGTCCATACATCTACCCAGTGGGCTGTCACAGTCATATAGTCCTGACCCTGCCCTGCTCCACTTGTCCACATGTCCGTGGTTAAGTGGACATTGGGTACAACTGCATTTTTTAGGACACTGGTGAGTCTTTTTCTGACGTCCGTGTACATTCTCGGTATCGCCTGCCTACAGAAGTGGAACCTAGATGGTATTTGGTAACGGGGGCACACTGCCTCAATAAATTGTCTAGTTCCCTGTGAACTAACGGCGGATACCGGACGCACGTCTAACACCAACATAGTTGTCAAGGACTCAGTTATCCGCTTTGCAGTAGGATGACTGCTGTGATATTTCATCTTCCTCGCAAAGGACTGTTGAACAGTCAATTGCTTACTGGAAGTAGTACAAGTGGGCTTACGACTTCCCCTCTCTCCCAGCGGCAACAACAGCAGCGCCAGCAGCAGTAGGCGTTACACGCAAGGATGCATCGGAGGAATCCCAGGCAGGAGAGGACTCGTCAGAATTGCCAGTGACATGGCCTGCAGGACTATTGGCATTCCTGGGGAAGGAGGAAATTGACACTGAGGGAGTTGGTGGGGTGGTTTGCGTGAGCTTGGTTACAAGAGGAAGGGATTTACTGGTCAGTGGACTGCTTCCGCTGTCACCCAAAGTTTTTGAACTTGTCACTGACTTATTATGAATGCGCTGCAGGTGACGTATAAGGGAGGATGTTCCGAGGTGGTTAACGTCCTTACCCCTACTTATTACAGCTTGACAAAGGGAACACACGGCTTGACACCTGTTGTCCGCATTTCTGGTGAAATACCTCCACACCGAAGAGCTGATTTTTTTGGTATTTTCACCTGGCATGTCAACGGCCATATTCCTCCCACGGACAACAGGTGTCTCCCCGGGTGCCTGACTTAAACAAACCACCTCACCATCAGAATCCTCCTGGTCAATTTCCTCCCCAGCGCCAGCAACACCCATATCCTCCTCATCCTGGTGTACTTCAACACTGACATCTTCAATCTGACTATCAGGAACTGGACTGCGGGTGCTCCTTCCAGCACTTGCAGGGGGCGTGCAAATGGTGGAAGGCGCATGCTCTTCACGTCCAGTGTTGGGAAGGTCAGGCATCGCAACCGACACAATTGGACTCTCCTTGTGGATTTGGGATTTCAAAGAACGCACAGTTCTTTGCGGTGCTTTTGCCAGCTTGAGTCTTTTCATTTTTCTAGCGAGAGGCTGAGTGCTTCCATCCTCATGTGAAGCTGAACCACTAGCCATGAACATAGGCCAGGGCCTCAGCCGTTCCTTGCCACTCCGTGTGGTAAATGGCATATTGGCAAGTTTACGCTTCTCCTCCGACAATTTTATTTTAGGTTTTGGAGTACTTTTTTTACTGATATTTGGTGTTTTGGTTTTGACATGCTCTGTACTATGCCATTGGGCATCGGCCTTGGCAGACGACGTTGCTGGCATTTCATCGTCTCGGCCATGACTAGTGGCAGCAGCTTCAGCACGAGGTGGAAGTGGATCTTGATCTTTCCCTAATTTTGGAACCTCAACATTTTTGTTCTCCATATTTTAATAGGCACAACTAAAAGGCACCTCAGGTAAACAATGGAGATGGATGGATTGGATACTAGTATACAATTATGGACGGGCTGCCGAGTGCCGACACAGAGGTAGCCACAGCCGTGAACTACCGCACTGTACTGTGTCTGCTGCTAATATATAGACTGGTTGATAAAGAGATAGTATACTCGTAACTAGTATGTATGTATAAAGAAAGAAAAAAAAACCACGGTTAGGTGGTATATACAATTATGGACGGGCTGCCGAGTGCCGACACAGAGGTAGCCACAGCCGTGAACTACCGCACTGTACTGTGTCTGCTGCTAATATATAGACTGGTTGATAAAGAGATAGTATACTCGTAACTAGTATGTATGTATAAAGAAAGAAAAAAAAACCACGGTTAGGTGGTATATACAATTATGGACGGGCTGCCGAGTGCCGACACAGAGGTAGCCACAGCCGTGAACTACCGCACTGTACTGTGTCTGCTGCTAATATATAGACTGGTTGATAAAGAGATAGTATACTCGTAACTAGTATGTATGTATAAAGAAAGAAAAAAAAACCACGGTTAGGTGGTATATACAATTATGGACGGGCTGCCGAGTGCCGACACAGAGGTAGCCACAGCCGTGAACTACCGCACTGTACTGTGTCTGCTGCTAATATATAGACTGGTTGATAAAGAGATAGTATACTCGTAACTAGTATGTATGTATAAAGAAAGAAAAAAAAACCACGGTTAGGTGGTATATACAATTATGGACGGGCTGCCGAGTGCCGACACAGAGGTAGCCACAGCCGTGAACTACCGCACTGTACTGTGTCTGCTGCTAATATATAGACTGGTTGATAAAGAGATAGTATACTCGTAACTAGTATGTATGTATAAAGAAAGAAAAAAAAACCACGGTTAGGTGGTATATACAATTATGGACGGGCTGCCGAGTGCCGACACAGAGGTAGCCACAGCCGTGAACTACCGCACTGTACTGTGTCTGCTGCTAATATATAGACTGGTTGATAAAGAGATAGTATACTCGTAACTAGTATGTATGTATAAAGAAAGAAAAAAAAACCACGGTTAGGTGGTATATACAATTATGGACGGGCTGCCGAGTGCCGACACAGAGGTAGCCACAGCCGTGAACTACCGCACTGTACTGTGTCTGCTGCTAATATATAGACTGGTTGATAAAGAGATAGTATACTCGTAACTAGTATGTATGTATAAAGAAAGAAAAAAAAACCACGGTTAGGTGGTATATACAATTATGGACGGGCTGCCGAGTGCCGACACAGAGGTAGCCACAGCCGTGAACTACCGCACTGTACTGTGTCTGCTGCTAATATATAGACTGGTTGATAAAGAGATAGTATACTCGTAACTAGTATGTATGTATAAAGAAAGAAAAAAAAACCACGGTTAGGTGGTATATACAATTATGGACGGGCTGCCGAGTGCCGACACAGAGGTAGCCACAGCCGTGAACTACCGCACTGTACTGTGTCTGCTGCTAATATATAGACTGGTTGATAAAGAGATAGTATACTCGTAACTAGTATGTATGTATAAAGAAAGAAAAAAAAACCACGGTTAGGTGGTATATACAATTATGGACGGGCTGCCGAGTGCCGACACAGAGGTAGCCACAGCCGTGAACTACCGCACTGTACTGTGTCTGCTGCTAATATAGACTGGTTGATAAAGAGATAGTATACTACTAATATTATATATACTGGTGGTCAGGTCACTGGTCACTAGTCACACTGGCAGTGGCACTCCTGCAGCAAAAGTGTGCACTGTTTTAATATAATATTATGTACTCCTGGCTCCTGCTATAACCTATAACTGGCACTGCAGTAGTGCTCCCCAGTCTCCCCCACAATTATAAGCTGTGTGAGCTGAGCAGTCAGACAGATATATAATATATATAGATGATGCAGCACACTGGCCTGAGCCTGAGCAGTGCACACAGATATGGTATGTGACTGACTGAGTCACTGTGTGTATCGCTTTTTTCAGGCAGAGAACGGATATATTAAATAAACTGCACTGTGTGTCTGGTGGTCACTCACTATATAATATATTATGTACTCCTGGCTCCTGCTATAACCTATAACTGGCACTGCAGTAGTGCTCCCCAGTCTCCCCCACAATTATAAGCTGTGTGAGCTGAGCAGTCAGACAGATATATATAATATTATATATAGATAATAGATGATGCAGCACACTGGCCTGAGCCTGAGCAGTGCACACAGATATGGTATGTGACTGAGTCACTGTGTGCTGTGTATCGCTTTTTTCAGGCAGAGAACGGATTATAAATAAAACTGGTGGTCAGTGTCACTATCAGCAAAACTCTGCACTGTACTGAGTACTCCTAATGCTCCCCAAAATTAGTAAATCAAGTGTCTCTCTAATCTATTCTAAACGGAGAGGACGCCAGCCACGTCCTCTCCCTATCAATCTCAATGCACGTGTGAAAATGGCGGCGACGCGCGGCTCCTTATATAGAATCCGAGTCTCGCGATAGAATCCGAGCCTCGCGAGAATCCGACAGCGTCATGATGACGTTCGGGCGCGCTCGGGTTAACCGAGCAAGGCGGGAAGATCCGAGTCGCTCGGACCCGTGAAAAAAAACATGAAGTTCGTGCGGGTTCGGATTCAGAGAAACCGAACCCGCTCATCTCTAATATATATATATATACTGCACATGTGGGCGGCACTCGCAAGACTTTTGACAGACGAATAAAGAGACGAACAGCGTCTGTGTGTCAATGTTTCAGTCTTATTTGACTTTTTTCAAATAAGACTGAAACGTTGACACACAGACGCTGTTCGTCTCTTTATTTGTCCGTCAAAAGTCATGCGAGTGCCGCCCACATGTGCAGTATATGAGGGTCCAGGAGGCTTGGGGAGGGCACCGGAGCAGCATTGAATGACAGTATGTGAGTGCCGACTCAACTTTTGCATATATATATATATATATATATATATATATATATATCCATAGAGAGAGAGAGAGAGAGAGAGAGAGAGAGAGATAGCTATACTAACTATACTATCCCATTAAACCAGAAAACTCACGAATTATACAGTTTCTATGGCTGGCTGACCTCAAGTTTGCATTTCACTAGAGATGAGCGGGTTCGGTTTCTCGGAATCCGAACCCCCCCGAACTTCAGCCTTTTTACACGGGTCCGAGCCGTGCTCGGATTCTCCCGTGCGGCTCGGTTAACCCGAGCGCGGCCGAATGTCATCATCCCGCTGTCGGATTCTCGCGAGACTCGGATTCAATATAAGGAGCCGCGCGTCGCCGCCATTTTCACACGTGCATTGAGATTGATAGGGAGAGGACGTGGCTGGCGTCCTCTCCGTTTAGATTAGAAGAGAGAGAGGGACATTTGATTTACTACTAATTTTGGGGAGCAGTTGTTAGGAGTACTCAGTACAGTGCAGAGTTTTGCTGATAGTGACCACCAGTTTTATTTTAATCCGTTCTCTGCCTGAAAAAAAACGCTCCATACCATATCTGTGCTCAGCCTCAGTGTGCTGCATGATATATCTATGTATATCTGACTGTGCTGAGTGCTCACTGCTCACACAGCTTAATTGTGGGGGAGACTGGGGAGCAGTTATAGCAGGAGTACAGTGCACACTTTTGCTGCCAGTGACCACCAGTATATTGTCTGCCTGAAAAAGTTAAACACTCCTGTGGTGTTTTTTTTATTTATTCTATAAACGCATTCTGATGACAGTGTCCAGCAGGTCCGTCATTCATTATATTATATAAATATTTACCTACAGTAGTGTTATATTTTTTTTCCATCTCTATCATCTTTATCATCTCTATATTAGCAGACGCAGTACGGTAGTCCACGTCTGTAGCTAGTGCTACCTCTGTGTCGTGACTACTAGTGCTCGGCCAATATTGTAAATAATATACCTCTACCTGTGTGGTGTTTTCTTTTTTTCTATCTTCATTCATACTAGTCTAGTACTAGTTAGTTTAGCAGTCTGCTGACAGTGTCCAGCAGGTCCGTCATTATATTATATATACCTACAGTAGTGATATATATATATTTTTTATATCATTATCATCTCTATACTAGCAGACACAGTACGTTAGTCCACGGCTGTAGCTACCTCTGTGTCGTCAGTGCTCGTCCATAATTGTATACCTACCTGTGGTGGGTTTTTTTTTCTATCTTTTTCATACTAGTAGTTTAGCAGTCTGCTGACAGTGTCCACCAGGTCCGTCATTATATTATATACCTACAGTAGTAATATACTTATTATATTATCTATACTAGCAGACGCAGTACGGTAGTCCACGGCTGTAGCTACCTCTGTGTCGTCAGTGCTCGTCCATAATTGTATACCTACCTGTGGTGGTTTTTTTTTTCTATCTTCTTCATACTAGTAGTTTAGCAGTCTGCTGACAGTGTCCACCAGGTCCGTCATTATATTATATATACCTACAGTAGTTATATATATATTTTTTTAATATAATTAATTATCATCTCTATACTAGCAGACGCAGTACGGTAGTCCACGGCTGTACCTACCTCTGTGTCGTCACTCGTCCATAATTGTATACCTACCTGTGGTGTTTTTTTTTTCTATCTTCTTCATACTAGTAGTTTAGCATTCTGCTGATAGTGTCCACCAGGTCCGTCATTATATTATATACCTACAGTAGTACTATATTTATTATATTATCTATACTAGCAGACGCAGTACGGTAGTCCACGGCTGTAGCTACCTCTGTGTCGTCAGTGCTCGTCCATAATTGTATACCTACCTGTGGTGGGGTTTTTTTTTCTATCTTCTTCATACTAGTAGTTTAGCAGTCTGCTGACAGTGTCCACCAGGTCCGTCATTATATTATATATACCTACAGTAGTTATATATATTTTTTTTTATATCATTAATTATCATCTCTATACTAGCAGACGCAGTACGGTAGTCCACGGCTGTAGCTACCTCTGTGTCGTCAGTCACTCGTCATCCATAAGTATACTAGTATCCATCAATCTCCATTGTTTACCTGAGGTGCCTTTTAGCTGTGCCTATTAAAATATGGAGAACAAAAATGTTGAGGTTACAAAAATAGGGAAAGATCAAGATCCACTTCCACCTCGGATACTGACTCCAGTGTCGACGTGCAGTGGACAGGAGAGTCCAGTGGGGACGAATTGATAATCTGTGAGGAGGGGGATGTACACAGTGAAAGGGGTGATGAATCGGAGGATGATGATGAGGTGGACATCTTGCCTCTGTAGAGCCAGTTTGTGCAAGGAGAGATTGATTGCTTCTTTTTTGGTGGGGGTCCAAACCAACCCGTCATTTCAGTCACAGTCGTGTGGCACACCCTGTCACTGAAATGATGGGCTTGTTAAAGTGTGCATGTCCTGTTTATACAACATAAGGGTGGGTGGGAGGGCCCAAAGACAATTCCATCTTGCACCTCTTTTTTTCTTTAATTTTTCTTTACGTCATGTGCTGTTTGGGGAGTACTTTTTGGAAGGGCCATCCTGCGTGACACAGCAGTGCCACTCCTAGATGGGCCAGGTGTTTGTGTCGGCCACTTGGGTCGCTGAGCTTAGTCACACAGCTACCTCATTTCGCCTCTTTTTTTCTTTGCGTCATGTGCTGTTTGGGGAGTATTTTTTTGAAGGGCCAGCCTGCATGACACTGCAGTGCCAGTCCTAGATGGGCCAGGTGTTTGTGTCGGCCACTTGGGTCGCTTAGCTTAGTCATCTAGCGACCTTGGTGCAAATTTTAAGACTAAAAATAATATTGTGAGGTGTGAGGTGTTCAGAATAGACTGGAAATGAGTGTAAACTATGGTTATTGAGGTTAATAATACTATGGGATCAAAATGATCCCCAAATTCTATGATTTAAGCTGTTTTTTAGAGTTTTTTAAAAAAAAACACCCGAATCTAAAACACACCCGAATCCGACAAAAAAAATTCAGTGAGGTTTTGCCAAAACGCGTTCGAACCCAAAACACGGCCGCGGAACCGAACCCAAAACCAAAACACAACACCCGAAAAATTTCCGGTGCACATCACTACATTTCACCTGGTCACCTGGTTTCATCAGCCACAGAACCTGTGTAACCCATGAGCGTATAAAGAGGAGAAGAAATAAGAGTTGTCTTTCTTGTGGCGCACTAGAAATGTATTATTCAATACCAGTGTATATAAAACTGTAAGGCGTACCCGCAAGGTGACATTCACAGGGAATAGGTAATGACATCCACTGGACTTGTTCACACCCGCTGGACGTGTTGGAAAGAGGTTGAGTGGACAGTGAGTGTGGCTGTGCCCTGTGGCACCATGTGGCACCATTGTACCGACAGCCGGACTGCTGAGAACGGGATCTGGAGGGTACATAACTTTTTTGTTTTCATTTCATCTCATGACACTCCACCCAAAGCTACTCTTCTGTTTATCCTATCAACTAGGACAACAATGAAGGTGACTCCATAACATTTCTTGGCGGACTCTGTAAATGCATTTAAAAACAGATTGGACCGTTTTCTAGCTGAAAAAGTTATCCAAGGCTATAGCATTAATATATTGTCAAAGTCAGAAAAATATCATGATGCACATTGCCATATTTGCACCTCATGCGTGTCCCCGCTGCGCGTGCATGAGCCCTCCCGTGCGTGCGTATACTCGCTGTTGCGTGCACCCGCGGGCGCACGGTATGCGCATTTACGGTAGGGTTTGTGTACGTCTAGCGTGCGACTCAATCGTTACATATTTTAACCATATAATGTATTTTGTAGATTATGGTCCCTTTGATAGAATCTGAAAGTTTAGTTAATATAGCATGTTCATAGACAAAGAGATCCCTCTTTGTTTGATACGAAGGGTCAGACAGGGGTTACACAGTGGTGTTTAGTATCCATCGGAAGAGTATTTAATTAGCAATATTCCGGTGTTGGTTAGAAACAGATTAATCGCTCGTGCGAATAGTTATGACTATAAGAAGTTTATGGACATTTACTATGTTTGCACTTTATTACCCATGCGGCGGGAAACCCAGTTCCCCTCCCACCTGAGCAGTTTGAAATAGTCACAGCCCACCTGTATGAACCAACCTATGACCTTTTGTTATAATGCAGAGACGAATTCCTGTGTCCAATGAACAATGAGATTGTAGGGACCATTGTATTGTACTGTGTGTAGTGTATATAAAGACAAGCCGATCTGATCCAGCTCCCACTCTACTCTTCTCTTCTCAACGGTTCTCATCACTGATAATCGGGAGCTGGATATCCAGAAAGGCGCTTGCGATTTTTTCCCTTGTGCGTAAGTTCTCTGCAACCATATTTGTCTCCTATTTGTTGTAAGCCATTCTCTCTCTCCTTCCCCTTAAATGTAATTGTGCCAATATTGTGTTTTAACGTGTGGTAATCCTGTTAGGTTTTTATGTTAGTTTGGTAGTGTATAACTTGTACTGTGTATTCTTTTGCAATAGAACGTTCATTTAAGGTGTTAGAACCTAAGACCGGTATCTGAGTGTTTATTATATTTCTAAGTGTTCTCAGAGCGTCACAGACGCTCATACAGCTTTTTAAACTAACAAGGTTACACTGCGTTGCATTTACACCTTATCACTACACAAAGGTATACAGTATAAGTACATTGTTTCTCTGACGTCCTAGTGGATACTGGGGACTCCGTAAGGACCATGGGGAATAGCGGCTCCGCAGGAGACTGGGCACAAAAGTAAAGCTTTAGAACTACCTGGTGTGCACTGGCTCCTCCCCCTATGACCCTCCTCCAAGCCTCAGTTAGATTTTTGTGCCCGAACGAGAAGGGTGCACACTAGGTGGCTCTCCTGAGCTGCTTAGTGAAAAGTTTAGTTTTAGGTTTTTTATGTTCAGTGAGACCTGCTGGCAACAGGCTCACTGCATTGAGGGACTAAGGGGAGAAGAAGCAAACTCACCTGCGTGCAGAGTGGATTGGGCTTCTTAGGCTACTGGACACCATTAGCTCCAGAGGGACCGATCACAGGCCCAGCCATGGATAGGTCCCAGAGCCGCGCCGCCGGCCCCCTTACAGAGCCAAAAGACAGAAGAGGTCCGGAAAATCGGCAGCAGAAGACGTCCTGTCTTCAACAAGGTAGCGCACAGCACTGCAGCTGTGCGCCATTGCTCTCAGCACACTTCACACTCCGGTCACTGAGGGTGCAGGGCGCTGGGGGGGGGGCGCCCTGAGACGCAATAAAAACACCTTGGATGGCAAAAAAATGCATCACATATAGCTCCTGGGCTATATGGATGAATTTAACCCCTGCCAGAATACACAGAAAAACGGGAGATAAGGCCGCCGAGAAGGGGGCGGAGCCTATCTCCTCAGCACACTGGTGACATTTTCCCTCACAGCTCCGTTTGAGGGAAGCTCCCTGGCTCTCCCCTGCAGTCACTACACTACAGAAAGGGTTAAAAAAGAGAGGGGGGCACTAATTAGGCGCAGTATTAACAATACACCAGCTATAAGGGGAAAAACACTTATATAAGGTTATCCCTGTATATATATAGCGCTCTGGTGTGTGCTGGCAAACTCTCCCTCTGTCTCCCCAAAGGGCTAGTGGGGTCCTGTCCTCTAGCAGAGCATTCCCTGTGTGTGTGCTGTGTGTCGGTACGTTTGTGTCGACATGTATGAGGAGAAAAATGATGTGGAGAGGGAGCAGATTGCCTGTAATAGTGATGTCATCCCCTAGGGGGTCGACACCTGAGTGGGTGAACTGTTGGAAGGAATTACGTGACAGTGTCAGCTCTGTATAAAAGACAGTGATTGACATGAGACAGCCGGCTACTCAGCTTGTGCCTGTCCAGACGTCTCATAGGCCGTCAGGGGCTCTTAAGCGCCCGTTACCTCAGATGGCAGATATAGACGCCGACACGGATACTGACTCCAGTGTCGACGGTGAAGAGACAAATGTGACTTCCAGTAGGGCCACACGTTACATGATTGAGGCAATGAAAAATGTTTTACACATTTCTGATAATACGAGTACCACCAAAAAGGGGTATTATGTTCGGTGAGGAAAAACTACCTGTAGTTTTCCTGAATCTGAGAAATTAAATGAGGTGTGTGATGATGCGTGGGTTTCCCCCGATAACAACTGATAATTTCTAAAATGTTATTGGCATTATATCCTTTCCCGCCAGAGGTTAGGGTGCGTTGGGAAACACCCCCTAGGGTGGATAAAGCGCTCACACGCTTGTAAGAACAAGGGCTCTACCCTCTCCTGAGATGGCCGCCCTTAAGGATCCTGCTTATAGAAAGCAGGAGGGTATCCTAAAATGTATTTACACACATACTGGTGTTATACTGCGACCAGCAATCGCCTCAGCCTGGATGTGCAGTGCTGGGTTGGCGTGGTCGGATTCCCTGACTGAAAATATTGATACCTTAGATAGGGACAGTATATTATTGCCTATAGAGCATTTAAAAGATGCAATTCTATATATGCGTGATGCACAGCGGAATATTTGCCGACTGGCATCAAGTCTAAGTGCGTTGTCCATTTCTGCCAGTAGAGGGTTATGGACACGACAATGGTCAGGTGATGCGGATTCCAAACGGCATTTGGAAGTATTGCCTTATTAAGGGGAGGAGTTATTTGGGGTCGGTCTTTCAGACCTGGTGGCCACGGCAACAGCTGGGAAATCCACGTTTGTACCCCAGGTCGCCTCTCAACATAAGAAGACGCCGTATTATCAGGCGCAGTCCGTTCGTGGGCAAGCGGGCAAAAGGTTCCTCATTTCTGCCCCGTGACAGAGGGAGAGGAAAAAGGCTGCAGAAATCAGCCAGTTCCCAGGAACAGAAGCCCTCTCCCGCCTCTGCCAAGCCCTCAGTATGACGCTGGGGCTTTACAAGCAGAATCAGGCACGGTGGGGGCCCGTCTCAATGAATTTCAGAGCGCAGTGGGCTCACTCGCAAGTAGACCCCTGGATCCTTCAGGTGATATCTCAGGGGTACAAATTGAAATTCGAGACGTCTCCCCCTCGCCGTTTCCTAAAGTCGGCTTTACCGATGTCTCCCTTTGACAGGGAGGCAGTTTTGGAAGCCATTCACAAGCTGTATTCCCAGCAGGTGATAATCAAGGTACCCCTCCTGCAACAGGAAATGGGGTATTATTCCACACTGTTGTGGTACCGAAGCTGGACGGCTCGGTGAGACCGATTTTAAATCTAAAATCTTGAACACTTACATACTGAGGTTCAAATTCAAGATTGAGTCACTCAGAGCAGTGATTGCGAACCTGGAAGAAGGGGACTACATGATGTCTCGGGACATCAAGGATGCTTACCTTCAGGTCCCAATTTACCCTTCTCACCAAGGGTACCTCAGGTTTGTGGTACAGAACTGTCACTATCAGTTTCAGACGCTGCCGTATGGATGGTCCACGGCACCCCGGGTCTTTACCAAGGTAATGGCCGAAATGATGATACTCCTTCGAAGGAAGGGAATTTTAGTTATCCCTTACTTGGACGATTCCCTGATAAGGGTAAGATCCAGGGAACAGTTGGAGGTCGGTGTAGCACTATCTCAGGTAGTGTTGCGGCAGCACGATTGGATTCTCAATATTCCAAAATCGCAGCTGATTCCGACGACTCGTCTTCTGTTCCTAGGGATGATCCTGGACACAGTCCAGAAAAAGGTGTTTCTCCCGGAGGAGAAAGTCAGGGAGTTATCCGAGCTAGTCGGGAACCTCCTATAACCGAGCCAAGTCTCAGTACATCAATGAAAGGGTTCTGGGAAAAATGGTGGCTTCCTACGAAGCAATCCCATTCGGCAGATTCCACGCAAGAACTTTCCAGTGGGACCTGCTGGACAAATGGTCCGGGTCGCATCTTCAGATGCATCAGCGGATAACCCTGTCACCAAGGACAAGGGTGTCTCTCCTGTGGTGGTTGCAGAGTGCTCATCTTCTAGAGGGCCGCAGATTCGACATTCAGGACTGGGTCCTGGTGACCACGGATGCCAGCCTGCGAGGCTGGGGAGCAGTCACACAGGGAAGGAATTTCCAGAGCTTATGGTCAAGCCTGGAGACATCACTTCACATAAATATCCTGAAGCTAAGGGCCATTTACAATGCTCTAAGCTCAGCAAGACCTCTGCTTCAAGGTCACCCGGAGTTGATCCATTCGGACAACATCACAGCAGTCACCCACGTAAACAGACAGGGTGGCACAAGAAGCAGGAGGGCAATGGCAGAAGCTGCAAGGATTCTTCGTTGGGCGGAAAATCATGTGATAGCACTGTCAGCAGTATTCATTCCGGGAGTGGACAACTGGGAAGCAGACTTCCTCAGCAGACACGACCTCCACCCGGGAGAGTGGGGACTTCACCCAGAAGTCTTCCACATGTTTATAAAACTCGACAAGTATTGCGCCAGGTCAAGGGACCCTCAGGCAATAGCTGTAGATGCTCTGGTAACACAGTGGGTGTACCAGTCAGTGTATGTGTTCCCTCCTCTGCCTCTCATACCCAAGGTACTGAGAATTATAAGATGGAGAGGAGTAAGCACTATATTCGTGGCTCCGGATTGGCCAAGAAGGACTTGGTAACCGGAACTTCAAGAGATGCTCACGGAGGATCCGTGGCCTCTACCTCTAAGAAGGGACCTGCTCCAGCAAGGACCCTGTCTGTTCCAAGACTTACCGCGGCTGCGTTTGACGGCATGGCGGTTGAACGCCGGATCCTGAAGGAGAAAGGCATTCCGGATGAAGTCATTCCTATCCTGATCAAAGCCAGGAAGGATATAACCGCAAAACATTATCACCGCATTTGGCGAAAATATGTTGTGTGGTGCGAGGCCAGTAAGGCCCCGACGGAGGAATTTTCAACTAGGTCGATTCCTACATTTCCTGCAAACAGGAGTGTCTATGGACCTGAAATTGGGGTCCATTAAGGTTCAAATTTCGGCCCTGTCAATTTTCTTCCAAAAAGAAATAGCTTCAGTCCCTGAAGTTCAGACGTTTGTAAAAGGGGTACTGCATATACAGCCTCCTTTTGTGCCTCCAGTGGCACCTTGGGATCTCAATGTAGTTTTTGGGTTCCAAAAGTCACATTGGTTTGAACCACTTAAATATGTGGAGTTAAAATATCTCACATGGAAAGTGGTTATACTGTTGGCCCTGGCCTGGGCCAGGTGCGTGTCAGAATTGGCGGCTTTATCCTGTAAAAGCCCTCATCTGATTTTCCATTCGGACAGGGCGGAATTGAGGACTCGTCCTCAGTTTCTCCCTAAGGTGGTTTTCAGCGTTTCACCTGAATCAACCTATTGTGGTGCCTGCGGCTACTAGGGACTTGGAGGACTCCAAGTTGCTAGACGTTGTCAGGGCCCTGGAAATATAGGTTTCCAGGACGGCTGGAGTCAGAAAATCTGACTCGTTGTTTATTCTGTATGCACCCAACAAGCTGGGTGCTCCTGCTTCTAAACAGACTATTGCTCGTTGGATTTGTAGTACAATTCAGCTTGCACATTCTGTGGCAGGCCTGCCACAGCCAAAAATCTGTAAATGCCCACTCCACAAGGAAGGTGGGCTCATCTTGGGCGGTTGCCCGAGGGGTCTCGGCTTTACAACTTTGCCGAGCAGCTACTTGGTCAGGAGCAAATACGTTTGTAAAATTCTACAAATTTGATACCCTGGCTGAGGAGGACCTGGAGTTCTCTCATTTAGTGCTGCAGAGTCATCCGCACTCTCCCGCCCGTTTGGGAGCTTTGGTCCCCATGGTCCTTACGGAGTCCCCAGCATCCACTAGGACGTCAGAGAAAATAAGAATTTACTTACCGATAATTCTATTTCTCGTAGTCCGTAGTGGATGCTGGGCGCCCATCCCAAGTGCGGATTGTCTGCAATACTGGTACATAGTTATTGTTACCAAAAAATCGGGTTATTGCTGTAGTGAGCCATCTTTTCTAGAGGCTCCTCTGTTATCATGCTGTTAACTGGGTTTAGATCACAAGTTATATGGTGTGATTGGTGTGGCTGGTATGAGTCTTACCCGGGATTCAAAATCCTTCCTTATTGTGTACGCTTGTCCGGGCACAGTATCCTAACTGAGGCTTGGAGGAGGGTCATAGGGGGAGGAGCCAGTGCACAGCAGGTAGTTCTAAAGCTTTACTTTTGTGCCCAGTCTCCTGCGGAGCCGCTATTCCCCATGGTCCTTACGGAGTCCCCAGCATCCACTACGGACTACGAGAAATAGAATTATCGGTAAGTAAATTCTTATTTTTTGATATTGTTACAAAGGTTTAACTCTGTGAGCGTCAGCGCCGCTTGAGATCTCCTCGTGGTCTCGAGCGTCCGCTACGCTGATAGCATATCATTACGTTAGTCGGCAGCCTATAGCGTGCTTGCCTTTACGCTTTGAGCCGTGAGCGAACGTGCCGCTCGTGCGTCTCATCCACGGCTAAGCGTTCGTTACGCTACGTGTGTACTCTTACGGTAATTCATACGCCAATTGCGTACTGTGTTCCTCAACCTTTTAGAGTGTTTTAGGTACGACATATAATAGGCATTGTCAATTGGGGACTCGCCCGCTCTTCACATATCTGCACTAGGTAATTTCAGCAGACATTATCGGTCAGCAAAAGGCGGGAGGTAATATTCCTCGTAGTGCTGACCAGATAAGCGTCTGCTTCGCTTAGTAAGGAGTGCTGAAGGAATCCGGAACCGGAAGGTAGGAACAGTACGTTATTGTCTTTTAAAACCTGTTTAGTTTCTGTTTTGCGAACGTACGCATAAGCACACACACTTGTATTTCTTGTTTAGTATTATTTGTTCGTGCCTCATTCTCCTGATTGCCAGATACTAGTGATAAAAGTGCTGAGACATCTGTTGTTATTTAATAGTTAAAAGATAAAAAGTAATATTTAAGGGAATAATTGTAAAAGACACGCACACAATCTCGCCTGGAAATACAAGGGAGATTTGGGTGGTGTGCAGTGAATGATTACTGTTAAAGATCATTCACATTGATAAACGTGTAGTGTGTTACTGTGGACGTACTTGGGTTGTATACACGTGTCCTTACAAGGGCAGGGCGTACGCAACGCAAGGGTCGATGCACGGAGCGTATATTACGCAACGGAGCATACGGATACGCCCACACGATGATACAAACTGCACGATAGTATTGTTTTAGTAGGCGATAAGGAAGTAACGCGAAAATAACACAAATCTATCTCAAATCCAAAAGTTTAAAGTTAAAAGAAAAACCTTCTCTATTGCAATTCTTCTGCGTTAGGCTAATACCGAATGAAAGGATTTCTGCGCAGAAATAAAATTAAAGTGTACATGTGGTAAGAGTGTGTGTAGAGATAAGATTTCTCTTTTATTACGGACGTGGGAACCATAGGCCAGTAGAAAGAGGTACACCAGCGAGAGTGATATCGTGGGGTGGCTTGGGAGGCGTCCCTTGTTATTCTCGACATATTTATGAGCAGTAGAGTCTGCTGTACATAAAAGCACAGACCAGGAGGTCACAGAACAATAGGTTCAGGTACAGCAGACTAGAAGTAGAGAGAGCACAACCAAAGAGGGTTGGTGCGAGACCCATATAGGCCAAAGAAGCTCATTGCTGAAGGAATTTGCAGCCGAAATTTTCAATTCCGTTGATTGTTCCGCACATAAGATTAGTTGCTTGTGTGCAGATACGATTTTACCGCATGTGATTGTGTGCATTAGCGTGTCTTGAATTCAGAAGAACGCTACTTGCACATTGTTAACGTGATTTGTGTAATTTTTTTTATTTTAAGGGAAGTAGCCTGATCACTCAGGGACATTCCAGCGACTGATACTTGCTGGGGAGGGTAAGACACTCCCACACGCCCGAGCAAGTAGACGTACTTAGGTGCCCTAGGTTGGGTACAGAACCTCTGGGAACTTTGGTCGCCGTATTGGCCAGCGTGGGCGGAGTTAAGTGGGCAGACCTCGTTGCAAAACCCCCACCGCAGCCTTACCCCGAACATTTTGGTTTTCTGTAAGGGTTGCCGAAGACCCTGATTTGAAGTCAGAGGTAGTGAAAGCAGCACCTGCAGAGATGGGGGCCAGTTGTTCAGGTAAGGGGCGATCAACCCAGGTTCAGGTTGATTTGGTAAACCGACCAATCGGGTCGGCAAGGTATATCATGTGTGAAAAATATGGTTATCACACAGAGACATTGTGCAATGAATTGGAGAGGATGACTGTGCATGACGGGAACAAATTTCCCCGGGTAGGTACTTTTAACCCAGAAGTGTTACAAAATTTAAAGAGAAGAGTATGCCTGATTAAATCCTCAAAAAGGCGTATTAGACATTATGATTATTTAACATTGTGGCAACAGGAAGGTGAAATACAAAGGGGGTTGGCGCAAGCCGCTGGATCTAACCCTATCAGGAAACTGATAGCCACTGCACCCCCACCACCATACATACCTGGAGAGAAATTGGTTGCAGAGAATGGCACTCAGGGTTATGTTAAATGTGTAGAAGTTAAGGATAATGTAACCAAAATAATTAATGCTAACACTAATCCGTGCAAGTTGTACCCTGTTTTGAACTTTCCCCGGGATTGTGACCAAGAGGATGAGCCCACAACAATATCAGCACTCTCCCTAGCAGCCACCATATCAGAAACAGCAGTAGGCACGACCCAACCCGTAAGATTAGCATCAAAGGCCCCTAGCGGAGGGACAGGTGAGGTCGTATCGACTGGTAAGTACGGCACCATACACTATGCTGAAACCATTTCACCAAATATTGTAGAATCTACACAGACTGATGTTGTTAGACTTAATCCCGTTAGGGTAATAGCAGTGCCAAATGGGAAAACTGATACTTCAGGAGCAACCCCTATCAGGAACATCGCCATGCACTGTCCCTTTTCCCGAACGGAACTAAGGTCAATGATGTCTGAATTCCCTGATCCTAGGAAAGACTTAGCTGCATGTCAAAAGTATATTAGAGAGCTAGGAAATTCTGCAGAGCCAAATAACAAAGATTGGAGGACAGTTTTAAGGGCATGTTTACCCCCCAATGTTGATTCGTTAAAGTTTATCGCTGATTGCAAGTTAGATGAGGAAGTACCACTAACAGACGAGTATAATCAAGATAATGTAAAAAGAATCAACTTACAGTTAGGAGTATATTTTCCTGCAGTAGTAAAGTGGAATAAAATCTTTACAATAAAACAAAAAGAAGGTGAATCCGCATCAGAGTATTTTCACCGGGCTCTGCAGGATATGGCTAGGTACACCGGTATAGATGACATTAAAACAAATGTACACCACAGGGAAGTAGCTGTTTCAGTATTAATGGACGGTCTAAAAGAGGTTTTAAGGAATAGAATACAAACCACTAGGCCTGATTGGAGAGGTATGTCGGTGGATGCATTGGGAGAGGCTGCTGCAGGGCATGATCGGAATATCATCAGACACAGGGAGTCACAGAGTGATAAATTAATGGCTGTAAGCATACAGGCTCTTACTACCGGGCCACCTCAGCCCAGAACTGTGACCCCTGTGGGTAAGTCAAGAGGTATAAAATGTTATAGTTGTCACAGAGAGGGACACATGTCACGTGATTGTAAAGCAAGACAAATGCAAAATTCATATCAATCCCCTAGACAACGACCTGATACGAGACGTTGGGATCAAGGACCGCAGAGGCGGAGCTATGAGCCACATGCAGGGGAAACAAAAGGTATCCCCCAAGAAGAGACTGGCAAATCTCTGATAGTTCCCATCTACCCCCACCACAAGTAATTGCTGCCAGCGCGATTCAGGGAGGTCACCATACCCAATAGGGGTGTGGCCACACCTGTAATCTGCAGCCAGTGAAATTGATTGCGAGTCTTGGAAGTGAACCCGAGATTACGATTGATGTAGCTGGTAAATCATTAAATTTCCTTGTAGATACGGGGGCGGCCAAATCAGTGATAAATTCGACAGTGGGCATGAGAACCACTGGTAAGACAATTCCAGCCATGGGAGTAACGGGAGTAGTACAGCACTACCCTGTTAGCAAACCAGCAGAGATTACAATAGGGCCTTTGCATACCAAGCATTCCTTTTTGCTGGCTGCATCGGCACCGACTAATCTCCTGGGAAGAGATTTATTGTGTCAAATGGGGTGCGTCATTTATTGTACTCCTGAAGGTGTATTCTTAGACATACCTGAGAATCACGCTCAGGAAGTACAAGACATGCTAGACTCCCCATCAAAATTAATGTCACATACTGTTATGACAAGTAGGACTCCATCCCAAGTAGAAGAAATGACATCTCACATACCAGAGTCACTTTGGACTAAAGATGGACAAGACACTGGATTAATGGCAAACGTAGCTCCAGAAGTTGTGCAAGTAAAAGATGGTAGGATAGCTCCAAAAATCCCACAATACCCTCTGAAGCCAGAGGTGGAATTAGGAGTGTACCCCGTAATAGAGCGCTTGCTACAACAGGGCATTCTGGTAAGAACATCCAGCACTGCCAATAGTCCCATCTTCCCTGTGAAAAAGAGTGGGGGGAGGGGTTACCGGCTAGTGCAGGATCTAAGGGGGATTAACAAAATAGTTGAGTCAGTTCCCCGTAGTACCAAATCCAGCTGTCATCCTTATGCAGATCCCTCCCACTGCGAAATTTTTCACTGTTATTGACCTCTGCTCCACTTTTTTCTCGGTACCTCTGCACCCTGACAGCCAATATTTGTTTGCATTTACATATAGAGGAGTCCAATACACATGGACTCGATTACCACAAGGTTTCATAGACAACCCAAGCATTTTCTCACAGGCTTTGCATGATTGTTTACAGTCTTTCCAACCAGAGAGTGGATCAATATTGATACAGTATGTGGATGATTTACTACTGTGTTCAGATTCACTGGAAGCGTCCCTGAAAGATACGAAACAGCTCCTGTTTCATCTTTCAGACACAGGACACAAGGTTTCCAAAGACAAGTTGCAATTATGCCAGACTAAAGTAAAATATTTGGGACACTGTCTGACACAAGGACTGAGACACCTAACCGCTGATAGAATTCAAGCAATTAGACACATGACTCTGCCACAAACCCAGCAACAGATCAGAACGTTTTTAGGAATGTGCGGGTATTGCCGTAACTGGATCCCAGGTTTTTCCATTCTAGCATTACCTTTGCAAGAGATGGTCTCATCAAACAAACCTGATCGGATTTCGCATACAGACGAATCCGAGATGGCATTTGAGAGACTTAAACAGTGCCTAACGCAGGCACCAGCATTAGGTATGCCAGACTATGGGAAACCCTTTGAGCTGTACGGAACAGAAAGTGCTGGTTGCGCGGCAGGCGTCCTAACCCAAAAGCACGGTGATGCCAGCAGGCCGGTAGCATACTACAGCGCTCAACTAGATACGGTAGCGCGATCCCTCCCCACATGCTTGCGAAGCGTTGCTGCGATAGCATTGCTAGTTACAAAAAGCGAAGATGTAGTGCTAGGACACAACCTCACAATTCATACGCCACATGCAGTGTCAGCCTTGCTGAATTCTGCCCAAACCAGGCACGTCTCATCAGCGCGGTTTACACGATGGGAATTGGCATTAATGGCCCCCGTAAACATCACCATAAGGAGATGCAGTGCATTAAATCCTGCAACATATCTCCCAGGTGTGCCTGGACAGGCACAAAGGGTGGAGGATGAGAGTGATGGTGATGCAGGATTTAAGACAGGCGGACTCGGTAGACTTGTGTACTGGATACGCAGTCGTAGATGACCAAGGCACCATAGAAGCAGAACCACTAGGCCCACCTCACTCAGCCCAGGTTGCTGAACTGGTTGCCCTAACCAGAGCATGTGAATTGGCTAAGGGCAAGTCAGCCAATATCTACACCGATTCTAGATACGCCTTCGGGGTAGTCCATGATTTCGGAGCCCTATGGCGCCTCAGAAATTTCATGACGGCAGCTGGTACACCGGTAGCGCATGCAGCTCACATCAAAAGGCTTCTAACAGCGATACAGGAACCCGACAGAGTGGCTGTTATCAAGTGTAAAGCACATACATATAGTCAAGACCCGGTATCACTTGGTAAAGGCCGAGCAGACGAAGCTGCTAAGTTAGCAGCTGGTACCCCCAGACAGACAGACACCACACAACTGATGGTATTCAATACCGTCAACACACAGAAATTGTGTGAAATGCAAAATTTGTGTTCCACTCAGGAAAAGGCAGTTTGGAGGTCAAAAGGATATGGCCAAGAGTCCTCAGGACTCTGGACAGATGGACAGGGTAAACCAGTGGCACCCAGAGCATACCTTCCAAGTCTAGCTGAAGCAGCACACGGGCTGACTCATTTGGGCAAAGAAGGGATGTGTAAGCTAGTAAGAGCTTATTGGTGCGCCCCAGGATTTTCATCCCATGCGGGAAAGAGAGCAATGTCATGCCTCACCTGCTTGAGGAAGAATATCGGAAAGACAATACCGACGGAACCATCCCATATCCCACCTACAGGCGGCCCTTTCCAGGTAATACAAATTGATTTCATACAATAACCCCCTTGTCGAAATTTGAAGTATGTACTAGTTTGTATAGATGTGTTCTCAAATTGGGTCGAAGCATTTCCTGCGGCCACAAATACCGCTATGTTTACTGCAAAGAAAATTGTGCAGGAATTTGTGTGTAGATACGGTATCCCTAGAATAATTGAAAGTGATAGGGGTACCCATTTTACAGGTGATGTCTTTCAAGGAATGTGTAAGTTGATGGGAATTGATAGTAAGCTGCACACTCCGTACCGCCCCCAGGCGAGTGCGAAAGTAGAAAGAGTGAACAGCACTATTAAAAATAAATTGAGCAAAGTTATGGCAGAAACAGGATTGACATGGCCAGAAGCTTTACCCATTGTACTATACAGCATCAGAACCACTCCCAGGTCCCCTCTTAATCTGTCCCCCTTTGAAATCTTGTTTGGTCGACAACCGCATGTTATGATTAACCCTCAGGATGATTTGAAGTGTAACAATGAAGTGACTGTAAAATACCTGGTTAACATGAGTAAACAGCTAAGGAATCAGAATGACAATCTGAAGTTAGTGATTCCTGATCTGCCAGATAGTAATTGTCATGACATTGAACCTGGGGATTATGTAATGATACGGAATTTTCTACGCTCAGGTTGCCTTATTGACAGATGGGAAGGACCATACCAAGTCTTATTGATTAGCACGACAGCATTGAAGGTTGCCGAGAGAGAGACTTGGGTTCATTCGTCCCATTGTAAGAAGGTTACTGATCCAGAGAGGTCCCGTGATAAAGAACGGTAGAGGAAGTTGTATCACTGGAGTGTCTGTTTCAGGAGGACTGAGACGTCACCTGAGCATTGAAAATAATAAGATCGGAGGCAGTTGTCGATTCCCTGTTCCCTTTTATTGTTTTTCTCCACTTCCCATCCCATCTCCCTCAATTATTTCTTTCCCCCTTCTCATTCTTCTCCATTTCCTCCTATAAGATGGACTTGCCCCAAGAGACTGTGATCCGGATTTTCCTGTTGACCATGATGTTGACCAGAGCAGTCTGTTCCGGCGAGAGTACCATGGAGGTCGAGAGAGAGGTTCTGGGACGGGTTCTGATGACAGAGATGGAGGCGTAGTTTTCCAAGAACAATATAATCATCAAGCAAAGGCGAGTATCAGAAAACGATCCGATAGCATTGACAATAGAAGGAATTGTGAAGGATTGTTAGCTGAAGAGAACTGTATCTGTAGACTCTGTGACAGTGTAGTTGAGGATGGGTGCATCAAGAAATGTCAGTCCAGTTTTAATATCCACATGGACCGGCATCCATTGAGTGACTATCACTCCTTAGTGGGTAAGGTGTTAAACCAGACAGATTGTTGGGTATGCTCTCAAGTACCTGAAGGCCATAGCAAATCAGGATTAGTACCATTCCCTTTAACGGTAGGGGAGGTACTTGAGCTAAGTGGTGGGAGGCCGGTGGACAGGAGGTTTAATATCTCCTGTCCTCCTAGCTTGAAGCTCCACCAATATCATGTGGATAGATCCCTAATATGTTTTAACATTTCCAATCCCCAAAAGCCGGGAAATTGGGAAGTGTCATGGAATAACCAAACCATAACCTTTTCATATAGAGCAGATAGAATGCCTACAGATACAGAACTTATACGCCACATAGCCGGTAGTGGAAAATATTTCCGATATAGGTATACCCTAGGAAGTAGGATCATGAGAGTTGGAGAAGTATCACCAGGATACTGTGCACAGATCGTACAAACAGATACGTGTACTAAACAGATGGGAGAATTAGGGTTAGGAGATTTCATATGGAAAATGTGTAATATGGTTATGTCCTACTCCGTCCCATATGTTCTCCCCGATGATGCATATTTCATATGCGGGAGGAAGGTGTATAAGTGGCTTGCCCCAAACTCAGAAGGATTATGTTATATTGGAAAAGTACTGCCTGAGGTAATGACTGTATCGCATACCAAAATGAAAGATATTCACTGTGGTACCCAAGCTCCTTACACTCACACTCATTATGAGCACGTAGTTAAAAGGCAACTGACAGAAAAGACAGAGCATCCGGCCTCTGACCTGATCCATGAATTCCCCGGGATTCAGGTTCTACTCGCGTTAGACATCACTCGCACCGCCAGAGGAGTGTTGAACTATAAATATATATCTGCGCTTGCAAATTTATTAGACAATATCACTGAAATGTATGACGACACTTTTAGGTATACTGGAAGGGAGCTCCAGGCTTATAAAACAGAACTGGTTCAGCATAGGATGGTTCTTAATTATCTCACGGCAGTGACAGGTGGATATTGTGTCACACTGGCAATGCAGTATGGCGTAAAATGCTGCACTTATATTACGAATAGCACCGAGGACCCGGTCGAGGTCATAGACCAAAAGATGGACGACATTCTCCAATTAAAGTGGGAGTTCCGCAGGAGACACAATCTCACCCTTGCTGCTGTGGGTAATGAGCTGACCGGTTGGGTGTCATGGTTGAATCCGCGAAATTGGTTCTCTGGTTTAGGAGAATGGGCTCAAGGAATTATAATGGATGTAGGGAAATTTCTTCTGTGTATCTTGGGTGTTGTCATATCGATTGGTTTGATATTTAGATGCGTTCAGGCTTTAACGAAGTGTAAACGAAGTACTAGGGTGATGAGTCTAAGGAGTGAGGACATTGTAATTCCAATGGATTTGATTTATGACCCAACGATAGAGACAATGTTGTGATGAAAATGTGATTCCACGGTCCGTTTCTTTCACCCGTTTCTCCTTTGTTTTCCTCCAAGGTAAAAAGAAACCCGCCTGGAAGAAGAATTTGACAACCTTTTACACAGACAACAGATGGACTATGCCATAGACCCCCTTATCCCTAGTAATGTTAATTTTACGCTAGCCCAACACTTTTTGTAAGTCTATGGACATTGAGAAAGCTTTTGCTCGCACTTTTGGCAAAAGCCCAAGGAGACTACAGTCAACATGTACATCAAGACAAGACACCAGACAGGACTTCAATCAACAAATGCATATTAACCTCACATAGAATATCACTGCATTTACCATAATTGTTTCTTATCTTCATCTCTACAACCTTCAGGTAATGACACACATAGTCGATAGGGAATACAGGCACAGATATCAGCACTCACATATCCCCCCATTCATGTATCATCAACTAAAATGTGCTCCCCCCATTTTGTTGCAACCAAAAGCCGAAAAGAGCTCGGTAAAGTTTGACAGCCCATCCACAGACCCTTAATACGGGATAAGAAGGAATTCAAATGTATACTTCGCAATACCTCGAAGCTTGATTTAAAACACGTACGGCACGATGATACATGACCCCCCCAAACATGGATTCATAAACACATGCTTCTGCTATCTCACTAGGTCATACCCTTTTCTCGCCTTCTTCTCTCCTCCCTTACCCAATCATAGAAATGTATTTACACATGACATATATTTTTCTCTTTTTGAAATGTTTTAGGAAGTGGCAGTTATTGGTGACTGCCAAAGGGTGGACTGTCAAAGTCAGAAAAATATCATGATGCACATTGCCATATTTGCACCTCATGCGTGTCCCCGCTGCGCGTGCATGAGCCCTCCCGTGCGTGCGTATACTCGCTGTTGTGTGCACCCGCGGGCGCACGGTATGCGCATTTACGGTAGGGTTTGTGTAAGTCTAGCGTGCGACTCAATCGTTACATATTTTAACCATATAATGTATTTTGTAGATTATGGTCCCTTTGATAGAATCTGAAAGTTTAGTTAATATAGCATGTTCATAGACAAAGAGATCCCTCTTTGTTTGATACGAAGGGTCAGACAGGGGTTACACAGTGGTGTTTAGTATCCATCGGAAGAGTATTTAATTAGCAATATTCCGGTGTTGGTTAGAAACAGATTAATCGCTCGTGCGAATAGTTATGACTATAAGAAGTTTATGGACATTTACTATGTTTGCACTTTATTACCCATGCGGCGGGAAACCCAGTTCCCCTCCCACCTGAGCAGTTTGAAATAGTCACAGCCCACCTGTATGAACCAACCTATGACCTTTTGTTATAATGCAGAGACGAATTCCTGTGTCCAATGAACAATGAGATTGTAGGGACCATTGTATTGTACTGTGTGTAGTGTATATAAAGACAAGCCGATCTGATCCAGCTCCCACTCTACTCTACTCTTCTCAACGGTTCTCATCACTGATAATCGGGAGCTGGATATCCAGAAAGGCGCTTGCGATTGTTTCCCTTGTGCGTAAGTTCTCTGCAACCATATTTGTCTCCTATTTGTTGTAAGCCATTCTCTCTCTCCTTCCCCTTAAATGTGATTGTGCCAATATTGTGTTTTAACGTGTAGTAATCCTGTTAGGTTTTTATGTTAGTTTGGTAGTGTATAACTTGTATTGTGTATTCTTTTGCAATAGAACGTTCATTTAAGGTGTTAGAACCTAAGACCGGTATCTGAGTGTTTATTATATTTCTAAGTGTTCTCAGAGCGTCACAGACGCTCATACAGCTTTTTAAACTAACAAGGTTACACTGCGTTGCATTTACACCTTATCACTACACAAAGGTATACAGTATAAGTACATTGTTTTTGATATTGTTACAAAGGTTTAACTCTGTGAGCGTCAGCGCCGCTTGAGATCTCCTCGTGGTCTCGAGCGTCCGCTACGCTGATAGCGTATCATTACGTTAGTCGGCAGCCTATAGCGTGCTTGCCTTTACGCTTTGAGCCGTGAGCGAACGTGCCGCTCGTGCGTCTCATCCATGGCTAAGCGTTCGCTACGTGTGTACTCTTACGGTTATTCATACGCCAATTGCGTACTGTGTTCCCCAACCTTTTAGAGTGTTTTAGGTACGACATATAATAGGCATTGTCAATATTTACATTATGTATATGGGAGTGTCAATACTGTAGGTAAGAAACAATTATTTCGGCTGGTGCATTATACTGTGCACGGCTTAATACAGAATACAGGTTGAACCCGGAACCCGATGAGCATTTTGCCTCTTTTCAACCTTATTAACTATGTTACTATGTTACCTATACTCAATACGTCCCGGTGGTCTAGTGGGGTCCCTGCTCAATGACAATGTCCACACCAGCATCACGCTCTGTCTCCCTAGACCGCGACAGGAATGCAATTTAATGGCTGGTTCCACCTGGGGGATCCTGTTACCTCCTCCCTGTAGCAGCCAAGCGAACAAGGAGAGCATCTGCAACCGTGTGCCTAAAGCCAGAGCGTCTCCACCGTAAGTACCTGGGAACAGGTTGCAGAAGTATGCAATGCCACTTGGGAGGTGATGGGGATGCAGTGCTGAATGTCACACTGACATATCAGCACTGCAGCCCTTGAAGTCTTCTTAGAAAGCTTTTCCGGGTCTGCTCAACGCAGCCCCCCTGTTAGGTGACCTGCTGCTACAGTCACCAACTCGAAACTGAGCTCTCAGTGCCTGGAGGTGGGTTTATAGAGGAGGCACCAATGCATCCTTCGACAGCTTAAAGCTTTAGGGACCTATTTATCACCATCCGCATCCAGGATGCGGATTACAGATGATAAAATCGCCCAAACTCGCACTGTGATAATTGATTACATCGCAGGGATGTATCAATTGTCGCATGCAGGGACAGAGCTTGCGGTCAAGGCTCTGTCCCTGTGATGACACTCCGAAGCATCATCAGAGTATTTTTTGGAAAGAATACCCCGATGTCCTGCTGCACATGCGCCGCCCCCACCGACATCGCTGCTACTGCCGCCACCCGGTCAACCACCCCCGTTGCGACTACCCCCACACACCGCGACCCCCCCAGCAGATCAATATACTTACCAGTCCAGGGAGCCGGTCCGCGCTGCTCCTGCTGGGCTGCCGGGCACCGGATCCTGTATGCTACGGTGTCCCCCGGTGCTATAAAGTGCGCTGCCGCTTTGCAACATCACTTTACTGCACCGGGGTGAGATTGCAGCACATGGGGGACCCGGCGCCTGGCAGCCAGTAGCGGATCTTGCCACGGGCAAGCAGGACTTTTGCCCGGGGCACCATGGCAAGATCCGCTGCTGCTGTGTTGCCACCGGCAGCCGCTGCCCGCTTTCCGCTGTGAAGGGAAACTAGACGCTAAGCGCCTAGTTTCCCTTCCTGGAGAGGACCTTAACTGTAATGATGTGCGGTGCGCGTTGACGTCATCTCGCACCGCACAGCAAAGGTTCTCTCCACGAAGGGAACTAGACGCTTAGCGTCTAGTTTTCCTTCGTGAAGAGGACCTTTGCTGTGCGGTGCGCGATGACGTAATCGCGCACCGCACATCCTACTACAGTACAGGGGACGTAACTGACCCTGCTGGATGCACTCACCGGAGCAGCGGACACCGGCTCCCTGGACAGGTGAGTATGGTGTGTTTTTTTTTTGCTTTTTACACTCTGATCAGCTTGTGTTCCATCAGACACACAGAGCTGATCACTGTAGACGGGTCCCACACAGCTTTCTCTGCCAGGGACAGAGAATGCTGGGCAAATGCCTCCTTATCGCAGTGCTGCCCTGTGATCTCGCTAGACTGAGCGCTAAGTATTTTTTTGCATTTTTTTGTAGTAATTTTGGCCACATCACATTTCCCATTATAAGTATGGGGAATGTGATGTGGATTGCTAAAAAAAGAAGTGAATTTAAGGGTTTGGAGCAGTTT
Organism: Pseudophryne corroboree; assembly: GCF_028390025.1. Taxonomy (NCBI): domain Eukaryota; kingdom Metazoa; phylum Chordata; class Amphibia; order Anura; family Myobatrachidae; genus Pseudophryne; species Pseudophryne corroboree. Next base: position 91,678,736 of record NC_086449.1, read on the forward strand.
TTCATGAAAACTGCTCCAAATGCCCTTTAATACATTTAGGTGATACTAAAATAATGTGAAAAGGGTGTAAAAACACCTTTTTTCACATTATTTTAGTAAAAATAATGTTAATAAATAGACCCCTTAGTCTGTTGGTGCCTCTGGATCAAGATCCGCTCTACACCCCGATGTTTTCCCTGTGTAACACAATGTACCCTGCTGCAGAAATGATGCTGCAATGCAAGGGATGCACACACATTTATTATTTTTGTATACAGGGTAAATACCATCTGCTTTTGCATGTAGCCCACAAATGCTGAACAGCTTTCAGTATGGACATGCCGTCCCAAATCTATGGGCCTGACTCAGGGCTGATCGCTGCTACAACAGTATCCGACCCCTGAAGTCCTTTCTCTTGTGCGCCCACTGTGTGTGCGCACCCAGGGCCTAATTCAGACCGCTTTCGTACAGCCTGCGATCAGGTCTAAACTGCGCATGTGTATGCACCGCAATGCACAGGCGCGTCACAAGGGTACAAAGCGGATCACTGCCCAGCGATGGGTTTGAACGAAGAATCCAGGAGATTGACAGGAAGAGGGCGTTTGTGGGTGGCAACTGACCGTTTTCAGGGAGTGGTTGGAAAAACGCAGGCATGCCTAAGCGTTTGCAGGGAGGGTGTCTGACGTCAATTCCAGTCCCGGACAGGCTGAAGTGATCGCATCGGTTGAGTAAGTCTTGAGCTGTGCAGAGACTGCACAAGATCTGTTCGTACAGTTCTACTATTCATGTGTTCGCACACTTGCACAGCTAAAATACATTCCCCCTGTAGGCGACGACTATCTGATCGCAGCAGTGCAAAAATCGCATGCTAGCGATCAGGTCTGAATTAGCCCCCCAGTGACATGCAAAAGCATCTCACTGGTGCAATCGCATCTGAGGCAGAGGTGGGTGTAGGCGGGAGTGAGCGTGCCAACGGTGTTAGAACACCGTTGGGGGGACACGGTCTGGACAACACAGGCACGTCTGCATCGTTGCTGGGACAGGCTGTGATGTCACACGCAGCCACTGCGACCAAAACCATGGCTTGTAGCCGCCTGCCTGTGCAGGCAGGTAGCTACTTGCCGGGTGCAAAAGCATCACTGCCGTGCGTTCCTCTTGCATCTGACATGTGGGGCGATCTAGCCCTGTTCTGGGCGTCGCGGTGCATATCAGAGAATCTGATCGTAGATGTGAATTAGCACATCTATGATCAGCTCTGAATGACCCCCTATATCTCTGCACATTTTACATTTGCCCCACCTGCAGTGCAGCATGCTTTGTCCAGGTGCAAAGTTACCTGCTTTGTTCACAACCCAGAATCAGCTACAGTACGTGTCCTGCTGCTGAAAGTCTTATCCTTTCATTCTAAACATACAATGACACTATTGTAATTGCAGGAGTGAACTGTGGCTCTTATAAACAATAATTTGTTGCTTGACAACATCGACTTGTTATTCAGTAAATTTTTTGTTTGGTGTCCTGCTCTTAGGCTTACTGATTACTAGGTGTACTAGTTTGCAATCAGCTTTTGCACATTTAGGCTCTCCGACTGTGAATAATTACATGCATACTGTATATGCCTTGACATCAGGGGCGTAACTAGACTTTTGTGGGCCCCATAGCAAAATTTTGAAAGGGCCCCCAGGGTTTGGGGTCAGAAAAGGAGACACGGGGAGGGTTCTAAATTGAGTAGAGAGTGGGACAGGATCGACAATGAGGTATCAGTTTTATATGCTCAAGTTGAGAACATGGGACCCCCTATGATAGCAGTTTTACTATCTACATTGACATCTATTGGGAATAGTAACCTATGGCGATCAAAGCAAGCCTGCAAGGGTAATGTTTTAATGTTCAAATGTTTGAAGCAGTTTAGTTATACTATTCCAGGGGGTCCATTGATCTGAACTTGAAATGTACACACACACACACACACACACACACACACACACACACACACACACACACACACACACACACACACACACACACACACACAATGCACAGAGGCTGCAAGATGTTCTGCAGCAGCTGGAGTCTGTTTCATGTTTAGTAGCTAGTCACTGGGCTATGTGCATGGGATGGTATCGGGCACTTGGGATGCCGTCAGTCAGAATACCGATGGCGGCATCCCAATGTTCTGGGTCCAGACACCAACTAGTTAAGTATGCTATACCTAATCCCTAACCATAACTCTCCTCACCTGCAGCCTGACAGTACAAGAGGACACACACTTTCGGTAGCGCGGCGGGAGGGGTCACGGTTACATTCACACTGGGGCCAGGGACAGTACCAGAGGGGACACACTGTAGCTTGGGGGGGGGGGGCTGTTACATTCACACTAGGGCCAGGGGCTGTACATGAGGACACATACAAACACACACTGTAGCGTAGTGGAGGGAAGACATAGCTACAGAGCTAGGCTTGGAAAGAGCAGCGTTGCTCAGACTGAACTTGAGCACGCAGTAGTGGTTGGTGGAACAGAGGAGCAGATTCACCTTGATCATAGTTGCGGCTGAGACTTCGGTGCAACTATTAGCTTCTCCTTTATCACTTTTCCATTGGACCGCTGGCTGCAGTGTGAGGAGAAAGAAAGTGGCGGCTAGCAGCAGTATACTCCATCACTGATGGAGCCTTCCCCATCTGCTGCCGCTCCACCCACATCACGTCCCCACTGTATGCAGCTCATCCCGATGATCTGCTGCTCAGCACTGTCTCTCCGTACACTAATGTGTGTGGGCAGATCAGACAGGTGGGGGCGGGCCGGGTAATGGGGGAGGGCCCTGAACATCCTGCTCTGCTGGATGAGGTAAGACAGTACCCAGCTCTTCGCACTCTTATTGAAATTGGAGGCAGAGGCCGGAAGAGGAGACTCCATAGTACTGCTGCGGCGTGACTTGGTGCAGGGGAAGCGGCGGGCCCCTGTGTCAGCCGGGGCCCCATAGCAGCCGCATCCCCTGCACCTATGGTAGTTACGCCAATGCTTGACGTTTTTGTATTATATTTGGTCTTTGAATCTTTGTGAATTTGTAAATTTTACAGGCAATGTGTGTGTTAGTTTTTTGCTGTTTAGTTGATGTTTTTACACCTTTAAAAATAGGAGATTGCTGGGACGGTGATGTAACATGAGAAAGGACTTTGATGTATCTGAAATGTCACTGATTTGCTCAGTATATCTACTAATAGATGCAGTTTAGTGCCCTCTTTGGGCCCAAATGTATTTATCACTTTTCATGTGTATCTTTAGATTGTAAGCTCTGACGAGCAGAGCCCTATTCCCTCATGTTGCTTCTCACATACCATCATCTCCGCCCTACTGCCAACAGCGGCACCTAACCTTTGGTTTCAGCCACTTTTCTGGGTAGTACAGTATGACTGCAGTAGATAATATGCAGCCTGTATTCTATGTTGTGTAATGCTTCTTACTGTGAGTTTTTTCTTGTTTATGTTTGCAGTTTCTGCTTCTATGCATTGTGCCTGATTTAGAGATGTATGCAATGCGATAATTACGGAGTTGAATTACTAAAATATTTCTTACTCCAATAAAATTTATGAATGAGGTAAATCCAAGTCCTTTTAGGTAGGGTGGATTAATTCTCTGTCCACAACCATGGATAATGAATGAAGATTCCAAATAGATTTTCAATCTCAAAGGAAAGAGAAAATAAGAATTTACTCACCGATAATTCTATTTCTCGTAGTCCGTAGTGGATGCTGGGGACTCCGTAAGGACCATGGGGAATAGCGGCTCCGCAGGAGACTGGGCACAAATAGAAAGCTTTAGGACTACCTGGTGTGCACTGGCTCCTCCCACTAAGACCCTCCTCCAGACCTCAGTTAGGATACTGTGCCCGGAAGAGCTGACACAATAAGGAAGGATTTTGAATCCCGGGTAAGACTCATACCAGCCACACCAATCACACCGTACACCTTGTGATACAAAACCCAGTTAACAGCATGATAACAGAGGAGCCTCTGAATAGATGGCTCACAACAAGAACCCGATTAGTTAACAATAACTATGTACAAGTATTGCAGACAATCCGCACTTGGGACGGGCGCCCAGCATCCACTATGGACTACAAGAAATAGAATTATCGGTGAGTAAATTCTTATTTTCTCTGACGTCCTAGTGGATGCTGGGGACTCCATAAGGACCATGGGGATTATACCAAAGCTCCCAAACGGGCGGGAGAGTGCGGATGACTCTGCAGCACCGAATGAGGAAACTCAAGGTCCTCCTCAGCCAGAGTGTCAAATTTGTAAAATTTTACAAAGGTATTTGACCCTGACCAAGTAGCAGCTCGGCAAAGTTGTAAAGCCGAGACCCCTCGGGCAGCCGCCCAAGATGAGCCCACCTTCCTTGTGGAGTGGGCTTTTACAGATTTTGGCTGTGGCAGGCCTGCCACAGAATGCGCAAGCTGAATTGTACTACAAATCCAGTGAGCAATAGTCTGCTTAGAAGCAGGAGCACCCAGCTTGTTGGGTGCGTACAGGATAAACAGCGAGTCAGATTTTCTGACTCCAGCCGTCCTGGAAACATATATTTTCAGGGCCTTGACAACGTCCTGCAACTTGGAGTCCTTCAAGTCCCTAGTAGCCGCAGGCACCACAATAGGCTGGTTCAGGTGAAATGCTGAAACCACCTTAGGGAGAAACTGAGGACGAGTCCTCAATTCCGCCCTGTCCGAATGGAAAATCAGATAAGGGCTTTTACAGGATAAAGCCGCCAATTCCGACACGCGCCTGGCCGAAGCTAGGGCCAACAGCATGACCACTTTCCACGTGAGATATTTTAAATCCACCGATTTAAGTGGTTCAAACCAATGTGATTTTAGGAACCCCAAAACTACATTGAGATCCCAAGGTGCCATTGGAGGCACAAAAGGAGGCTGTATATGCAGCACTCCCTTGACAAACGTCTGAACTTCAGGAACTGAAGCCAGTTCTTTCTGGAAGAAAATCGACAGGGACGAAATCTGAACCTTAATGGATCCCAATTTGAGGCCCATAGACACTCCTGTTTGCAGGAAATGCAGGAATCGACCCAGTTGAAATTCCTCCGTTGGGGCCTTCCTGGCCTCACACCACGCAACATATTTTCGCCAAATGCGGTGATAATGCTTTGCGGTTACATCCTTTCTGGCTTTTATCAAAGTAGGGATGACTTCCTCTGGAATGCCTTTTTCCTTCAGGATCCGGCGTTCAACCGCCATGCCGTCAAACGCAGCAGCGGTAAGTCTTGGAACAGACAGGGTCCCTGCTGGAGCAGGTCCCTTCTTAGAGGTAGAGGCCACGGGTCCTCTGTGAGCATCTCTTGAAGTTCCGGGTACCAAGTCCTTCTTGGCCAATCCGGAGCCACGAGAATAGTTCTTACTCCTCTCCGTCTTATAATTCTCAGTACCTTGGGTATGAGAGGCAGAGGAGAGAACACATAAACCGACTGGTACACCCACGGCGTTACCAGAGCGTCCACAGCTATCGCCTGAGGGTCCCTTGACCTGGCGCAATAACTTTTTAGTTTTTTGTTGAGGCGGGACGCCATCATGTCCACCTTTGGTTTTTCCCAACGGCTTACAATCATGTGGAAGACTTCCGGGTGAAGTCCCCACTCTCCCGGGTGGAGGTCGTGTCTGCTGAGGAAGTCTGCTTCCCAGTTGTCCACTCCCGGAATAAACACTGCTGACAGTGCTATCACATGATTTTCCGCCCATCGGAGAATCCTTGCAGCTTCTGCCATCGCCCTCCTGCTTCTTGTGCCGCCCTGTCTGTTTACGTGGGTGACCGCCGTGATGTTGTCCGACTGGATCAACACCGGCTGGTCCTGAAGCAGAGGTCTCGCTTGGCTTAGGGCATTGTAAATGGCCCTTAGCTCCAGGACATTTATGTGAAGTGAGGTCTCCAGGTTTGACCACAATCCCTGGAAATTTCTTCCCTGTGTGACTGCTCCCCAGCCTCGAAGGCTGGCATCCGTGGTCACCAGGACCCAGTCCTGAATGCCGAATCTGCGGCCCTCTAAAAGATGAGCACTCTGCAACCACCACAGGAGAGACACCCTTGTTCTTGGTGACAGGGTTATCCGCTGATGCATCTGAAGATGCGATCCTGACCATTTGTCCAGCAGGTCCCACTGGAAAGTTCTTGCGTGGAATCTGCCGAATGGAATTGCTTCGTAAGAAGCCACCATTTTTCCCAGGACCCTTGTGCATTGAAGCACCGATACTTGACCTGGTTTTAGGAGGTTTCTGACTAGATCGGATAACTGTGTAGGAAAAAAACTGTGTTCCCTAATGCACACCGAGTGAATAATATTACTATATAATAATAGTCAGATAATACGGAGATCTTAGTTGCGTATATCTGCAGATATAGGGTTAAGCCCCCAGGCCGATCGACAAGGCTTCTCCGTCACTGGGGGTCCCTAATACTAGGTATGGGCCCGGGGTGCAGGACCCCACAATGTCGGCACAGGTCGGCCACCCCAGGTCAGCACACAGGTGAAAATTAATAGGGGTTAATAAGAAGCACAGAAGTGCTATGTAAGTGGTGTGATTAAAATAATATATACAAAGTGATAGTTAAAATAATAAGTGTTAATAAAGTGTTAGGGTGTGCCGACCTGCAGCAGCCCACCCATACCGACACAGGGGCCACTGCACCCCACATCCACCCCATAAATAATTACATATATATATCTGGGTTAAATTCCCAGTGTAAGGCCACATGGTAATGGCACCTACAGCATCTGAGAGCCAGCTTACCTGGGGATACCGTATTATCTGACTATTATTATATACTAATATTATTCACTCGGTGTGCATTAGGGAACACAGTTTTTTTCCTACACAGAATTACCCCTCCCCTTTTAGCACCTGAGTGACATTACAATCTGATTGAGCAGCTTTCCACCTTGTGTATTGTATATAGAGAGGCACAAATGGGTCAGCATTAGGAGGGATTGCTGACTCTAGTAGTGCCATAGGGGAAGCCAGGGGTATCCCCAGGTAAGCTGGCTCTCAGATGCTGTAGGTGCCATTACCATGTGGCCTTACACTGGGAATTTAACCCAGATATATATATGTAATTATTTATGGGGTGGGTGTGGGGTGCAGTGGCCCCTGTGTCGGTATGGGTGGGCTGCTGCAGGTCGGCACACCCTAACACTTTATTAACACTTATTATTTTTCCTATCACTTTGTATATATTATTTTAATCACACCACTTACATAGCACTTCTGTGCTTCTTATTAACCCCTATTAATTTTCACCTGTGTGCTGACCTGGGGTGGCCGACCTGTGCCGACATTGTGGGGTCCTGCACCCCGGGCCCATACCTAGTATTAGGGACCCCCAGTGACGGAGAAGCCTTGTCGATCGGCCTGGGGGCTTAACCCTATATCTGCAGATATACGCAACTAAGATCTCCGTATTATCTGACTATTATTATATAGTAATATTATTCACTCGGTGTGCATTAGGGAACACAGTTTTTTTCCTACACAGAATTACCCCTCCCCTTTTAGCACCTGAGTGACATTACAATCTGATTGAGCAGCTTTCCACCTTGTGTATTGTATATAGAGAGGCACAAATGGGTCAGCATTAGGAGGGATTGCTGACTCTAGTAGTGCCATAGGGGAAGCCAGGGGTATCCCCAGGTAAGCTGGCTCTCAGATGCTGTAGGTGCCATTACCATGTGGCCTTACACTGGGAATTTAACCCAGATATATATATGTAATTATTTATGGGGTGGGTGTGGGGTGCAGTGGCCCCTGTGTCGGTATGGGTGGGCTGCTGCAGGTCGGCACACCCTAACACTTTATTAACACTTATTATTTTTCCTATCACTTTGTATATATTATTTTAATCACACCACTTACATAGCACTTCTGTGCTTCTTATTAACCCCTATTAATTTTCACCTGTGTGCTGACCTGGGGTGGCCGACCTGTGCCGACATTGTGGGGTCCTGCACCCCGGGCCCATACCTAGTATTAGGGACCCCCAGTAACGGAGAAGCCTTGTCGATCGGCCTGGGGGCTTAACCCTATATCTGCAGATATACGCAACTAAGATCTCCGTATTATCTGACTATTATTATATAGTAATATTATTCACTCAGTGTGCATTAGGGAACACAGTTTTTTTCCTACACAAAATTACCCCTCCCCTTTTAGCACCTGAGTGACATTACAATCTGATTGAGCAGCTTTCCACCTTGTGTATTGTATATAGAGAGGCACAAATGGGTCAGCATTAGGAGGGATTGCTGACTCTAGTAGTGCCATAGGGGAAGCCAGGGGTATCCCCAGGTAAGCTGGCTCTCAGATGCTGTAGGTGCCATTACCATGTGGCCTTACACTGGGAATTTAACCCAGATATATATATGTAATTATTTATGGGGTGGGTGTGGGGTGCAGTGGCCCATGTGTCGGTATGGGTGGGCTGCTGCAGGTCGGCACACCCTAACACTTTATTAACACTTATTATTTTTCCTATCACTTTGTATATATTATTTTAATCACACCACTTACATAGCACTTCTGTGCTTCTTATTAACCCCTATTAATTTTCACCTGTGTGCTGACCTGGGGTGGCCGACCTGTGCCGACATTGTGGGGTCCTGCACCCCGGGCCCATACCTAGTATTAGGGACCCCCAGTGACGGAGAAGCCTTGTTGATCGGCCTGGGGGCTTAACCCTATATCTGCAGATATACGCAACTAAGATCTCCGTATTATCTGACTATTATTATATAGTAATATTATTCACTCGGTGTGCATTAGGGAACACAGTTTTTTTCCTACACAGAATTACCCCTCCCCTTTTAGCACCTGAGTGACATTACAATCTGATTGAGCAGCTTTCCACCTTGTGTATTGTATATAGAGGGGCACAAATGGGTCAGCATTAGGAGGGATTGCTGACTCTAGTAGTGCCATAGGGGAAGCCAGGGGTATCCCCAGGTAAGCTGGCTCTCAGATGCTGTAGGTGCCATTACCATGTGGCCTTACACTGGGAATTTAACCCAGATATATATATGTAATTATTTATGGGGTGGGTGTGGGGTGCAGTGGCCCCTGTGTCGGTATGGGTGGGCTGCTGCAGGTCGGCACACCCTAACACTTTATTAACACTTATTATTTTTCCTATCACTTTGTATATATTATTTTAATCACACCACTTACATAGCACTTCTGTGCTTCTTATTAACCCCTATTAATTTTCACTTGTGTGCTGACCTGGGGTGGCCGACCTGTGCCGACATTGTGGGGTCCTGCACCCCGGGCCCATACCTAGTATTAGGGACCCCCAGTAACGGAGAAGCCTTGTCGATCGGCCTGGGGGCTTAACCCTATATCTGCAGATATACGCAACTAAGATCTCCGTATTATCTGACTATTATTATATAGTAATATTATTCACTCAGTGTGCATTAGGGAACACAGTTTTTTTCCTACACAGAATTACCCCTCCCCTTTTAGCACCTGAGTGACATTACAATCTGATTGAGCAGCTTTCCACCTTGTGTATTGTATATAGAGAGGCACAAATGGGTCAGCATTAGGAGGGATTGCTGACTCTAGTAGTGCCATAGGGGAAGCCAGGGGTATCCCCAGGTAAGCTGGCTCTCAGATGCTGTAGGTGCCATTACCATGTGGCCTTACACTGGGAATTTAACCCAGATATATATATGTAATTATTTATGGGGTGGGTGTGGGGTGCAGTGGCCCATGTGTCGGTATGGGTGGGCTGCTGCAGGTCGGCACACCCTAACACTTTATTAACACTTATTATTTTTCCTATCACTTTGTATATATTATTTTAATCACACCACTTACATAGCACTTCTGTGCTTCTAATTAACCCCTATTAATTTTCACCTGTGTGCTGACCTGGGGTGGCCGACCTGTGCCGACATTGTGGGGTCCTGCACCCCGGGCCCATACCTAGTATTAGGGACCCCCAGTGACGGAGAAGCCTTGTCGATCGGCCTGGGGGCTTAACCCTATATCTGCAGATATACGCAACTAAGATCTCCGTATTATCTGACTATTATTATATAGTAATATTATTCACTCGGTGTGCATTAGGGAACACAGTTTTTTTCCTACACAGAATTACCCCTCCCCTTTTAGCACCTGAGTGACATTACAATCTGATTGAGCAGCTTTCCACCTTGTGTATTGTATATAGAGAGGCACAAATGGGTCAGCATTAGGAGGGATTGCTGACTCTAGTAGTGCCATAGGGGAAGCCAGGGGTATCCCCAGGTAAGCTGGCTCTCAGATGCTGTAGGTGCCATTACCATGTGGCCTTACACTGGGAATTTAACCCAGATATATATATGTAATTATTTATGGGGTGGGTGTGGGGTGCAGTGGCCCCTGTGTCGGTATGGGTGGGCTGCTGCAGGTCGGCACACCCTAACACTTTATTAACACTTATTATTTTTCCTATCACTTTGTATATATTATTTTAATCACACCACTTACATAGCACTTCTGTGCTTCTTATTAACCCCTATTAATTTTCACCTGTGTGCTGACCTGGGGTGGCCGACCTGTGCCGACATTGTGGGGTCCTGCACCCCGGGCCCATACCTAGTATTAGGGACCCCCAGTGACGGAGAAGCCTTGTTGATCGGCCTGGGGGCTTAACCCTATATCTGCAGATATACGCAACTAAGATCTCCGTATTATCTGACTATTATTATATAGTAATATTATTCACTCGGTGTGCATTAGGCAACACAGTTTTTTTCCTACACAGAATTACCCCTCCCCTTTTAGCACCTGAGTGACATTACAATCTGATTGAGCAGCTTTCCACCTTGTGTATTGTATATAGAGAGGCACAAATGGGTCAGCATTAGGAGGGATTGCTGACTCTAGTAGTGCCATAGGGGAAGCCAGGGGTATCCCCAGGTAAGCTGGCTCTCAGATGCTGTAGGTGCCATTACCATGTGGCCTTACACTGGGAATTTAACCCAGATATATATATAATTATTTATGGGGTGGGTGTGGGGTGCAGTGGCCCCTGTGTCGGTATGGGTGGGCTGCAGCAGGTCGGCACACCCTAACACTTTATTAACACTTATTATTTTTCCTATCACTTTGTATATATTATTTTAATCACACCACTTACATAGCACTTCTGTGCTTCTTATTAACCCCTATTAATTTTCACCTGTGTGCTGACCTGGGGTGGCCGACCTGTGCCGACATTGTGGGGTCCTGCACCCCGGGCCCATACCTAGTATTAGGGACCCCCAGTGACGGAGAAACCTTGTCGATCGGCCTGGGGGCTTAACCCTATATCTGCAGATATACGCAACTAAGATCTCCGTATTATCTGACTATTATTATATAGTAATATTATTCACTCGGTGTGCATTAGGGAACACAGTTTTTTTCCTACACAGAATTACCCCTCCCCTTTTAGCACCTGAGTGACATTACAATCTGATTGAGCAGCTTTCCACCTTGTGTATTGTAGATCGGATAACTCCCTGGCTTTCTCCTCCGGGAGAAATACCTTTTTCTGGACTGTGTCCAGAATCATCCCTAGGAACAGCAGACGTGTCGTCGGGATCAGCTGCGATTTTGGAATATTGAGAATCCAACTGTGCTGTTGTAACACTTCTTGAGATAGTGCTACCCCGACTACCAACTGTTCCCTGGATCTCTCCCTTATCAGGAGATCGTCCAAGTACGGGATAATTAAAACTCCCTTCCTTCGAAGGAGTATCATCATTTCGGCCATTACCTTGGTAAAGACCCGCGGTGCCGTAGACAATCCAAACGGCAGCATTTGGAACTGATAGTGGCAGTTCTGTACCACAAACCTGAGGTACCCTTGGTGAGAAGGGTAAATTGGGACATGCAGGTAAGCATCCTTGATGTCCAGTGACACCATATAATCCCCTTCCTCTAGGCTCGAGATAACCGCTCTGAGTAACTCCATCTTGAATTTGAACTTCTTTATGTAAGTGTTCAATGACTTTAGATTTAAAATGGGTCTCACCGAGCCGTCCGGCTTCGGTACCACAAACATTGTGGAATAATACCCCTTTCCTTGTTGCAGGAGGGGTACCTTGGTTATCACCTGCTGGGAATACAGCTTGTGAATAGCTTCTAATACCGCCTCCCTGTCAGAGGGAGTCGTCGGTAAGGCAGACTTTAGGAAACGGTGAGGGGGAGACGTCTCGAATTCCAATTTGTACCCCTGAGATACTACCTGAAGGATCCAGGGATCTACTTGTGAGCGAGCCCACTGTGCGCTGAAATTCTTGAGATGGGCCCCCACCGTACCTGAGTCCGCCTGTAGAGCCCCAGCGTCATGCTGAGGACTTGGCGGAAGCGGGGGAGGACTTCTGTTCCTGGGAACTGGCTGTTTGCTGCAGCCTTTTTCCTCTCCCTTTGCCACGGGGCAGAAAAGAGGAGCCTTTTGCCCGCTTGCCCTTATGGGGCCGAAAGGACTGCGTATGATAATACGATGTCTTCTTTTGCTGAGAGGCGACCTGGGGTAAAAACGTGGATTTCCCAGCAGTTGCCGTGGAAACCAGATCCGACAGACCTACCCCAAATAACTCCTCCCCTTTATAAGGCAATACTTCCATATGCCTTTTAGAATCGGCATCACCTGACCACTGCCGAGTCCATAACCCTCTTCTGGCGGAAATGGACATAGCACTTACTCTTGATGCCAGTCGTCAAATATCCCTCTGTGCATCACGCATGTATATAAATGCATCTTTTAAATGCTCTACAGTCAGTAATATACTGTCCCTATCCAGGGTATCAATATTTTCTGTCAGGGAGTCTGACCAAGCCACCCCAGCACTGCACATCCAGGCTGAGGCGATCGCTGGTCGCAGTATAACACCAGTGTGTGTGTATACACTTTAGAATAGTCTCCTGCTTTCTGTCAGCAGGTTCCTTAAGGGCGGCCATATCCGGAGACGGAAGTGCCACCTGTTTGGACAAGCGTGTGAGCGCTTTATCCACCCTAGGGGGTGTTTCCCAACGTGCCCTATCCTCTGGCGGGAAAGGGTACACTGCCAATAACCTCTTAGGAATTATCAGTTTTTTATCGGGAGAAACCCATGCTTCATCACACACTTCATTTAATTCCTCAGATGCAGGAAAAACTACAGGTAGTTTTTTTTTTTCTCTGACGTCCTAGTGGATGCTGGGAACTCCGAAAGGACCATGGGGAATAGCGGTCTCCGAAGGAGGCTGGGCACTCTAGAAAGATTTATGACTACCTGGTGTGCACTGGCTCCTCCCACTATGACCCTCCTCCAAGCCTCAGTTAGATTTTGTGCCCGGCCGAGGTTGGATGCACACTAGGGGCTCTCCTGAGCCCTTAGAAAGAAAGTATAGATTTAGGTTTTTTATTTTCAGTGAGACCTGCTGGCAACAGGCTCACTGCAGCGAGGGACTAAGGGGAGAAGAAGCGAACTTGCCTGCTTGCAGCCGGATTGGGCTTCTTAGGCTACTGGACACCATTAGCTCCAGAGGGATCGACCGCAGGCCCAGCCTTGATGTTCGGTCCCGGAGCCGCGCCGCCGTCCCCCTTACAGAGCCAGAAGCAAGAAGAGGTCCGGAAAATCGGCGGCATGAAGACTCTGTCTTCACCAAGGTAGCGCACAGCACTGCAGCTGTGCGCCATTGCTCCTCTCACACACTTCACACTCCGGTCACTGAGGGTGCAGGGCGCTGGGGGGGGGGCGCCCTGAGAAGCAATAAAAACACCTTGGCTGGCAAACAATAACAATATATAGCCCCAGAGGCTATATATGTGATAAATACCCCTGCCAGAATCCATTAAAAAGCGGGAGAAAAGTCCGCGAAAAAGGGGCGGAGCTATCTCCCTCAGACACACTGGCGCCATTTTCTCTTCACAGTGCAGCTGGAAGAAAGCTCCCCAGGCTCTCCCCTGTAGTTTTCAGGCTCAAAGGGTTAATAAGAGAGGGGAGGCACTAAATGTAGGCGCAATATTATATATACAAGCAGCTATTGGGGAAAATTCACTCAGTTATAGTGTTAATCCCCACATTATATAGCGCTCTGGTGTGTGCTGGCATACTCTCTCTCTGTCTCCCCAAAGGGCTTTGTGGGGTCCTGTCCTCAGTCAGAGCATTCCCTGTGTGTGTGCGGTGTGTCGGTACGGCTGTGTCGACATGTTTGATGAGGAGACTTATATGGTGACGGTGCAGATGCCGATAAATGTGATGTCGCCCCCTGTGGGGCCGACACCAGAGTGGATGGTTAGGTAAAAGGTATTAACCGACAGTGTCAACTCCTTGCATAAAAGGGTGGATGACGTAACAGCTGTGGGACAGCCGGCTTCTCAGCCCGCACCTGCCCAGGCGTCTCAAAGGCCATCAGGGGCTCAAAAAACGCCCGCTCACTCAGATGGCAGACACAGATGTCGACACAGAGTCTGACTCCAGTGTCGACAAGGTTAATACATATACACAATCCACTAGGAACATCCGTGACTTGATCCCGGCAATAAAAAATGTGTTACACATTTCTGACATTAACCCAAGTACCTCTAAAAATGGGTTTTATGTTTGGGGAGAAAAAGCAGGCAGTGTTTTGTTCCCCCATCAGTTGAGTGAATGACGTGTGTGAAAAGCGTGGGTTTCTCCGATAAGAAACTGGTAATTTCTAAAAAATACTGATGGCGTACCTTTTCCCGCCAGAGGATAAGTTACGCTGGGAGATATCCCCTAGGGTGGATAAGGCGCTCACACGGTTGTAAAAAAAAAAAAAAAAAGGTGGTACTGCCGTTTTAGGAACGGCCACTTTGAAGGTACCTGTTGATAAAAAGCAGGAGGTTATCCTGAAGTCTGTATTACACACTCAGGTACTAGACTGAGACCTGCAGATCGTGCTGCTGCAGCGTGGTCGGTGACCCTGTCAAAACATGAGAACATATTAAAGACGTCGTCTTATATATGAGGGATGCACAGAGGGATATTTTGCCGGCTGGCATCCAAAATGAATGTAATGTCCATTCTGTCAGGAGGGTATTAGAGACCTGTCACTGGACAGGTGATGCTGACTTTAAAAGGCGCATAGAGATTCTGCCTTATAAGGGTGAGGAATTATTTGGGGATGGTCTCTGGGACCTCGTATCCACAGCAACAGCTGGGAAGAAATATTTTTACCTCAGGTTTCCTCACAGACTAAGAAAGCACTGTATTATCAGGTACAGTCCTTTCAGCTTCAGAAAAGCAAGCGGGTCAAAGGCGCTTCCTTTCTGTACAGAGACAAGGGAAGAGGGAAAAAGCTGCACCAGTCAGCCTGTTCCCAGAATCAAAATTCTTCTCTCGCTTCCTCTGAGTCCACAGCATGACGCGGGGTTTCCACAGGTGTAGCCAGGTACGGTGGGGGGCCGTCTCAAAAATTTCAGCGATCAGTGGGCTCGCTCACAGGTGGATCCCTGTTTCATTTAAGTAGTATTTCAGGGGTACAAGCTGGAATTCGAGATGTCTCCCCCCAGCCGTTTCCTCAAATATGCCTTGCCGACAACTCCCTCAATTAATAAGCTGTATTCCCAACAGGTAATACTCAAGGGCCCCTACTTCAACAAGGACGGGGTTACTATTCCACACGGTTTGGGGTACCGAAACCGCATGGTTCGGTGTGACCCATGTTATATTAAAATCCTTGAACACATACATAAAAAAATTCAAGTTAAAGATGGAATCGCTCAGGGCGGTTATTGCAAGCCTGGAAGGGGGATTACATGGTATCCCGGGACATCAAGGATGCTTACCTGCATGTCCCCATTTACCATCCTCGCCAGGAGTACCTCAGATTTGTGGTACAGGATTACCATTACCAAGTCCAGACACTGCCGTTTGGACTGTACATGGCACCGAGGGTGTTTCCCAAGGTTATGGCCGAAATGATGATACTCCTTCGAGAAATGGGAGTTTTAATTATCCCGTACTTGGACAATCTCCTTATAAGGGCGAGGTCCAAGGAGCAGTTGCTAGTCGGGGTAGCACTATTTTGGAAAGTGCTACAACAGCAGGGTTGGATTCTAAACAGTCCAAAGTCACAGCTGGTTCCTATGACACGTCTACTGTTCCTGGGGATGGTTCTGGACACAGACCAGAAATAAGTGTTTCTCCCGAGGGAGAAAGCCAAGGAGCTGTCATCTCTAGACAGAGACCTCCTGAAGCCAAAACAGGTATCGGTGCATCATTGCACGTGAGTCCTGGGAAAAAGGGTAGCTTCCTACGAAGCAATCCCATTCGGCAGGTTCCATGCAAGAACTTTTCAGTGGGACCTGTGGGACAAGTGGTCCGGATCGCATCTTCAGATGCATCGGCGGATAACCCTGTCTCCATGGACCAGGGTATCTCCACTGTGGTGGCTGCAGAGTGCCCATCTTCAAGAGGGCCGCAGGTTCGGCATATAGGACTAGGTCCTAGTGACCATGGATACCAGCCTTTGAGGCTGGGGGGCAGTCACACAGGGAAGAAACTTCCAGGGACTTTGGTCAAGTCAGGTGACTTCCCTACGCATAAATATTCTGGAACTGAGGGCCATTTACAATGCCCTGAGTCAGGCAAGGCCTCTGCTTCAAAACCAGCCGGTACTGATCCAATCAGACAACATCACGGCAGTCGCCCATGTAAACCAACAGGGCGGCACAAGAAGCTGGATGGCGAGGGCAGAAGCCACAAGGATTCTCCGATGGGCGGAAAATCAGGTGTTAGCACTGTCAGCAGTGTTCATTCCCGGAGTGGATAACTGGGAAGCAGATCTTCTCAGCAGACACGACCTCCACCCGGGAGAGTGGGGACTTCATCCAGAAGTCTTCCAAAGGATTGTACACCATTGGGAAAGGCCACAGGTGGACATGATGGCGTCCCGCCTCAACAAAAAGCTATAAAAGATATTGCGCCAGCTCAAGGGACCCTCAGGCGATAGCTGTGGACACTCTGGTAACACCGTGGGTGTACCAGTCGGTTTATGTGTTCTCCCCTCTGCCTCTCATACCAAAGGTACTGAGAATAATAAGAAGGCGAGGAGTAAGAACGATACTCGTGGTTCCGGATTGGCCAAGAAGAGCTTGGTACCCAGAACTTCAAGAAATTATATCAGAGGACCCATGGCCTCTGCCACTCAGACAGGACTTGCGGCAGCAGGGGTCCTGTCTGTTCCAAGACTTACCGCGGCTACGTTGTGACGGCATGGCGGTAGAACGCCGGATCCTAAAGGAAAAGGGCATTCCGGAGGAAGTCATTCCTACGCTGATTCAAGCCAGGAAAGATGTAACTGCAAAACATTATCACCGCATATGGCGGAAATATGTTGCTTGGTGTGAGGCCAAAAAAGGCCCCAACAGAGGAATTTCAACTAGGTCGATTTCTGCATTTCCTACAAGCAGGAGTGTCTATGGGCCTAAAATTAGGCTCCATTAAGATACAGATCTCGGCTCTGTCAATTTTCTTCCAGAAAAAACTAGCTTCACTACCTGAAGTTCAGACATTGTAAAAGGAGTGCTGCATATTCAGCCCCGGTTGTGCCTCCAGTGACACCTTGGGATCTCAACGTGGTGTTGAGTTTCTTAAAAATCACATTGGTTTGAGCCACTAAAAACCGTAAATCTATAATATCTCACGCGGAAAGTGGTCATGTTATTGGCCTTGGCTTCGGCCAGGCGTGTATCAGAATTGGCGGCTTTGTCATATAAAAGTCCTTATCTGATTTTCCATATGGATAGGGCAGAATTGAGGACTCGTCCCCAGTTTCTCCCTAAGGTGGTATCAGCTTTTCACTTGAACCAACCTATTGTAGTGCCTGCGGCTACTAGGGACTTGGAGGATTCCAAGTTACTGGACGTAGTCAGGGCTTTGAAAACTTATGTTTCCAGGACGGCTAGAGTCAGGAGAACTGACTCGCTGTTTATCCTGTATGCACCCAACAAACTGGGTGCTCCTGCTTCTAAGCAGATTATTGCTCGCTGGATTTGTAGCACAAATCAGCTGGCGCATTCTGCGGCTGGATTACCGCAGCCAAAATCTGTAAAAGCCCATTCCACAAGGAAGGGGGCTCATTTTGGGCAGCTGCCCGAGGGGTCTCGGCTTTACAACTTGCCGAGCTGCAACTTGGTCAGGGGCAAACACGTTTGCAAAATCCTACAAAATTGATACCCTGGCTGAGGAGGACCTGGAGTTCTCTCAGTCGGTGCTGCAGAGTCATCCGCACTCTCCCACCCGTTTGGGAGCTTTGGTATAATCCCCATGGTCCTTTCGGAGTTCCCAGCATCCACTAGGACGTCAGAGAAAATAAGAATTTACTCACCGGTAATTCTATTTCTCGTAGTCCGTAGTGGATGCTGGGCGCCCATCCCAAGTGCGGATTGTCTGCAATACTTGTAAATAGTTATTGCTAACTAAAGGGTTATTGTTGAGCCATAGGTTGTGAGGCTCAGTTGTTTTCATACTGTCAAACTGGATATAGTATCACGAGTTGTACGGTGTGATTGGTGTGGCTGGTATGAGTCTTACCCGGGATTCAAAATCCTTCCTTATTATGTCAGCTCGTCCGGGCACAGTGTCCTAACTGAGGCTTGGAGGAGGGTCATAGTGGGAGGAGCCAGTGCACACCAGGTAGTCATAAATCTTTCTAGAGTGCCCAGCCTCCTTCGGAGCCCGCTATTCCCCATGGTCCTTTCGGAGTTCCCAGCATCCACTACGGACTACGAGAAATAGAATTACCAGTGAGTAAATTCTTATTTTTTTTGTAAAACTGTTTTTATTTTCTCATTTTTATAATATAAAATCTTTACATACAGTGGTGATTCAACAAGAAGAAAGATATGAATGACCAAGATAGATACATACATACATATATTGCAGCATCGACAGCATTATGGACATCTCTGTACTTTGCAGCATGTATCGCTTAGTATCGCGTAGTCTATGCTAATAACCCTTAATCTGTTGTCATCCACATATTAATATCTTAAAACAATAAGGGGAAACAGAAAAAAGATACAAAGGGAAGAGGGGGAAGGAGACAAGACAATACATTTCACTCCTTAGGCGTGTGGCTTACATACCTATACAGCTTCCATCCACGCACTCATCAGCCCCTATATTGCAAGTTGCCAACTCTATAAGTTAGCATCTACATGTATAAGGAGGACCCAGGAGGTATTTTCAAAGAGCTTTTCAATATGACCCTGTGTGTCTATGTCTAGACTATTGATGTATGGCTCCCATTTCGAGTAAAAGCGGGCGACACCCCTCTCAATGTCTGGTAAGGTGGCTTGTCTCTCAAAATAGAGAACCCGTAGAAGTACATTTCTTAATTCCCCCATAGAAGGAGATTACTTTTTCGTCCAATGATTCAGTATAACCTTATTAGCCACCGTAAGTATGACTGTGAGAATGGGTGTGACTCGCTTCCCATCCGGACCCAGGGCCCAGCCCTCAAAGCAGCTACATAGACAGGCTACGGGGTCCTTAACAACCCTCAAAGAGAAAATTCTGTTGATGAACCCAATGACTTTATTCCAGAACGTGGCTATCTTACTACATGTCCAAAAGCAGTGGAAAAAGGAGGCCCTTGCTATGTGGCATTTTAAACATTCGCTATTCCCGTCCGGGATCATATAGGCTCTTTGGGCCGGGGCTATGTAGGCCTTATGTAGTAACTTAAAGTACACTTCCTGCAGCTGAGCTGAGTGTAGATATTTAAATGTATACTGACACGATTTCAATAAAATTGGTTGCGCCGGGAAGTCCGGTATATCCCCTTCCCAAGTGGAAACCGTACGTTTCCATAGCTTCTCTGCTTGTATCACCCTTATGTGGTCATAAAAATAAGATATACGATAAGCCGAGGCCTTTGTGATAGTAAGGAGGGTGGCTATGGGGTCCTGTTTGTCTGGTGAGGTCATAGGGGCCGCCATAGTAATGACAAAATGTCGGGCCTGCAGGTACATGTAAAAGTTTGAGTTCGCTATACCATACTTAGATTTCAAATCCTCGAAGGAGAGCATATGCTTCCCTCCCGGATCGATTACGTCTCTGATAGAGGAGATTCCCCGCTCCCTCCACTGTTTAAAGTTGGCATTTTCCAGCCCAGGGCTGAAGCAGGGATTTCCCCATAAAGTTGTGTATCAGGAAGAGGTCGGGTTTCGATGTAATTTTGAATTAGAATAATGCCATGCTCCATATGTATCTGCGAGAATAATATTCGCCTTGAGCGAGGCCGGCAGCTTGTGCCTTGGGGTGTGAAGGAGGGCGCTAGGAGAGAAGGGGGCAAACAATTCCTCTTCCAATGTATAATTGGTGAAACAAGAACGCCGCCATAACCAATCTGTAATATAGCGGAACATCACCGCTCTACTAAACGTATCTAAGTCTGGGATCCCTAGCCCCCCCTCAGCCCTTGGCATCTGAAGTTTGGCATAAGAGATTCTTGGTTCCCCCCCCCCCCCCCATAAAAATTTTGAAAACATGGAGTTCACTAACCTACAGTCTTTTTTTGTAGGGCGTAATGGCAGCATCTGTAGAATATAGGAAAGTTTCGGGAACACTACACTTTTAAGGACCGTGGCTCTTCCCAGCAAGGACAAGGGCAAATTAACCCACCCGTCTAGGAGGGCTCGGATCGCCCTCAGGGTCGGGGCAATGTTAACTGTATACAGCTTCTCCAGTGATGGGGGTATCTTTATCCCCAAATACTTAAGGGTCCCCTGGGTCCTAGGGAACTGGGACAATATCTGGTGTTTGGTGAAGAGGGACGCGTCTCCCGATAGAGGCATAAGTTCCGATTTGGAGAGATTAACCTTGTAACCCGCAAAGGATCCAAAGCTGTCAATGATAGAGACTATTGGTCCTATCGACCTGCTGGGGTCTGCGATGAATAGCAACATATCATCGGCAAACAACGCTATCTTAACCTCCAGCCTCCCTACCAAGATGCCTCTAAAGGAAGACGCGCCACGTAGGGAAATCGCCAATTGCTCCAGGGCCAGGGCGAACAGTAAAGGGGAAAGAGGACAGCCCTGTCGGGTGCCTCTCTGGATGTAGAAGGGGGAGGAAATATAGCCATTACCTAGTACCTGCGTGGCCGGCTCAGTGTACAGGCGGGCCAACACCTCTACAAAGGCTGACGGGGCTCCAAATCTGTGTAAGGTATCAAATAAATGGTCCCACGTCACCATGTCAAACGCCTTTTCGGCGTCAAGTGACAGAATGACGTTAGTGCCCGTGTGTGAAGAGGATTGTAGCCTCTGCATTACTGTTAGGACTTTTCTTATATTAACCACCGCCTGGCGTCCCCAAATGAATCCCGACTGATCTGGGTGGATAATGGAGGGCAATATGAGTTTTAACCTGTCAGCCAAAATCTTGGTGAACAGCTTATAGTCCGTATTGAGCAGGGAAATAGGCCTATAAGATTCTGGAAGTTCCGGGTCTCTACCAGGCTTCGGCAACACCCTGAGGAAAGCTGAGTTGAAAAAATCAGGCAGGGCCCTGCCGGAGAGTAACTCATTAAAACATACCAGCAGTGTGTTCCGAATATGGGGCAATAGTATTTTATAATAATCATTAGAAAGGCCATCTGGACCAGGTGCCTTTCCAGTCTTCAGTGCCTTAATCACCCTCTCCACCTCCTTCCCCGAGATGGGTGCCATAAGGGACGAGGCCTTACTATCAGACATCTGAGGTAGGCTCGTCTCAGCCCAAAATGCCTCTTTGTTAGGTAAATTACTGGGAGGCTGAGAATATAATTGGGCGTAAAAAGAACTCAGCACCTCTGTTATTTTGGCATTAGACCTGACTCTAGTACCATCCCCAGCTCGGAGGGACTTGATTACCGAGGAAGCTTGGCGCCCCTTCAGTAAGAAAGACATTAATTTCCCCGGTTTATTACCATATCTATGAAAGGAAACATTCCTATAAAAAGTGTGCTTGGCCTCTAAGTGGTTCAGAATGTTATCAAACACTGCCTTTTTGTTATTATAATCAGCTCTATTAGTTGGAGTGGGAGAATGCTTAAACTTCTGAAAGGAGGTCGTTAAGTTACCCTGGGCCTCCAGGTATGAACCATCTAATTGCCTATCCCTGTGTGCACAGTATGACATAATCACCCCTCTCATGACTGGCTTAGATGCCTGCCAAAATATCAAAGGTTTCTCGGACTCATGGCTTGCGTTATTACTCTTATAGTCTAGCCACGCCGCCTCTAACATGTTGCGAAATTTCAATGAATTAGCCAGATGTGCCGGGAACCGCCACTGACGTACTGGGCCCTTGTCCACCTGCACCGCTAACTTAATCCAACATAAGGCATGATCCGAAATACTTATAGGTTCAATCCCAGCATCCATAACCTTAGGGAACATATGCTCCGACAACAGCAAGTAGTCAATGCGGGAGAGCGTGCCATATGCAGCCGACAGGCAAGTATAATCCCGTTCCAGTGGATAACATGCCCTCCACACATCCACCACCCGCAGCCGGCGGGTCACATAATTTATTCCCACCTTAGGGTCGCTAAGCCCTCGGCCGGAGGTCACATTTCTATCCATAACCTGAGACGCAAGCACATTGAAATCCCCCCCTAACACAATATTAGAATCTATATGACCATACAGTTAGTTCAGTATTTCAAGAAAAAACCCTTTGGGGCGAGTATTCGGGGCATATATGTTGCATAACAATAGGCGTGTGCATTCAACTGTCACATCTGCAATAATATACCGACCCAGCGGGTCCACCGTTACAGAATGAACATCATAAGAGAGAGACTGTCTAATTAATATGGCTACTCCCCACGCCTTTGACGAATATGGGGCCGAAGCCATCACTGACCACCTAAGTGTGTTAAGTTTGGCCATCTCTAAAGGGATGAGGTGCGTTTCCTGCAGGAACGCTATATCTGTGCGGAGCTTGTTCATGTACATAAGGATTTTTTTCCTCTTAGCCGGGGAATTAATACCTCCCACGTTCCATGTGCTAATTTTTAAAGACGACATGCAGACATTCTAAATAGTGCTGTGAAGAGGATGATGAGCACATAAATGCAGAGGCGGACCAGCCACCACTTTCCTACCCACCACACTACCTGAGCAAACATACAGGGGGGTTTGGACAAGACACATAAGGGGTAACAACATATAACAACAAAAAAGCAGAACAGAACAGGAGGCAACAACTCGCCTCCATCGTTCAAGGAATAAAGGGTTTCCAGCCATGTATAAATCAGTGCTTTTACCACCAATCATGGCGTGCTAACCCCTAGCACCCCCCGGTCAATATCAACCGCTAATACAAAGAATTGAGACTCCCAGCTTCTCCTCAGCCTAACGTAACAAAACTGAACTGAGATTAAGGAAAAGAAAGTAATCAGCAATGTTAGACTGGATAAGTGTCACTCGAGCAGCATTTTCCCTGCCAAGGGAAATCATACAGGAGTCAGGTATAATAGCATTCCCATCCGAGACTACCAGGCCTCTCAACGATGAATGCTCGACTCTCCCAGCCCGGGACCTATAATGCAGAATGTGGAGAGGCAGGAGATGAGGACTGTCCTGACCGTCTTCCTTCCGACAGGAATCCCGCTGCATCAGCCGCATTAGAAAAGTCACGAAAAGAGTCCCCTTCAAAGAGCCGTAATCTCGCAGGGTACAGCAATGCAAATTTCTTGCCCTCCTGGACCAGACGTGAGCATATCTGGGAAAAATCTTTGCGGGCTCAGGAAACTTCTGCAGAGTAATCTTGAAAAAGACGTATGTCCCTTCCGTCCCATGCTAGAGTCCTGTGTTTCCTGGACGCTGACCAAATAGCTTCTTTATGTAGGAAGTTTAAACATCGAAAAAATACTACCCGTGGCCTCGCGTTCTGACCCGTCCTGGGCGGTCCGAGACGATGGGCCCTCTCCACTACCATGTCTGCACATGTATCCTTTATGCCCAGCAATTCCGGAAGAGATTCCTGGTGAAACCGATATAAGTCTGGCCCTCGAAGAGTTTCTGCCAGGCCCATGACTCTGAGATTATTCAGTCTCGATCTATTTTCCAGGTCGTCTAATTTATTCATAACCTGATAATAAGATTTTTGCATGGTGTCTGCATTCGTTTTTAATTCTGCCACATCTTGAAACACTTCCCCCAGTCTCTGCTCTGTGGCTAATACTCTCTGGGACAGCTGTTTCATCTGAGACTTAATGTCCTGTGCCACCTGTGTTAACTTAGCAGTGTGTGTGTCCATGAGGGGCCCCATCGTTACCTTTATGGCTTTCACAACGTCCTCATATGAGACTGGAGCTGCTAGGTCTGGGGAGACAGGCCTGGACCCATCTTCTAACTGCGAGCCTTCCTGCGTGTCCGGGACGGCGGCCATGTTGGATTCTGCTCGGCGCCGCTCAGAGCAGGATCATTGCTGCTTTGCCGGCATTGAGGGGGTGAGGAACTTCTCCATATGGTGGAGGAGACCTTCCCCTTGCTGAGGCTGCGGGAACCGCCGGGTTTGTGTCCGCGAATGCGGCTCTGCTTGCTGTGCTGGCCGGGGGTGCAACGGAGCTCTCACGCCGAGCTCCCGATCACATGGGAGCCGGAACCGGAAGTCCACCACAGGTAGTTTTTTCTCACCAAACATAATACCCTTTTTAGTGGTGCCTGTGGTATTATCAGAAATGTGTAAAAATAAGATTTTACTCACCGGTAAATCTATTTCTCGTAGTCCGTAGTGGATGCTGGGAACTCCGAAAGGACCATGGGGAATAGCGGCTCCGCAGGAGACTGGGCACAACTAAAGAAAGCTTTAGGTCACCTGGTGTGCACTGGCTCCTCCCACTATGACCCTCCTCCAAGCCTCAGTTAGGACACTGTGCCCGGACGAGCTGACATAATAAGGAAGGATTTTGAATCCCGGGTAAGACTCATACCAGTCACACCAATCACACCGTATAACTCGTGATACTATACCCAGTTTACAGTATGAAAACAACTGAGCCTCTCAACAGATGGCTCAACAATAACCCTTTAGTTAACAATAACTATGTACAAGTATTGCAGACAATCCGCACTTGGGATGGGCGCCCAGCATCCACTACGGACTACGAGAAATAGATTTACCGGTGAGTAAAATCTTATTTTCTCTGACGTCCTAGTGGATGCTGGGAACTCCGAAAGGACCATGGGGATTATACCAAAGCTCCCAAACGGGCGGGAGAGTGCGGATGACTCTGCAGCACCGAATGAGAGAACTCAAGGTCCTCCTCAGCCAGGGTATCAAATTTGTAGAATTTTGCAAACGTGTTTGCCCCTGACCAAGTAGCAGCTCGGCAAAGTTGTAAAGCCGAGACCCCTCGGGCAGCCGCCCAAGATGAGCCCACCTTCCTTGTGGAATGGGCTTTTACTGATTTAGGATGCGGCAGTCCAGCCGCAGAATGCGCCTGCTGAATCGTGTTACAGATCCAGCGAGCAATAGTCTGCTTAGAAGCAGGAGCACCCAGTTTGTTGGGTGCATACAGGATAAATAGTGAGTCAGTTTTCCTGACTCTAGCCGTCCTGGAAACATACATTTTCAAGGCCCTGACTACGTCCAGTAACTTGGACTTCTCCAAGTCCCTAGTAGCCGCAGGCACCACAATGGGATGGTTCAAGTGAAAGGCTGATACCACCTTAGGGAGAAACTGGGGACTAGTCCTCAATTCTGCCCTATCCATATGGAAAATCAGATAAGGGCTTTTTCACGACAAAGCCGCCAATTCTGACACACGCCTGGCCGAAGCCAAGGCCAATAACATTACCACTTTCCACGTGAGATATTTTAGATCCACGGTTTTAAGTGGCTCAAACCAATGAGATTTTAAGAAACTCAACACCACGTTGAGATCCCAAGGTGCCACTGGAGGCACAAACGGGGGCTGAATATGCAGCACTCCCTTCATAAACGTCTGAACTTCAGGCAGTGAAGCTAGTTCTTTCTGGAAGAAAATCGACAGAGCCGAGATCTGTACCTTAATGGAGCCTAATTTCAGGCCCATAGTCACTCCTGCTTGTAGGAAGTGCAGAAATCGACCTAGTTGAAATTCCTCTGTTGGGGCCTTTTTGGCCTCACACCAAGCAACATATTTCCGCCATATGCGGTGATAATGCTTTGCAGTTACATCTTTCCTGGCTTTAATCAGCGTAGGAATGACTTCCTCCGGAATGCCCTTTTCCTTCAGGATCCGGTGTTCAACCGCCATGCCGTCAAACGCAGCCGCGGTAAGTCTTGGAATAGACAAGGCCCCTGCTGCAGCAGGTCCTGTCTGAGCGGCAGAGGCCATGGGTCCTCTGAGATCATCTCTTGAAGTTCCGGGTACCACGCTCGTCGTGGCCAATCCGGAACCACGAGTATTGTTCTTACTCCTCGTTTTTTTATTATTCTCAATATCTTTGGTATGAGAGGTAGAGGAGGGAACACATAAACTGACTGGTACACCCACGGTGTCACTAGAGCGTCCACAGCTATCGCCTGAGGGTCCCGTGACCTGGCGCAATATCTCTCTAGTTTGGATGAAGTCCCCACTCTCCCGGGTGGAGGTCGTGTCTGCTGAGAAAGTCTGCTTCCCAGTTGTCCACTCCCGGGATGAACAGTGCTAGTACATGATTTTCCACCCAACGGAGAATCCTTGTGGCTTCTGCCATTGCCATCCTGCTTCTTGTGCCGCCCTCTGGGGCTATATATTGTGGTATTTTTGCCAGCCAAGGTGTTTTTATTGCTGCTCAGGGCGCCCCCCCCAAGCGCCCTGCACCCTCAGTGACCGGAGTGTGAAGTGTGTATGAGGAGCAATGGCGCACAGCTGCAGTGCTGTGCGATACCTTGGTGAAGACTGATGTCTTCTGCCGCCGATTTTCCGGACCTCTTCTTGCTTCTGGCTCTGTAAGGGGGGCGGCGGCGCGGCTCCGGGACCGAACACCAAGGACGGGCCTGCGGTCGATCCCTCTGGAGCTAATGGTGTCCAGTAGCCTAAGAAGGCCAAGCTGGCTGCAAGCAGGTTCGCTTCTTCTCCCCTTAGTCCCTCGCTGCAGTGAACCTGTTGCCAGCAGGTCTCACTGAAAATAAAAAACCTAATTCTATACTTTCTTTCTAGAAGCTCAGGAGAGCCCCTAGTGTGCACCCAACCTCGGCTGGGCACAAAATCTAACTGAGGCTTGGAGGAGGGTCATAGTGGGAGGAGCCAGTGCACACCAGGTGACCTAAAGCTTTCTTTAGTTGTGCCCAGTCTCCTGCGGAGCCGCTATTCCCCATGGTCCTTTCGGAGTTCCCAGCATCCACTAGGACGTCAGAGAAACATTTTTCATTGCCTCAATCATGTAACGTGTGGCCCTACTGGAAGTTACATTTGTCTCCTCGTCGTCGACACTGGAGTCAGTATCCGTGTCGACGTCTGTATCTGCCATCTGAGGTAGCGGGCGTTTTAGAGCCCCTGATGGCCTTTGAGACGCCTGGACAGGCACAAGCTGAGAAGCCGGCTGTCCCATGTCATCAAACTTCTTATGTAAAGAGTTGACACTTTCACGTAATTCCTTCCATAAGCCCATCCACTCAGGTGTCGACCCCCTAGGGGGTGACATCTCCACTACAGGCAATTGCTCCGCCTCCACATCATTTTCCTCTTCATACATGTCGACACAGCCGTACCGACACACAGCACACACACCGGGAATGCTCTGAAAGAGGACAGGACCCCACTAGCCCTTTGGGGAGACAGAGGGAGAGTATGCCAGCACACACCAGAGCGCTATATATACACAGGGATATCACTATATAGAGCAGGGCTGGCCAAACCGGTCCTCGAGATCTACCAACAGGTCATGTTTTCCAGGCCTCCTGGAGACCTGTAGAATTGTCAGTTAGGAATGAATGCAGCACATCTTAATTAGTAATGACTACACCTGTGCACCAGCTAGGAGGTCTGGAAAATGTGTACTGTTGGTAGATCTCGAGGACTGGTTTGGCCAGCCCTGATATAGAGTGTTTTCCCTTATAGCTGCTGTTATATGTAATACTGCGCCTAAATAGTGCCCCCCCCCTCTCTTTTTTTACCCTTTTCTGTAGTGCAGGACTGCAGGGGAGAGTCAGGGAGACGTCCTTCCAGCGGAAGTAACGTCATCACAGGATTTAGTGTCTCCGGCGGAAGTGATGTTATCCCGGAAGTTTGACTATGTGTTCCAACTCAAATGCAAACTGGATTAGCCTTTCTTATGTTGATATAATCCAATTTGATATATTCCATAGGATTCATTGTCCACAAATAGCATCCATACAAAGTCCATAAATAGTTCATATGAATATAAAAAAGACATAAAAAAAGTATAAATCATACATTATACATAGAATATATTATAAGAAGGCCACAGGATACATTTGGAAATATAATATAACATCCATATAAAAAAGCCCTAAAAATATAAATATACTAGTAGAAAAACACAGGATAAACTAAGGAATATGAAATAAATAGAATTTTTATAAAAACCATTGAGGAAGATAGATGTATATAGCTTAAGCATGTCAGCCATTTTGTTAAGTAGCAGCCATGATGTAGTGAAGTAGAAGTATGCTTTGCTGAGTTAATCATAATAATGCTGACATTTCATAGTTAGTACATTCTGTGCGAAGCAAGGTCGTAGCTATAATTCTTGAAAACATGTTATTAGACAGTCTCTGTGTGTTTAGACTTCTCTGAAGGACACATAGGGGGATGTCAGCCTGAGAGGAGTTATGAGAAGAGATGCATTATTGTTTTGAAATATGACGTGTATCAAGTGTTCATGCAAGTAGCTTTTTCTCTATATAATGTCATGCTAAATAAAGTGAAGGCAGTCTCATTTTGCTGGACATAACTGACGTGTGGTGTCGGCTTCCTGGGATTCCCAATCGATTGGTAAACAAAGGGTAACAACAGACGATTGAAGGAGATTGATAAGAGGAGGCTTATCTCCAACACCATTTCATCTCAAAATCCCCATTTAGTCCATTAGGGACCAATGTTTTTAATTTTAAAATCCATCTAATTTCAGTCTTAGCCAAATTGGATTCAAGATCTCTACTTTTCCAGTTGGTTAAAACAGTTTGTATACCGAAAAAATATTTAATTTCATTAGGATTACAATTGTGTTTTAATTGAAAGTGCATAGCGAAAGTATGGGTCTCTAGACCTTTTCTCACAGTGTAAACGTGCTCAGCCAAACGAGTTTTCAAGTTCCTTGTGGTTTTTCCCACATAAAACATACCACTTTTAAATTCCATCAAATAAATTTCATTTTTAGAATTGCATGTAATAAAATCACGTATCGGGTATTTAACTCCATTAACTTCAAACTCCTTTATCTTACTGTCCCCTTTTGTATTACGGCACATTACACATATGCCACATCTGTGGCATCCTTGAGTTCTAATGCTTGTTCTCTTGTTATCCTCTATAGCACTATGTACCAATTTATCTCTAATCGTTTTTGCATGTCTATAAATAAAAGACGTTCTCTCTGGTATTTGATTGCCTAAAATGGGGTCTTCCTTTAAAATATTCCAATGTTTTCTGAAAACCGATTCAATTTCTTTGTGTTGAACATTAAAGTTACTTATAAAAGCCCACTGATGATTATTTTTCTGTCCTCCCACTTTTTTCTCCTCCAACAATCTACTTCTTTCCACATTAGTTGCCTTTTCTCGTGCCATTTTTACCATCTTTACATTATAACCTTTATCTTTGAAACAATATTCCATTTCACTAAACTGTTGAAAACATACCTGTACAGTTCCTTTTTATACGTAGGAACTGTCCATATGGTATTCCATCTAACCAATAATCATGATGCATACTGGTTCTATCAATGTATGCATTGGAGTCTGTACTTTTTCTAAATGTTTTAGTCTTCAATTTACCGTTCTGATTATAAATCGAAAGGTCCAAAAAATGAATCTCAATAGGACTAGTGGAAAAGGTAAATTTAATATTTACTTCATTATTATTCAAGGAGTCACAGAAAGTTTTGAGTTCATCTTCCGAATTCTTCCATACAAACAGGACATCATCTATATATCTATTTCATGTTACTATCTTTGCGAGATAACATTCTGGTGGGAAACCAGTGAGCGATGGACATTTTAATGATGCTATTTCCGCTGACGTCATGTGACGCAATGGCGGGAAAATTAATTGCAATTAAGTGTAATTAGAAGGGGTATAAGTATAGGAAGTTTAGTGGCCCTCACCATGCTTCTGATGAAGGATCTTGAGTCCGAAAAGCTTTAAGCTGCTGGTGAGAAACATTAAAGGGACAGCTCCAGTGGGTTCCATGAATTACCGGAGGAGGTGAAACAATCCCGGGCGTTTGGCTTCTCAACCCTATAAGATCTGGGATGGGTAATATAGTGGAATACGAACCATTGTGATCCCTATCCACTGAATGTGGTTACATGCTTGTGATTATGTTTTTATTCTGAGTTCTATGTAAATAAAACATTTCTGTTCATTTGTTCAGACCATGTTGCACTAGATTATTTTCTCTTTCCTTTGAGATTGAAAATCTATTTGGAATCTTCATTCATTATCCATGGTTGTGGACAGAGAATTAATCCACCCTACATAAAAGGACTTGGATTTACCTCATTCATAAATTTTACTGGAGTTAGAAATATTTTATTTATTATAGATGTTATATGCGCCAATTTGAGAAAATATTGTATTCATCTGTTGTTAAGTTGTGAAGTACCACTATTTTCTCAAGGCTGCTATATACAGTTTGCGCATTCAAGATCACCATCATTTTGGAGTTGAATGACTATCAGCCAACTGTGCATGCATCATGGTCCCACTGCCAGATGCAGCAATCCACTAGCAATGTTTGTCGCAACGTCGACCGTTGCATGGAATATATATATATATATACACATACACAGTGCTATTTTTGTAAACAAAATAGGATCAGGAACTCCCTGGGGTGGGCAGTGCTTGGCAGAGCTGTGGGACAATGTGGGAGGGGCTACAGTGGGTGGGGCACCTTTGTAAGAATAAAGTATTTTCCTGAACGCACGTGCCCCCAAAAAGGGTGTGTGGCCTCACTGTAAGGGGCATGGTCTTGCTGCAATGGGCATGGTCTTGCAGGTAAAGACAACCTTATACCCAAGTTTTACAAAATGCACACCCAGACTTTGTCCACCACAGGAAAAAGAAAAATCCAGATTCATGCTTATATTATTTGTCCATTTCCATCCTTATAGTAATGCCCATTACACATTATGCCACACACCATATCGCCCATTACACGATATGACACACATATCGTATTGCTCATTACACAATATGCAAAACATTGTAATGCCCATTACACATTATGCCACACACCATAATTCCCATAACACAATATGCAACACACAGTTATGCCCCACACACAATAATGCCCTTTACAAATCATGTCCCACAGTAAGGCTTCTAATTACTTTTCTCGCTCATCCACTAGGGGACACTGGATTTCTTCAGACAGCTGGTGGTGTGAAGTATGCAGACCGGAGGTGTGGCACAATCTAATTAAAAAATGTATGTGCAGCTGACTCCCCTTCACGCCCCCAATCCCTCAGTTTGAAAAATTGTGCTGGAGGTGGCAGCACAAGAAAGAAGCTTCTGCTCCATAAAGAATTTTCTTTTGGATATGAAATATAGGGGCCGATCCAGCCTGCTAAAAAGGATGGTGGGGGCTCCCTAAACTAAAGAGACAAATATCACTTTGAGAAGGATCCTCAGCAGTGGCGTAACTACTGCCCCCGCAGCCCTCGCGGTGGCTTGGGGGCGAGGGGCTGCGGGGGCGCCACTGATTTAGAGCAGACTGACATGCGGACGAGCATCCGCATGTCAGTCTGCGGTCTCCTCCTTCCCTCCCCTGCTGTAAGGAGGGACACGGAGGGCACAGCGCGCGCCTCTCCCGTGTCCCTCCTGCGTCTCCGGCGGCTGCGGGTCTAATAAAGGAAGTGCCGTTCGTGAGCTCTGATTGGCTCACGAACCGACACTTCCTTTATTAGACCCGCGGCCGCCGGAGACGCAGGAGGGACACAGGAGAGGCGCGCGCTGTGCCCTCCGTGTCCCTCCAACAGAAAACTGCGGGGCAGCAGCGGTGGGGGGGTCACACGGGGGGGGGGATATCTGGCACTGGGCGCATATGTGGCACTAGGGGGGGGATATCTGGCGCTGGGGGAATATCTGGCACTGGGGGGGGGAATATCTGGCACTGAGGGGGCATATATGGCACTGGGGGGGGGAATATCTGGCACTGGGGGGAATATTTGGCACTGGAGGCATATGTGGCACTGGGGGGGAATATCTGGCACTGGGGGCATATATGGCACTGGGGGCATTTATGACACTGGGGGGGGATATCTGGCACTGGGGAGGAATATCTGGCACTGGGGGCATATCTGGCACTGGGGGGGAATATCTGGCACTGGGGGCATATGTGGCACTGGGGGGAATATCTGGCACTGGGGGCATATGTGGCACTGGGGGGGGAATATCTGGCACTGGGGGAATATCTGGTACTGGGGCAATATGTGGCACTGGGGGGGTATATGTGTACCTGGCACATAGGGGGGGCTGTATTTGGCACTGGGGGCATGTGAGTACCTGGAACTGTGGGGGAATATCTGGCACTGGGGGCAAATGTGGCACTGGAAGGGGGGGGTAAATGTGTACCTGGCACATGGGGGGGGCTATATTTGGCACAGGGGGCATGTGAGTACCTGGCACCGTGGGGGAATATCTGGCACTGGGGTGGCACTGATGTGGCACTGGGAGCACAGCCCTAGCAACAAGGACTACCTCCTAGCAACGAGCATGACACCCAGTGCATGAAACCCCTGGCAACGAGCATGACACCCAGTGCATGAAACCCCTGGCAACGAGCATGACACCCTGAGCATGAAAACCTCTGGCACCGTGCATGGAACCAAGAGCATGAAACCCCTGGCAACGAGCATGACACCCAGTGCATGAAACCCCTGGCAACGAGCAGGTAATTTAAAAGTAACTTGAAGCCTTACTATAGGACTTAATGTGTAACGGACATTGCGGTGTGTGTCATAATGTGTCACAGGCATTACGGTGTATGGTATACTATATCACGGGCATTGTGATATGTGGTATAATGTCTCAGGGTCATTGCAGTGTGTGGCATAATGTATCACGGACATTGCGGTGTGTATCATAATGTGTCAGGCATTACGGTGTGTGGTATACTATATCACGGGCATTGTGGTATGTTGTATAATGTCTCAGGGTCATTGCAGTGTCGCATAATATATAACGGGCATTGCGGTGTGTGGCATAGGGTACAACGGGCATTGCGGTATGTGTCACAGGCATTATGGTGTATGGTATACTATATCACGGGCATTGTGGTATAATGTCT